>NC_141879.1:236822727-237125757 GCF_056163025.1 Triticum urartu | reverse complement strand
CTTCATCCATAACATAACCCTCAGGCACAACATGCAATTCATATCTAGGGGGAGAATCTTCATCATCACTTTCATCAATATTATCAGATTCAATAATTTCATTCTCTCTAGCCCTAACAAGTTGTTCATCAAGAAATTCACCTAGTGGCACAATATTATCAAGCATAGAAGTAGTTTCATCATAAGTATCATGCGAAGCAGAACTGGCATCATCAATAACATGCGACCTATCAGAATCAATAGCATGTGTAGGTGTCGCAAGTTTACTCAAAACAGAAGGTGAATCAAGTGCGGAGCTATATGGCAGTTCCTTACCTCCCCTCGTAGTTGAGGGAAAAATCTTGGTTCTTTGATCTTTCAAGTTCTTCATAGTGATAAGCAGGTATAAATCCCAAGTGACTCAAAGAATAGAGCTATGCTCCCCAGCAACGGCGCCAGAAAATAGTCTTGATAACCCACAAGTATAGGGGATCGCAACCGAGTTTATTGATTCGACACAAGGGGAGCCAAAGAATATTCTCAAGTATTAGCAGCTGAGTTGTCAATTCAACCACACCTGGAAACTTAATATCTGCAGCAAAGTGTTTAGTAGCAAAGTAATATGATAGTAATGGTAATGGTAGAAAAAGAAATATTTTTGGTTTTATAGTGATTGTAACAGTAGCAACGAAAAAGTAAATAAGCGAAGAACAATATATGAAAAGCTCGTAGGCAATGGATCAGTGATGGATAATTATGTCGGATGCGATCAATCATGCAACAGTTATAACATAGGGTGACACAGAACTAGCTCCAGTTCATCAATGTAATGTAGGCATGTATTCCGAATATAGTCATACGTGCTTATGGAAAAAAACTTGCATGCCATCTTTTGTCCTACCCTCCCGTGGCAGTGGGGTCCTATTGGAAACTAAGGGATATTAAGGCCTCCTTTTAATAGAGTACCGGACCAAAGCATTAACTCATAGTGAATACTTGAACTCCTCAAACTACGGTCATCACCGGTAAGTATCCCGATTATTGTCACTTCGGGGTTAACGGATCATAACACATAATAGGTGAATATAGACTTGCAAGATAGGATCAAGAACTCTCATATATTCATGAAAACATAATAGGTTCAGATCTGAAATCATGGCACTCGGGCCCTAGTGACAAGCATTAAGCATAGCAAAGTCATAGCAACATCAATCTCAGAAAATAGTGGATACTAGGGATCAAACCCTAACAAAACTAACTCGATTACATGATAAATCTCGTCCAACCCATCACCGTGCAGCAAGCCTACGATGGAATTACTCACGCACGGCGGTGAGCATCATGAAATTGGTGATGGAGGAAGGTTGATGATGACGATGGCGATGGATTCCCCTCTCCGGAGCCCCGAACGGACTCCAGATCAGCCCTCCCGAGATAGATTAGGGCTTGGCGGTGGCTCCGTATCGTAAAACGCGATGAATCCTTCTCTCTGATTTTTTTTTCTCCCGGAAAGTGAATATATGGAGTCAAGATGGACGTCGGTGGAGCGTCAGGGGGCCCACGAGGCAGGGGGCACGCCCAGGGGGTAGGCACGCCCCCACCCTCGTGGACAGGGTGTGGGCCCCTGACGTGGATCTTTTCGCCAGTATTTTTTATATATTCCAAAAATAATCTCCGTTGATTTTCAGGTCATTCCGAGAACTTTTATTTCTGCACAAAAATAACACCATGGCAATTCTGCTGAAAACAGTGTCAGTCCGGGTTAGTTCCATTCAAATCGTGCAAGTTAGTGTCCAAAACAAGGAGAAAAGTGTTTGGAAAAGTAGATACGACGGAGACGGATCATATACCCAATAGTTTCATTAGGGTATCCTATGAAGACGCATTTTTCCGACTTGGGTTCGAGCTTTTCAGGTTGAAGTTTCTTGACATAAGCATTGCATCCCCAAACTTTCAGAAATGACAACTTAGGTTTCTTTCCAAACCATAATTCATACGGTGTCGTCTCAACGGATTTCAATAGAGCCCTATTTAAAGTGAATGCGGCAGTCTCTAAGGCATAACCCCAAAATGATAGCGGTAGATCGGTAAGAGACATCATAGATTGCACCATATCCAATAGAGTGCGATTACGATGTTCGGACACACCATTACGCTGAGGTATTCTAGGCGGCGTGAGTTGTGAAACAATTCCACATTTCCTTAAGTGTGTGACAAACTCGTGACTCAAATATTCCCCTCCATGATCTGATCGTAAGAACTTTATTTTCCTGTCACGTTGATTCTCTACCTCACTCTGAAATTCCTTTAACTTTTCAAAGGTCTCAAACTTGTGTTT
This sequence comes from Triticum urartu, assembly GCF_056163025.1. Taxonomy (NCBI): domain Eukaryota; kingdom Viridiplantae; phylum Streptophyta; class Magnoliopsida; order Poales; family Poaceae; genus Triticum; species Triticum urartu. The sequence goes on along the minus strand of NC_141879.1, from coordinate 237,123,440 downwards.
CATTAAGTAGACATACCCATATCTACTTAAGTCATCAGTGAGGGTGAGAACATAACGATAGCCACCGCGAGCCTCAACGCTCATTGGACCACACACATCAGTATGTATGATTTCCAATAAATTGGTTGCTCGCTCCATTGTTCCAGAGAACAAAGTCTTGGTCATTTTGCCCATGAGGCATGGTTCACACGTGTCAAATGATTCATAATCAAGAGACTCCAAAAGTCCATCTGCACAGAGTTTCTTCATGCGTTTGACACCAATGTGACCAAGACGGCAGTGCCATAAGTATGTGGGACTATTGTCGGTGTCAAAACCGGCGGATCTCGGGTAGGGGGTCCTGAACTGTGCGTCTAAGGCGGATGGTAACAGGAGGCAGGGGACACAATGTTTACCCAGGTTCAGGCCCTCTCGATGGAGGTAATACCCTACGTCTTGCTTGATTGATCTTGATGATATGAGTATTACAAGAGTTGATCTACCACGAGATCGTAGAGGCTAAACCCTAGAAGCTAGGCTATGATTATGATTGTTGTTGTCCTACGGACTAAACCCTCCGGTTTATATAGACACCGGAGGGGGCTAGGGTTACACGGAGTCGGTTACAAGGGAGGAGATCTACATATCCGAATTGTCAAGCTTGCCTTCCACGCAAAGGAGAGTCCCACCCGGACACGGGACGAAGTCTTCAATCTTGTATCTTCATAGTCCAACAGTCCGGCCAAAGTATATAGTCTGGTTGTCCGAGGACCCCCTAATCTAGGACTCCCTCAGTAGCCCCTGAACCAGGCTTCAATGACAATGAGTCTGGTGCGCAGATTGTCTTCGGCATTGCAAGGCGGGTTCCTTCTCTGAATACTCCATAGAAGATTTTGAACACAAGGATCGTGTCCGTCTCTGCAAAACAAATTCCACATACCATCGTAGAGAGTATAATATTCCGACAAATATAATCTTCTGACAACTTTTCATAATGTGACATCACACCATGGCCCGGTCATTATTCGAACCGTTTTTCTCAACCAGCTACTACGCGTATTGCGAGGCGGTTTTCTGGGCACATCTTGTCGAAGAAGAGATCGTGTCCCCTTATCACGGGATTCTCATCAATACGGGTGTGGGTAACCCAACCGCACCTCCTGGTATAACTCCTCGATTTTAGGCAAGTTCCAAACGGCCACATGGAGGACGCTTGATATTCATCCTCTTTATAAAGGGGCCAAGACATGTCCTTTTCTTCTCACGCTCAATCCTTCCCCTCCCCCACCTTGAGTTCCAACACCCAAGGCTCGGGCTAAGTGCCTCGGACCTTCAACCATGTCCAGATCCAACCTTCAGGGCTGGTGGATGGCCCCCTCTGTCACAGAGGGGGACATCAAGAAGCTAAGGGAAGCCAAGTATCTGACCTTCGAAATCTCGCACAGGCTGCCTACTCAAGGGTAGGTCATCTCCACTCCTGAACCCAACGAGAGTGTCGTATTTGTTTCCCACTTCCTCCGAGGGCTAGGCTTTAGTCTTGATCCCTTCGTCAGAGGGCTTATGTTCTATTACGGGCTCGATTTCCATGATCTAGCCTCGGACTCCATCCTTCACATCTCGTTGTTTATCGTCGTGTGTGAGGCCTTCCTCCACATCACCCCACACTTCGGCTTATGGATCAAGACTTTCAATGTGAAGCCGAAGATGATCAATGGGCGACACGCAAAATGCGGAGGTGCCACAATAAGCAAAGGCGTCGATGCCCCATGGCCAAAGGGTTCCTTCCCGGAGGTGTCCAACTTATGGCAGCGGGAATGGTTTTACATCACAGCTCCCTGAAGTACTAAGTGGGTAGCTCCCCCACCTTCCGTTTGGGCCCCCCGCCGCAACTGTCGTCATGGGTCAATAAGGGGCTGGACTGGGGCCAGTTAATGACGTGCCGACATTGCAGAGTCGCATCCGGGATCTCCTCAAGAGAGATGTCAGCCTTGTCAAGGTAATGCAAGCCATGCTAGTTCGCCGGGTCCTGCCATGCCAATGTCGGTCTCTTTGTATGTGCGAGTTCAACCCGGAAGGACCGCGAGCTATTCAGCAGTTCTTCGGCATGACGCTCGAAGAGATGTATGGATTGTTCTTCGGATCACGAATAAAGTGTCCGGACACCACCGAGGATGCGGGTCTCAACTGCAACCGTCCAGATACCCAGGTGAGTAATTCTGTGACCGAACATGCTATCTTTTTATTTGTCACAATATCATTCTAAAAAAATCGATCTTGGCCAGGACTGGATAAGAAAGGCGAAGATGATCAGGTGTTCAGCCCCCCTTCCCGAAGGCTCACCGGATCCTGTGCTAGCCAGGATGCTCGAGCATGCACTTTATTAAGTGCCATCAGGGGAAGATAAAGGGAGAGATAAAGAAGCCAAAAGCGGGCCTCACGCATTACTCATCCAAACCGGGGGAATTAGTGTCTCCGTGAAGGAGGATAATCAGGGAGAAGAATCTAGAATCCCTTCTCCCCAAGGAAGTAAAAGAACCGCCCCTAAAGACCTGGAAACGAAGGTTTCCAAACGAGGGAAGAAACCTTCGCCATAGGGCCCTGCCCCGGAGGGCGTCCTTACCGCACAGTGCCCACAAGGGGGCCAGCCCTCCACCGAGTTGTAAGTGAATCAAGAGTACTTTTGGTAAATATACCCTGCTTTATCTCCAAGGACAATAACCGAGACATATATCTTGCAGTCCGGCTCGTAGCCCCTCTCAACAGAGTTCATCTTCGAGGGATCTTCTTCTGGACATGATGGAAAGCGAAATGCCTCCCTCTGCCTCCCCGCCTCTTGGGGCGGACGACCCTGAGGTGTCGTCACGGAGGGTTTCTCCTGACCCACCAAGGCCAGAAGGTAATCCTTCGGCCACCCAAAGTCCGGAACATTCATCTCCTATGGAGAGCAACAAAAAGAGTCCAGGACTGTCTGGTGCACAACCGGACACACTGATGAGTCTTTTGGAGAAGGCGGCTATCTCAGAGGCGCATCGTACTTTAATGGGTACGGTGGTTGAGAGGATTTCATCCGCCAAAATGGGTTCCATGAAGCTTTTGTGAGTCTGCTAAGAGGCTTTGAGGTACGCAAAGTAATATATATAAAAAATTAATGGTACCGCACTCGCTAGGTGTGCTCTATACAGATAGTAGCCCCTGAGACTCTGGTTGCTGTCCGGAGGCGGCAAACAGAGGATCGTAGTCCCAGGTAATGATTGTGTTGCCTTCATGTGCAGGCGGCTGACGGTCCGGTGGCTGGACGGACTGCTGAATTTGCCAGACTTATCCGGCAACTTGACGCGGCAGATGCTGACATCGCGCTTGTGAACAGGCAGCTTGACAAGGCACAGGGTATGTATTTTCGAGTGGTCAAAAAATATTAAGAGGAGCATGATGCTAGTATCTATAATATGTTGTGACTGCAGATGGAGCTGCCGCCGTGGAGACCCTTCGGGCGGAACTTGCCCAAGCCAAGGAACAAGCCAAGAGGAGTGATGCGGCCGCCCTAAAGGCGGCCAAAGAGTTAAGATCCGAACAGGCTGCTCGTCGCTAGAGCGATGATAAAATAGCCAAGATGGCTATTGAGCTAAAGGATGCCGCCGATCGGTATGAGCTGCTTGAAAAGGAAAGCCAAGTGAAAATGGCGGACCTGGAGAAAACCATGGTAGCAGCCAAGGAGACCCGCTCTAAAATCAGAGCGGTGAAGGAGGAGCTTCGTCAAGCCAGAGATATCACGGCTGGGAAGCCCTTTTTGTTGTGGACGAAGTTCGGAGATCCAAAGTATGCCCCTCTGGATCAATTATGGAGTGCTGCAGACGCGTATTCGCACCTGGCAATGAGTGCTACTGATGCGACTGAGTTCTTCAAAGATCAAAAAGATCACGAAATGGAAGAGTTGTTCTGGTCACAGTTCAGTGCTCCGATGCGTCCGCTGCTGTTAAATGAGCAAATGGCCGAGTGGGATGAGCTCCATAGGTTGTCCGGGCTTGCCATGAGGTCTGTCATGGATCATCTTTGGTCGGAAGGACCAAGGCCGAATAGTTATTTTGGTTTAGTGCAAAGATTCCTTGGTGCTATGCCGCATATCGACGCCATAAAGAGGTCGGCGTGCATAGAGGGTGTGCGGATGGCTCTTGCCCGTGTTAAGACATACTGGGCAGAGATGGATGCCACCACTATTGAAACCCGGGGTCCGGCCGTAGGCCAGGTCTCGTCCGAGCACTATTTTGAAGAAGTCCTAGAAGGCGCTCGTCTAATAGAGGCTCAGTGCTCGAAGAGTATCATGTTCGAGTGACAGGTATCCCAATTTGTAAAAACAATGCTATTTGTCTTATAAAAGGCTGTGTTTATACTTTTGCCTGAAAGTATTATGATGCCTCCTGTGCATCCGTTTTATGTATATATATAACCTAAAAGTTTGCAGTCGTCGGCTTCAGCCCCCATGCATTTAATGCGGGGGTGTTCGGAAAAGCGCGTATTCACACTTGATCCAACGTCTTGGTCCATTAAGGAGGTGATAACGCGGAAAACAAGGCAATCGGACTATATTGCCTTAACACTTTCACTTAGCCATAGGAGTTTGACAGTGGGGCTACTATATAGCCCCTGGTACTTCCGCGCTTATCCGAATACGGTGCGTGTACATACATGACCGGGAAACCGGTCCTTCGATAATGCGGAGGAATCGCGAAGATTCCGTTGAGTCCTTGAGTGGTTGACCAGTCTCGCGCTTTATCATGACAGTCAGTTTTCGGCTTTCTCTACTGAGTTGCTCATCCAGATGAAACAGAGCACAATCGCAGTAGTTCTCCTGGTGCCACCTTAGCCGATAGAGCAGAACGTAAGGTAGCAAAACATGGGAGCCAGGCAAACCCAACTATTGACCAAAGACATGATTCGGAGCTAATGCATATAAGGCCAAACTCACGACGCTGAACACTCCCTAAGGTATTCGGTCTTTACAACATATACTGGGCTGAGTAACGCCCTCGATAATAAGCCCTGAATTTCCAGGTGCGTGCATTAGTTTGACGTGATGAAATGTCAATAACGCCAGCATCCCTCTTGGTTATGTTGAGTATCCTGAGGGTATGAAGCAACAAGAGACAGTAAAAAAGGTTTACACAGGGTCTTAATCTGAAAAGAAACCTTTGAACAGGGCCCTGCTGCATGTCTGCACCTGTGTCTCCATTGTGCCGTATCCTGGAAGGGTGTAGCACGATGATCATCTGTAAGAGAGGAAAGCCCAGGTGAAAGTTTTCGTGTGAAAAATTGGTTATTCTTAATAAACCATTAAAATTCAATCTAAATAAGATCAAGCTGAACTGTAGTCCTTTTTACATGTGGGAAGCCCCTAGCACCACCTATGGGGGTATATCCATCAACCCAGTCTTAGGTTTATTTGAGCTGTTATAGCTAGTGATGCGCCAGACTCGTCTAGCCATGTCCGCGGTCTTGATGACCGATCATTTATTCTGGTTGGAGAGGGTGTTCAGTGTTCGGCTACTAAAGCCGCCACATGTTCTTCCGCACGTAAGGAACGTTCTGTGTTTCCGCTAACTGTGATGATGCCACGTGGACCAGGCATCTTAAGCTTAAGGTAAGCGTAATGCGGTATTGCATTGAAACGAGCGAAGGTCATTCTTCCGAGTAGCGCTTGATAGCCGCTTCGGAATGGAGTGATGTAGAAGGTTAACTTTTCACTTAGGAAGTTGTCGGGAGAACCGAATACAACCTCTAGTACTAGAGAGCCCGTGCAGCGGGCCTCTGAGCCTGGTATTACTCCTTTAAAGGTAGTATTGCTTTGGCTGATTCTTGTCGGGTCTATCCCCATTTTGCGGACTGTGTCCTGATATATCAGATTAAGACTATTGTCGCCGTCCATAAGGACTCAGGTGAGATGGTATCCGTCAATTATTGGGTCTAGTACCAAGGCAGCCGATCCTCCGTGCCGGATACTAGTTGGGTGATCCCTACGATCAAAGGTGATCGGGCAGGCCGACCAGGGGTTGAACTTGGGGGTGACGGGCTCTATGGCGCATGTGTCTCGGAGTGTGCGTTTGCTCCTCCTCTTCGTTACGTGAATCATGTTCACTGTTTTGACCTCTGGTGGGAATTTTTTCTGTCCCCCAGTGTTCGGCTGGCGAGGCTGATGTCTACTACACAACCTTCTTCTTGTAGACGTTGTTGGGCCTCCAAGTGCAGAGGTTTGTAGGACAGTAGCAAATTTCCCTCAAGTGGATGACCTAAGGTTTATCAATCCGTAGGAGGCGCAGGATGAAGATGGTCTCTCTCAAGCAACCCTGCAACCAAATAACAAAGAGTCTCTTGTGTCCCCAACACACCCAATACAATGGTAAATTGTATAGGTGCACTAGTTCGGCAAAGAGATGGTGATACAAGTGCAATATGGATAGTAGATAATAGTATTTGTAATATGAAATAATAAAAAAAGCAAGGTAGCAAGTGATAAAAGTGAGCGTAAACGGTATTGCAATGATGGTAAACAAGGCCTAGGGTTCATACTTTCGCTAGTGTAAGTTCCCTTAACAATACTAACTTAATTGGATCACATAACTATCCCTCAACATGCAACAAAGAGTCACTCCAAAGTCACTAATTGTGGAGAACGAACGAAGAGATTATGGTAGGGTATGAAACCGCCTCAAAGTTATTCTTTCCAATCAATCCGGTGGGCTATTCCTATAAGTGTCACAAACAGCCCTAGAGTTCGTACTAGAATAACACCTTAAGATACAAATCAACCAAAACCCTAATGTCACCTAGATACTCCAATGTCACCTCAAGTATCCGTGGATATGATTATACGATATGCATCACACAATCTCAGATTCATCTATTCAACCAACACAAAGGACCTCAAAGAGTGCCCCAAAGTTCTACCGGAGAATCACGACGAAATCGTGTGCCAACCCCTATGCATAGGTTCATGGGCGGAACCCGCAAGTTGGTCACCAAAACATACATCAAGTGGCACGTGGTATCCCATTGTCACCATAGATATCCACGGCAAGACATACATCAAGTGTTCTCAAATCTTTAAAGACTCAATCCGATAAGATTACTTCAAAGGGGAAACTCAATTCGTTACAAGAGAGAAGAGGGGGAGGAGAAACATAAGATCCAACTATAATAGCAAAGCTCGCGATACATCAAGATCGTGCCAAATCAAGAACACGAGAGAGAGAGAGATCAAACACATAGCTACTGGTACATACCCTCAGCCCCGAGGGAGAACTACTCCCTCCTCGTCATGGAGAGCACCGGGATGATGAAGATGGCCACCGGTGAGGGTTCCCCCCTCCGGCAGGGTGCCGGAACAGGGTCCCGATTGACTTTTGGTGGCTACAGAGGCTTCTGGTGGCGGAACTCCCGATCTATTGTGTGTTCTGGAAGTTTTAGGGTACGTGGATATATATGGGTGCAGGGAGGACGTCGGAGGAGCCACGAGGGCCCCACGAGGCAGGGGGCGCACCCCCCAGCCTCGTGAGCACCTCGTGTCTCCTCTGACGTGCGGTCCAAGTCCATCAGGTGTGTTTCCTTCCAAAAATAACTTCTCCAGTTGATTTCGTTCCGTTTCGACTCCGTCTGATATTCCTTTTCTTTGAAACACTAAAATAGGCATAAAACAGCAAAACTGGGCTGGGCCTCCGGTTAATAGGTTAGTCCCAAAAGTAATATAAAAATGGATAATAAAGCCCAGTAATGCCCAAAACAGTAGATAATATAGCATGGAGCAATCAAAAGTTATAGATACGTTGGAGACGTATCAAGCATCCCCAAGCTTAATTCCTGCTCGTCCTCGAGTAGGTAAATGATAAAAAAAGAATTTTTGATGCGGAGTGCTACTTGGCATAATTTCAATGTAATTCTTCTTAATTGTGGCATGAATATTCAGATTAGAAAGATTCAAGACAAAAATTTGTATTGACATAAAAATAATAATACTTCAAGCATACTAACTAAGCGATCATGTCTTCTCAAAATAACATGGCCAAAGAAAGTTATCCCTACAAAATCATATAGTCTGGCTATGCTCCATCTTCCCCACACAACATATTTAAATCATGCACAACCCCGATGACAAGCCAAGCAATTGTTTCATACTTTTGATGTTCTCAAACTTTTTCAATCTTCACGCAATACATGAGAATGAGCCATGGATATAGCACTATAGGTGGAATAGAATGGTGGTTGTGGAGAAGACAAAAAGGGAGAAGATAGTCTCACATCAACTAGGCGTATCAACGGGCTATGGAGATGCCCATCAATAGATATCAATGTGAGTGAGTAGGGATTGCCATGCAACGGATGCACTAGAGCTATAAATGTATGAAAGCTCAACAAAAGAAACTAGTGGGTGTGCATCCAACTTTCTTGCTCACGAAGACCTAGGGCACTTGTGGAGGCCCATCATTGGAATATACAAGCCAAGTTCTATAATGTAAAATTCCCAATAGTATATGAAAGTGACAACATATGAGACTCGCTATATCATGGTGCTACTTTGAAGCACAAGTGTGGAAAAAAGGATAGTAGCATTGCCCCTTTTTATTTTTATTTTTTATTTGGCATTTCTTTTTTTGGCCTTTCTTTTTTCTTTTTTTTATATTTGGCCTTTCTCTTTTTTTATTTGGCCTTTCTTTTTTTGGGGGGACAATGCTCTATTTAATGATGATCATCACACTTCTATTTATTTATAACTCAATGATACAACTCGATACTAGAACAAAGTATGACTCTATATGAATGCCTCCGGCGGTGTACCGGGATATGCAATGAATCAAGAGTGACAAGTATGAAGAAATTATGAACGGTGGCTTTGCCACAAATACTATGTCAACTACATGATCATGCTAAGCAATATGACAATGATGAATGTGTCATGATGAACTAGATGGTGGAAAGTTGCATGGCAATATATCTCGGAATGGCTATGGAAATGCCATAATAGGTAGTTATGGTGGCTGTTTTGAGGAAGGTGTATGGTGGGTTTATGGTACCGGTGAAAGTTGCGCGGTACTAGAGAGGCTAGCAATGGTGGAAGGGTGAGAGTGCGTATAATCCATGGACTCAACATTAGTCATAAAGAACTCACATACTTATTGCAAAAATCTATTAGTTATCGAAACAAAGTACTACGCGCATGCTCCTGGGGGAATAGATTGGTAGGAAAAGACCATCGCTCGTCCCCGACCGCCACTCATAAGGAAGACAATCAATAAATAAATCATGCTCCGACTTCGTCACATAGCGGTTCACCATACGTGCATGCTACGGGAATCACAAACTTCAACACAAGTATCTCTCAAATTCACAATTACTCAATTAGCATGACTCTAATATCACCATCTCCATATCTCAAAACAATTATCAAGTATCAAACTTCTCTTAGTATTCAACACACTCATAAGAGAATTTTATTATTCTTGAATACCTAGCATATTAGGATTTTAAGCAAATTACCATGCTATTTAAGACTCTCAAAATAATCTAAGTGAAGCATGAGAGTTCATCTATTTCTTCAAAATAAAACTACCACCATGCTCTAAAAGATATAAGTGAAGCACTAGAGCAAACGACAAACTACTCCGAAAGATATAAGTGAAGATTAATGAGTAGTCGAATAATTATGCAACTATGCGAAGACTCTCTAGCATTTAATAATTTCAGATCTTGGTATTCTATTCAAACAGCAAGCAAAGCAAAATAAAATGACATTCTAAGAATAGCAAACATCATGTGAAGAAGCAAAAACTTAGGATCAACCGATACTAACCGATAGTTGTTGAAGAAGAAAGGTGGGATGCCAACCGGGGCATCCCCAAGCTTAGATACTTGAGTCTTCTTGAAATATTATCTTGGGGTGCCTTGGGCATCCCCAAGCTTGAGCTTTTGTGTCTCCTTAATTCCTCTCATATCACGGTCTCCCTAAATCTCAAAAGCTTCATCCACACAAAACTCAACAAGGACTCGTGAGATAAGTTAGCATAAACCATTGCAAAAACATTACTATACTCTACTGTAGAAAATCACTAAAAAAATATTCAACATTGCATACTAAATGCCTCTGCATATTTAATAGTCCTATCCTCAAATAGAATCATTAAAGAAGCAAACATATGCAAACAATGCAAACATAACAGCAATCTTCCTAAACAGGATAGTCTGTAAAGGATGCTGCAACATCCATACTTACCTAGCTCCAAAAATTATGAAATAAAATTCACAATGTATTAAATTTATCAGAGATTAATATGCAAAAGGTTTCAACATTTTATCACATTCTGAATTTTCTAGGGAATTATTGCAACAGCGGTAAACTTTCTGTTTTCAAACAGCAACATGTATACTTGTAACATAGGCATAGTAAAGGCTATCTATGCCAATTTTATTGGAATAAAAGATGAAAAACATTGTTCTAAATAACAGCAAGCAAATACTAACAAAATAAATTGACGCTCCAAGCAAAACACATATCATGTGGTGAATAAAAATATAGCTCCAAGTAAAGTTACCGATGAATGAAGACGAAGGAGGGGATGCCTTCCGGGGCATCCCCAAGCTTAGGCTCTTGGCTATCCTTGAATATTACCTTGGGGTGCCTTGGGCATCCCCAAGCTTAGGCTCTTGCCACTCCTTATTCCATAGTCCATCGAATCCTTATCCAAAACTTGAAAACTTCACAACTCAAAACTTAACAGAAAACTCGTAAGCCCTGTTAGTATAAGAAAGCAAAAGACCACTTCAAGGTACTGTAATGAACTCATCATTTATTTATATTGGTGTTAAAACTACTGTATTCCAACTTCTCTATGGTTTATAAACTATTTTACTAGCCATAGATTCATCAAAATAAGCAAACAACACACGAAAAACAGAATCTGTCAAAAACAGAACAGTCTGTAGTAATCTGGATCAAACGTATACTTCTGGAACTCATAAAATTCTCAAATAAATTTATGGAACTGAGGAATTTATATATTAATCATATTAAAAAATAATTAACTAAATATCACTCTCCAAATAAAAATGGCAGCAATTCTCGTGAGCGCTAAAGTTTCTGTTTTTTACAGCATGATCAACAAGACTTTCCCCAAGTCTTCCCAACGGTTCTACTTGGCACAAACACTAATTAAACAACTAAAACCACATCTAAACAGAGGCTAGATGAATTATTTATTACTAAACAGGAGCAAAAAGTAAGGAACAAAAATAAAGTTGGGTTGCCTCCCAACAAGCGCTGTCGTTTAATGCCCCTAGCTAGTCATGATGATTTCAATGATGCTCACATAAAGGATAAGAATTGAAACATAAGGAGAGCATCATGAAGAATATGACTATCACATTTAAGTCTAACCCTCTTCCTATGCATAGGGATTTTTTGAGCAAACAATTTATGGGAACAATAATCAACTAGCATAGGAGAGCAAAACAAGCATAACTTCAAAATTTTAAGCACATAGAGAGGAAACTTGATATTATTGCAACTCCTACAAGCATATGTTCCTCCCTCATAATAATTTTCAGTAGCATAATGAATGAATTCAACAATATAACCAGCACCTAAAGCATTCTTTTCATGATCTACAAGCATAGAAAATTTACTACTCTCCACATAAGCAAATTTCTTCTCATGAATAATAGTGGGAGCAAACTCAACAAAATAACTATCATGTGATTGAAAATTAAGATCAAGATGACAAGTTTCATGGTTATAATTATTATTTAAAGCATACGTGTCATCGCAATAATCATCATAGATAGGAGGCATGTTTTCATCATAGTAAATTTGCTCATCAAAGCTTAGGGGACAAAAAATATCATCTTCATCAAACATAGCTTCCCCAAGCTTGTGGCTTTGCATATCATTGGCATCATGGATATTCAAGGAATTCATACTAACAACATTGCAATCATGCTCATCATTCAAATATTTAGTGCCAAACATTTTATAGATTTCTTCTTATAGCACTTGAGCACAATTATCCTTTCCATCATACTCACGAAAGATATTAAAAAGATGAAGCGTATGAGACAAACTTAATTCCATTTTTTATAGTTTTCTTTTATAAACTAAACTAGTGATAAAACAAGAAACTAAAAGACTCGATTGCAAGATCTAAAGATATACCTTCAAGCACTCACCTCCCCGGCAACGGCACCAGAAAAGAGCTTGATGTGTACTACACAACCTTCTTCTTGTAGATGTTATTGGGCCTCCAAGTGCAGAGGTTCGTAGGACAGTAGCAAATTTCCCTCAAGTGGATGACCTAAGGTTTATCAATCCGTAGGAGGCGCAGGATGAAGATGGTCTCTCTCAAGCAACCCTGCAACCAAATAACAAAGAGTCTCTTGTGTCCCCAACACACCCAATACAATGGTAAATTGTATAGGTGCACTAGTTCGGCAAAGAGATGGTGATACAAGTGCAATATGGATAGTAGATAATAGTATTTGTAATATGAAATAATAAAAAAAGCAAGGTAGCAAGTGATAAAAGTGAGCGTAAACGGTATTGCAATGATGGTAAAGAAGGCCTAGGGTTCATACTTTCGCTAGTGTAAGTTCCCTCAACAATACTAACATAATTGGATCACATAACTATCCCTCAACATGCAACAAAGAGTCACTCCAAAGTCACTAATTGCGGAGAACGAACGAAGAGATTATGGTAGGGTACGAAACCGCCTCAAAGTTATTCTTTCTAATCAATCTGGTCGGCTATTCCTATAAGTGTCACAAACAGCCCTAGAGTTCGTACTAGAATAACACCTTAAGATACAAATCAACCAAAACCCTAATGTCACCTAGATACTCCAATGTCACCTCAAGTATCCGTGGGTATGATTATACGATATGCATCACACAATCTCAGATTCATCTATTCAACCAACACAAAGGACCTCAAAGAGTGCCCCAAAGTTCTACCGGAGAATCACGACGAAAACATGTGTCAACCCCTATGCATAGGTTCATGGGTGGAACCCGCAAGTTGGTCACCAAAACATACATCAAGTGGCACATGGTATCCCATTGTCACCACAGATATCCATGGCAAGACATACATCAAGTGTTCTCAAATCTTTAAAGACTCAATCCGATAAGATTACTTCAAAGGGGAAACTCAATTCGTTACAAGAGAGAAGAGGGGGAGGAGAAACATAAGATCCAACTATAATAGCAAAGCTCGCGATACATCAAGATCGTGCCAAATCAAGAACACGAGAGAGAGAGAGATCAAACACATAGCTACTGGTACATACCCTCAGCCCTGAGGGAGAACTACTCCCTCCTCGTCATGGAGAGCACCGGGATGATGAAGATGGCCACCGGTGAGGGTTCCCCCCTCCGTCAGGGTGGCGGAACAGGGTCCTGATTGACTTTTGGTGGCTACGAAGGCTTCTGGCAGCGGAACTCCCGATCTATTGTGCGTTTTGGAAGTTTTAGGGTACGTGGATATATATGGGTGCAGGGAGGACGTCGGAGGAGCCACGGGGGCCCCACGAGGCAGGGGGGCGCGCCCTAGGGGGGCGTGCCCCCCACCCTCGTGAGCACCTCGTGTCTCCTCTGACGTGGGGTCCAAGTCCATCAGGTGTGTTTCCTTCCAAAAATAACTTCTCCAGTTGATTTCGTTCTGTTTCGACTCCGTCTGATATTCCTTTTCTTCGAAACACTGAAATAGGCATAAAATAGCAAATCTGGGCTGGGCCTCCGGATAATAGGTTAGTCCCAAAAGTAATATAAAAATGGATAATAAAGCCCAATAATGCCCAAAACAGTAGATAATATAGCATGGAGCAATCAAAAATTATAGATACGTTGGAGACGTATCAGAGGCTCATCCTCATCTTCGCTCGGTGTCTCCCTCCCCTTTTGGTCGGCGTTTCACTTGCCGGCCTGCTTGAAAACCCAGCATTCCCTGTTGGTGTGATTTTCCGGTTTGTTGGAGGTGCCATGAATCTGACATAATCTGTCTAGAATCTTGTTTAGGCTGGACGGTCCGTCTCTGCTGCCTTTAAATGGCTTTTTCCATTTATCGGGTCGAGAGCCCCTGAATCCGGCATTTACTGCCGTGTTGTCTGGGTTGTCTTCATTGTTTCGATGCTTGCTTTTATTGTGGCGTGGTTTTCCATTGCCATCCCTGACTTCGGATGTGCCTGGGTTGCTGGTGCCGCTACGGGCCAGCCAACTATCTTCGCCCGCGCAAAAGCGGGTCATGAGGCTTGTGAGGGCTGCCATTGTCCTCGGTTTTTCCTGGCCGAGGTGTCTGGCGAGCCATTCGTCCTAGACACTGTGTTTGAAAGCCGCTAAGGCTTCGGCGTCCGGGCAGTCGACAATTTGATTCTTCTTAGTGAGGAATCTGTTCCAAAGCTTTCGGGCTGACTCTCCGGGCTATTGAATTATATGACTTAAATCGTCTGCATCCGGAGCTCGGACATAGGTCCCTTGAAAATTAGCCCTAAAAGCATCTTCGAGCTCTTCCCAACTTCCAATTGAGTTTTCGGGGAGGCTCTTCAGCCAGTGCCGAGCTGGTCCTTTCAACTTGAGGGGTAAGTATTTGATGGCTTGGAGATCATCTCCGCGAGCCATGTGGATATGAAGGATAAAGTCCTCAATCCAGACCCCAAGGTCTGTCGTTCCATCGTATGCCTCTATGTTCACGGGTTTGAATCCTTCAGGAAATTCGTGATCCAGCACCTCATCGGTGAAGCATAGGGGGTGTGTGGCACCCCTGTATGTGGATGTGCCATGGCGTTCTGACGGTTGTAGTGTTCTGTTTTGATTCTGTGTCAGAGCGCGCTTCCTAGATCCGTAGATGGATCTGGTCAGACCGGCTTTTTGGTGCAAGTCCCCACGTAAATCGTGCACTGACTTATGTTCGACATCGTTAGCCGCCCTATCGCGGCCACGGGGTGGCCGATCCGGCTGATCGGTTGTTTTATTTTTTTGGCTGTGTAGGCTCTAAAGCCTCGTCATCGAATTCAGGCAACAGCTTGCGCTTTGGATAGCTCTTTGTGTGGCAACTGCCACCATACTTTTCTTCAATGTCGAGCACTTTGTTCCATCTACTATTGAGTGTGTTTTGAGCGGCTTTAAGCCTTTGCTTCTGCTTCTTTAGACTCCTCGCGGTGGCCATAAGCTTCCTATGGAGGTTCTCTTGCTCCAAGTGCCTTTCCGGGATGATGTGTGCATCGTCGTCTGGACTGTTCTCCTCTCTAGAGACAGGTTGGTGAGCTTTACCCTCGGCGTCGCCGTGATCAGGCAACAGCTCCGTACTATGTTCGGCATCCGCTGGTTCATCTTGCTCTATTGCTGGGTCCATGTGGTCGTCGTTTGCTTTGGAGTCATCCGGGGTATTATTCTTTCCTGCGCTGTTATCGCTGTTTTTGCCGAGGTGGGATTTGGAGCGGTGCCTACGTTGTCGCTTTGGTTGCTTCTCGAGGGGATTACCCTCCGCTCCATCCTTTTGTTCCTCGTCATTGTTTTCTTTGGGTGTATCCACCATGTCTATATCGTGTGATGAAGTGGTTGTCCAGCGCCCTGTGGGCGGTGGTTCCTGTTCCTCTCCTGCATTGTCGTCCATACCGTCGATGTCTTCGGAGCCGAAATCAAGCATGTCGGTTAAGTCGTCGACAGTGGCTATTAAGTGAGTGGTGGGTGGGCAATGAATTTCTTAGTCATCCGCCTCCCACTCAAGCCGGACATAGTTCGTCCGAGGGTCTCCTAACAAGGAGAGAGACCTCAATGAATTTAACACGACGCCCAAGGGCGAGTGCTGAAAGATGTCCGCGGAGGTAAACTCCATGATCGGTGCCCAACCAAATTTGATAGGCACGGACGCGGGTGGTTCAGAGCCTGTGGCCGGCGATGAATCCAAGGGTCTGGCAACACAGGTCTCATAGGGGGTGAAGTCAGTATTCGACTCTATCGCCGCTGAGTGTGCGGCCTCCGTGGCGGGGTCTATCCACCCGTCCTTGGATGGCACGATCTGCTCCGGATTGAGGGCTGAAGTAGCCACAAGTGTGATCTCCCAAACACCGTCCGACAGCAGAGCCAAGTCATGCTCGTCGAGACTGTGTGGCGCACCTGACATGGGCTCAAATCCGTCAAAGATCAAGTCTCCGCGGATGTCGGCAGTGTAGTTTAGGCTTCCAAACCTGACCTGATGGCCAGGGGCATAGCTCTCGATCTGCTCCAGATGGCCAAGCGAGTTGGCCCGCAGTACGAAGCCGCCGAATATGAAGATCTGTCCAGGGAGAAAAACCTCACCCTAGATCGCATCATTGCCGATGATCGAAGGATCCATCAAGCCTTATGGCGACGGCACAGTGGAACTCTCAATGAAAGCACCAATGTTGGTGTCAAAACCGGCGGATCTTGGGTAGGGGTCCCGAACTGTGTGTCTAAGGCGGGTGGTAACAGGAGGCAGGGGACACAATGTTTACCCAGGTTCGGGCCCTCTTGATGGAGGTAATACCCTACGTCATGCTTGTTGATCTTGATGATATGAGTATTACAAGAGTTGATCTACCACGAGATTGTAGAGGCTAAACCCTAGAAGCTAGCCTATGATTATGATTGTTGTTGTCCTACAGACTAAACCCTCCAGTTTATATAGACACCGGAGGGGGCTAGGGTTACACAGAGTCGGTTGCAAGGGAGGAGATCTACATATCCGAATTGCCAAGCTTGCCTTCCACGCAAAGGAGAGTCCCACCCGGACACGGGACGAAGTCTTCAATCTTGTAGTCCAACAGTCCAGCCAAAGTATATAGTCCGGTTGTCCGAGGACCCCCTAATCTAGGACTCCCTCAACTATCATTACCAACCTTACATCTTTTGGCATTCATACTATGAATATGTGTAACATCACGTTCGAGATTCAATAAAAATAAACCATTGACCAGCGGGGCATGACCATAAAACATATCTCTCATATAAATAGAACAACCATTATTCTCGGATTTAAATGAGTAGCCATCTCGCATTAAACGAGATCCTGATACAATGTTCATGCTCAAAGCTGGTACTAAATAACAATTATTGAGGTTTAAAACTAATCCCAAAGATAGATGTAGAGGCAGTGTGCCGATGGCGATCACATCGACCTTGGAACCATTCCCGACGTGCATCATCACCTCGTCCTTTGCCAGACTCTGCTTATTCCACAGCTCCTGTTTTGAGTTACAAATATGAGCAACCGCACCGGTATCAAATACCCAGGAGCTAATACGAGTGCTGGTAAGGCACACATCAATAACATGTATATCATATATACCTTTGGTGTTGCTGGCCTTCTTACTCGCTAAGTACTTGGGGCAGTTCCACTTCTAGTGACCATTTCCCTTGCAATAAAAGCACTCAGTCTCAGGCTTGGGTCCATTCTTCGGCTTCTTCCCGGCAACTGTCTTACTAGGTGCGGCAATTCCCTTGTTGTACTTCTTGAAGTTCTTCTTACCCTTGCCTTTCTTGAAACTAGTGGTCTTATTCACCATCAACACTTGATGTTCCTTTTTTATTTCCACCTCCGCTGGTTTCAGCATTGGATATAACTCAGGAATGGACTTCTCCATCCCTTGCATATTGTAATTCATCACAAAGCTCTTGTAGCTAGGTGGAAGCGACTGGAGGATCCTGTCAATGACCGAGTCATCTGGAAGATTAACTCCTAGCTGAGACAAGCGGTTGTGCAACCCAGACATTTTGAGTATATGCTCGCTGACAGAACTGATTTCCTCCATCTTACAATTATAGAACTTGTCAGAGACTTCATATCTCTCGACTCGTGCATGAGCTTGGAAAACCATTTTCAGCTCTTGGAACATCTCATATGCTCTGTGCTGCTCAAAATGCTTTTGGAGCCCCGATTCTAAGCTGTAAAGCATGCCGCACTGAACCAGGGAGTAATCATCACTACGCGACTGCCAGGCGTTCATAACGTCTTGAGTTGCTGGGAAAATGGGTGCTTCACCTAGCGGTGCTTCAAGGGCATATGCTTTCTTGGCATCTATGAGGATGATCCTCAAGTTATGGACCCAATCCGTATAGTTGCTACCATCGTCTTTCAGGTTGGTTTTCTCTAGGAACGAGTTGAAGTTGAGGGCAACATTGGCGTGGGCCATTGGATATACGGGATAGATTGTAAAGACAACTTTAGACTAAGTTCATGGTAATTAAGTTCATCTAATCAAATTATTAATGAACTCCCACTTAGATAGACATCCCTCTATTCACCTAAGTGATGCATGATCCGAATTGACTAGGCCGTGTCCGATCATCACGTGAGACGACTAGTCATCAACGGTGAACATCTCCATGTTGATCACATCTACTATATGACTCATGTTCGACCTTTCGGTCTCTTATGTCCTGAGGCCGTGTCTGTACATGCTAGGCTCGTCAAGTCAACCTAAGTGTTTCGCATGTGTAAATCTGGCTTACACCCGTTGTATGCGAACGTTAGAATCTATCACACTCGATCATCACATGGTGCTTCGAAACAATGATCCTTTGCAATGGTGCACAGTTAGGGAAAACACTTCCTTGAAATTTTGTGAGGGATCATCTTATTTATGCTACAGTCGTTCTAAGCAAATAAGATGCAAACATGATAAACATCACATGCAAATCATAAAGTGACATGATATGGCCAATATCATCTTGCGCCTTTTGATCCCCATATTCGAGGCACGGCATGATCACCTTCGTCACCGGCATGACACGGTGATCTCCATCATCGTGTCTTCATGAAGTTGTCTCGCCAACTATTACTTCTACTACTATGGCTAACGGTTAGCAATAAAGTAAAGTAATTACATGGCGTTTTTCATTGACACGCAGGTCATACAATAAATTAAGACAACTCCTATGGCTCCTGTCGGTTGTCATACTCATCGACATGCAAGTCGTGAATCCTATTACAAGAACATGATCAATCTCATACATCACATATATATATAATTCATCACGTCCTTTTGGCCATATCACATCACATAGTATACCCTGCAAAAACAAGTTAGACGCCCTCTAATTGTTGTTGCATGTTTTACGTGGCTGCTATGGGTTTCTAGCAAGAACGTTTCTTACCTATGCAAAAGCCACAACGGTGATATGCCAACCCTTCATAAGGACCCTCTTCATCGAATCCGATCCGACTAAAGTGGGAGAGACAAACACCCGCTAGCCACCTTATGCATCAAGTGCATGTCTGTCGGTGGAACCAGTCTCACGTAAGCGTACGTGTAAGGTCGGTTCAGGTCGCTTCATCCCACAATGCCGCCGAATCAAGATAAGACTAGTAACAGCAAATCGACCAAATCATCGCCAACAACTACTTTGTGTTCTACTCGTGCAAAGAATCTACGCATAGACCTAGCTCTGATACCACTGTTGGGGATCGTATAATAATTCAAAAATTTCCTGTGTGTCACCAAGATCAATCTAGGAGATGCTAGCAACGAGAGAGAGAGAGAGAGGGAGTGCATCTTCATACCCTTGAAGATTGCTAAGCGGAAGCGTTACAAGAACGCGGTTGATGGAATCATACTCGCGGCGATTCAAATCGCTGAAGACCCGATCTAGCGTCGAACGGACGGCGCCTCCGCGTTCAACACACGTACAGCCCGGGGACGTCTCCTCCTTCTTGATCCAGCAAGGGGAGAGGAGAAGTTGAGGGAGAACTCTAGCATCACGATGGCATGGTGATGGAGGAGCTCGTGGTTCTCCGGCAGGGCTTCGCCATGCACTACGGAAGAGGAGGAGGAGTTGGAGAGGGGGAGGGCTGCGCCAGGGGAAGGGTATGGCTGCCCTCCCACCCTCTCACTATATATAGGGGGAAGGGGAGAGGGGGAGGCGCCCTAGGGTTTCCCCTAGGGGACGACGGCTAGGGCGGATTGTATCTCCCTAGGGAAACCCTAGGGAGACTTGCCCCCCAAGCCAAGCAGGTGGAGGCTTGCCTCCCAAGCCAGGTGGAGGCACCCCACCTCCCCAAGTAATGTGGGAAAAGGGTGTGGGGGCGTGCAGTCCCTTAGTGGGCTGGTTTTCCACCTCCCCTTGGCCCATGAGGCCCTGCAACACTTGCTGGGGCTCCCGAAACACCTTTCGGTCATGCTGGCCATAGCCTGGTACCCCCGAAACACTTCCAGACTCCAATACCCTTCGTCCAATATATCGATCTTCACCTCCGGACCATTCCGGAACTCCTCGTGATGTCCGGGAACTCATCCAGGACTCCTAACTACCTTCGGTAACCACATACTATTCCTGTTACAACTCTAGCGTCACCAAACCTTAAGTGTGTAGACCCTACGGGTTCGGGAACCATGCAGACATGACCGAGACACCTCTCCGGCAAATAACCAATAGCGGGATCTGGATACCCATATTGGCTCCCACATGTTCCACAATGATCTCATCGGATGAATCATGATGCCGGGGATTCAATCAATCCCGTATACAATTCCCTTTGTCTATCGGTATGTTACTTGCCCGAGATTCGATCGTTGGTATCCCCATACCTTGTTCAATCTTGTTACCGGCAAGTCTTTTTACTCATTCTGCAATGCATGATCCCGTGACTAACTCTTTAGTCAAACTGATCTCATTATGATGATGCATTACCGAGTGGGCCCAGAAATACCTCTCCGTCATACGGAGTGACAAATCCCAGTCTCGATTCGTGCCAACCCAACAGACACTTTTGGAGATACCTGTAGTGCACCTTTATTGTCACCCAGTTATGTTGTGACATTTGATACACCCAAAGCATTCATGCGGTATCCGGGAGTTGCACAATCTCATGGTCTAAGGAAACGATACTTGACATTAGAAAAGCTCTAGCGAACGAACTGCACGATCTTGTGCTATGCTTAGGATTGGGTCTTGTCCATCACATCATTCTCCTAATGATGTGATCCCGTTATCAACAACATCCAATGTCCATGGTTAGGAAACCATAACCATCTATTGATCAATGAGCTAGTCAACTAGAGGCTCACTAGGGACATGTTGTCATCTATGTATTCACACATGTATTACGGTTTCCGGTTAATACAATTAAAGCATGAACAACAGACAATTAGCATGAACAAGGAAATATAATAATAACCATTTTATTATTGCATCTAGGGCATATTTCCAACACTTGTGCCACAGGCAATTTATCTACTGTCTCGTGCAAAGCTAGCCAAACGGGTCGGGATAGCTGGGTCAGCCCAGTAGCCCGCCTGGCACGGCCCAGGCATAACATGACACGGGCTAAACGGGTTGTGCTTGGCATGCGGCATGCCAGAGGTCATGCCTGGGCCTGGAGACTGGGTCCAACAGGCCGGCATGGCACGACCCCGTATATTTATTTTATTTTTATTTAGATTATATATATATGGCCTAAAGAGCAGCCCAATAGGCCAAATCTGGCCCAAAAAATAGCCTAGCAAGGCAGCTGCCTAGCAGGCCTGTCGTGCCGCCATGCCGGCCCGTATAGCACCTGGGTCGTGCCTGGTTGGGAAGACACAGCATGTGGGCCAACACGAAACAACCCGGCTAATAATCATGCCACAACGGTCCATGTCGTGCTAGACCCGATTAAGGTGGGTTGGGTCGTGCCTTGGCTAACTTTAGGTCTAGCCAAAGCTGGCCAAAAAGGCCAGGATAGCTCGGTCGGCCCAGTTGCAAGCCTGGCACGACATGGCCAGGCACAACATGACATGGGCCAAGCAGACCGTGCCTGGGCCTAGAGGCTGGGCACACGGGCCGGCAAAGCATGACCCGTTTATTTATTTTATTTTAATTTAGAATTTTTTTATATGTATGACCTAAAGAACAGTCAATAGGCAAAATCTAGCCAAAATAGACTTGCAGGCGTGGCATGCCTGACATGTCGGGGGAGCCTAATCAAGGAGTACTCCTTCGGGAGTCCCCGTAAGGGTCACTTGGGTGGGCTGGTGAAAGTGCAACTAATCCCCGAGTGATTTTCGTAATTCATAACATATACCTCATTGAACTAATGTCCATTCAAGATAAATATTTAAGGATGTTCAATGATTGGCATGGCAAGGACTAGAGTTGTTGAAAGGATCGAGATGGACCTAGAGGGGGGGTGAATAGGTACAATTGCAAATTTTAATTTTTACATAGCAATTTTAGGCAATAATGCAGAATATAAAGGTGAGCCTAACAATTACAACTATGATACTAAGAACTAAGCAAGGTGAACAAGTACAACAAGTATGTGAGTGAAAAAGCACAATATATATGATAAGTAAAGACTAAGAGACAAGTAACCACAAGTAGGGAGTTAGGGTTAGGAATAACCGCAACTCCGAGAGACGAGGATATATGCCGATGTTCACTTCCTTGGAGGGAAGCTACGTCACTGTTTAGAGAGGTGGGTGTAACCACGAAGGCACACCAACGCCACAAAGTCTCACCCTATTCTCTCTTTGAGATATCACCACGAAGGCAATTCTCAACCACTAGTGGTAGACCTTGGGGTGGTCTCCAAACCCTCACAAACTTTTTAGGGGTAATCACAACGGTCGATTCCTCTCTGAAGAACTCCTACCGCCTAGGAGTCTCCAACCTCCAAGAGTAACAAGAACGATGGGGAAAAGCTCAAGACTTGCTCAAATCATGAATTCCTTTGGTGCAAAGAAGGGGAAGGAGTGGATTGATTGCTCTCTGACTATAGCGCCAGAAAAGCTCATGTCTGCTAGGACTACATCTGTATTTCACCAAAGAGGAAGGGATGATGCAGCATAGCGACGATAGGTATTTCCCTCAGTGAAGAAACCAAGGTTATCGAACTAGTAGGAGAACCAAGCAACACAACATAAATAGCACCTGCACAAAAATAACAACACCTTGCAACCCGACGTGTTAAAGGGGTTGTCAATCCCTTTCAGGTAAGGATGCCAGAAAATTGTAGTAGATTGAAATAATAGATCGTAAATAAAATAAAGTGCAGCAAAGTATTTTTTGTATTTTTGGTTTAATATATTTGAATAAAAATGCAAAGGAAAAGTAGATCGCAAGCAAATATATGAGGAAGAAGACCCGGGCCGTAGGTTTCACTAGTGGCTTCTCTCGAGAAAGATAGCAAATGATGGGTAAACAAATTACTGTTGGGCAATTGGTAGAACCTCAAATAGTTATGACAATATACAGGCAATGATCATTACATAGGCATCACGTCCAAGATTAGTAGACCGACTCCTGCCTGCATCTACTACTATTACTCCACACATCGACCACTATCCAGCATGCATCTAGTGTATAACTTCATGGAAAAACGAAGTAATGCAATAAGGATGATGGCATGATGTAGACAATATCCGTCATCTATTGCGTAGATATAGATCCCATCTTTTTATCCTTAGTAGCAACGATACATACGTGTCGGTTCCCTTTATGTCACTGGGATCAAGCACCGTAAGATCAAACCCACTACCGGGCACCTCTTCCCATTGCAAGATAAATAGATAAAGTTGGCTAGACAAAACCCAAATATTGGAGAAGAAATACCAGGCTATAAGAGATCAAAGAAATTCAAATAACTTTCATGGATATAAAAAGATATGACTGATCCTAAACTCAAAGTTCATCAGATCCCAACAAACACACCACAAAAGGAGTTACATCATATGGATCGCCAAGAGACCATTGTACTGAGAATCAAGAGAGAGAGAGATGAAGCCATCTAGCTACTAACTACGGACCCGAAGGCCTACAAAGAACTACTCACACATCATCGGAGAGGCACCAATGGAGATGGTGAACCCCATCCGAGATGGTGTCTAGATTGGATCTGGTGGTTCTAGACTCTGCGGCGTCTGGATGAATATTTCGTTGATCCCCCTGGGTTTGGGGAATATTTGGGTATTTATAGAGCAAAGAGGCGGTCCAGGGGCACCCGAGGTCGGCACAACCCACCAGGGCGCGCCTGGGCCTCCTGGCGCGCCCTGGTGGGTTGTCCCCTCCTCGGGACTCCCCCAGGTGCAACCAGGGCCCAAGATGTTCCTGCTGGTCCATAAAAAATCTCCGTAAAGTTTCGTGGCATTTGGACTCCATCTGATATTGATTTTCTGCATTGTAAAAACATGAAAAAAACAGGAACTGGCACTTGGAACTATGTCAATAGGTTAGTACCAAAAAATGATATAAAATGATTATAAAACATCCAAGATTGATAATATAACAGCATGGAACAATCAAAAATTATAGATACATTGGAGATGTATCAGCATCCTCAAGCTTAACTCCTACTCGTCCTCGAGTAGGTAAGTGATAAAAACAAAATTTTTGATGTGGAGTGCTATTTAACATGTCATATCATATTCTCTTTATAGCATGGACAATTGGACTTTTTATGTGACTCAAAGCAATAGTCTAGTTTTGACATGATGATTTAGATACTCAAGCATATCAATAAGCAACCATGTCATTCAAAATATCAATGCTAAAATAAGTTATCCCTACAAAATCATATAGTCTTGTCATACTCTATCTTCTTAACACAAAGTATTTACCATGCACAACCCTGATGACAAGCCGAGCAATTGGTTCATACTTTTTAATGCGCTTCAGCCTTTTCAACTCTTATGCAATACATGAGCGCAAGCCATGGATATAGCACTACGGGTGGAATAGAGTATGATGATAGGGGTAAATATGGGGAAGACAAAAAATTAAGAAAGTCTCACATCGACGCGGCTAACCAACGGGCTATGGAGATGCCCATCAATCGATATCAATGTGAGGAGTAGGTATTTCCATGTAACAAATGCACTAAGAGTTATAAGTGTGTGAGCTCAATATGAAAACTAAGTGGGTGTGCATCTAATCCTATAATGAAAAATTCCCACTAGTATATGAAAGTGACAACATAGGAGACTCTCCATATGAAAAACATGGTGCTACTTTGAAGCACAAGTGTGGTAAAGGATACTAGCAATGCCCCTTCTCTCTTTGTTTTTTTTATTTTTTTTCTTTCTTTTTTTCTCATTGTCCGGAGTCTCATCCCAACTTGTGGGGGAATCATAGTCTTCATCATCCTTTCCTCACTGGGGCACTTCTCTAAAAATGAATAATGATGACCCACTTCTATTTACTTATAACTCAGAAGAAATAAAAATTACAACTCGATACCTATGACAAAATATGACTCTATATAAATGCCTCTGGCATGTACCCGGATGTGCAGTGATCTAGCGTAACATGTATGAAAAATGATGAACGGTGGCTGAGCCACAAACACTATGTCAGCTATATGATCATGCAAAGCAATATGACAATGAATGTTCAAGTCATAAAACGGAAGCGGTGGAAGTTGCATGGCAATATATCTCTGAATGGCCATGAAAAGTCATAATAGGTAGGTATGGTGGCTGTTTTGAGGAAGATGTAATGAGGCTTATGTGTGATAGAGCGTATCATATCACGGGGTTTGGATGCACCTGTGAAGTTTGCACCATGTCTCAATGTGAGAAAGGGCAATGCACGGTACTGTAGAGTCTAGCAAATTGTGCAAAGGTAAGAGTGTGCATAATCCATGGACTCACATTAGTCATAAAGAACTCATATACTTATTGCAAAAGTTTATTATCCCTCGAAGCAAAGTACTACTACGCATGCCTCTAGGGGGATAGATTGGTAGGAAAAGACCATCGCTTGTCCCCGACCACCACTCATAAGGAAGACAATCAAAAATAAAGCATGCTCCAACATCATAGCATAACAAGAGACTATACGTGCATGCTTCGGGAATCACAAACCTTAACACCAATATTCCTACTAGAGCATAATTACTCATCAACATAACTCGCATATCACATCATCATATCTCAAAGCTATTACTAAGAATCAAGTTTATTTTGTCCAATGATCTTCATGACATTTTTCTTTTCTTTATCCTTCTTGGATATCTATCACTTTGGGACTAATTTTCATGTGTTGCTTTTCATAAGCTCAAACAAATATAAGTGAAGATCATGAGCATAATATTTCTTTCTCTCAAAATAATTTAAGTGATGCAAGAGAGAATTTCTTCAAAAATTTACTAACTCCCAAATAAATCTAAGTGAATCAAGAGAGCATTTCTTCAAAAATACTAAGCACACCGTGCTCAAAAAGATATAAGTGAAGCACTGGAGCAAGTCATAGCTCATAAAAGATAAGTGAAGCAATAGAGAGCAATTCTAACAAGTCATGACATAATTTTGGCTCTCTCGAATAGGTGTGTCCAGCAATGATTGATGACTTAAAAGATAAAATAAAACAATCAAAGACACATATCATACAAGACGCTCCAAGCAAAACACATATCATGTGACGAATAAAAATATAGTCTTGAGTAAAATACCGATAGTTGTTGGAAAAAAGTGGGGATGCCACCCGGGGGCATCCCCAAGCTTAGTTGGTTGCTCATTTTTGGATAATAGCTTGGGATGCCGGGGCATCCCCAAGCTTAGGCTCTTCCATCCTTCCTTCATCCATCATAAGATAACCCAAAACTTGAAAACTTCAATCACACAAAACTCAACAAAACCTTCGTGAGATCCGTCAGTATAAGAATAATAAACCACTACTATATGTGACGTATCAAACCAGTTCATATTTTGTTTTTGTATTATATCTACTATATTCCAACTTTTCTATGGCAAAAAATCATCAAATAAAACCATAGAGCAATCAAAATAAGCACACAACACAAAGAAAACAGAATCTGTCAAAACAGAATAGTCTGTAGCAATCTGACTATTTCAAATACTTCTGTAACTCCAAAATTTCTGAAAAATTAGGAAGATCTGAGAAATTTGTATATCGGTCTACTGCAAGTGGAATGGGTATTTTATCACTCTCTGGTTAAAAATGAAAATTATTTTTGCGATCGCAAAAGTTTCTGTTTTCTCAGCAAGATCAAACAACTATCACCCAAGAAGATCCTAAAGGCTTTACTTGGAACAAACATTAATTAAAAATAAAAAACACAATCATAACATTATCATAATTGTGCTAACACTCAAAAACAGGATGGAAAAAGCAAAAATAAATTTATTCATTGGGTTGCCTCCCAACAAGCGCTATTGTTTTACGCCCTTAGCTAGGCATAATATTTCAATGATGCTCACACAACAGATAATAATCGAAACACAAAGAGAGCAGCATGAAACATGTGACAAACACATTTAAGTCTAACATACTTCCTATGCATAGGAATTTTATAGGAAAACAAATTATCAATACAAGAAACATCTAGCATATGCAAAGGAGAAGAATAAAACATTGACAATCTCAACACAACGAGAGGAAATTTAATAACATGAAAATTTCCAAAACCATATTTTCCTCTCTCTCATAATAATTATATGTGGGATCATAATCAAATTCAATAATATAACTATCATATAAAATTTTCTCTTTATGATCCACATGCATGCAAAGTTGACACTCTTCCAAAATAGTGGGATTATCATAAAATAAAGTCATGACCTCTCCAAACCCACTTTCAATATTATCGCAAACATATTCATCACGAGGCTTAAATAAATTTTCAAGATCATAAGAAACATCATCACCCCAATCATGATCATTGCAATAAGTAGCGGACATGACAAAACAAGCATCCCCAAGCTTGGGGTTTTGCATATTATTAGCACAACTAACATTAATAAAATTTATAGTAAAATTATTGAAATCATGCTTTTCATTCAAGTAGCTATCATGAATTACTTCATAAATTTCTTCATCACACTTTTCAGATTCACGATTCTCAAGCAAAATTTTATAAAGATAATCTAGTGCACTCAACTCACTAGCAATTGGTTCATCATGATTGGATCTTCTAAAAAAATTAGCAAGTGGATGAGGATCCATAACAATAGATTTTTAGCAAGTGAAGATGCAAGCAAAAAGAAGGCACATGGCAACACAAGCAAACATGAGATCTGAAGAGAAAACGGCAAACGGAAAAGAGGGCGAATAAAATGGCAATTTTTGTGAAGTGGGGGAGAGAAAAACGAGAGGCAAATGGCAAATAATGTAAATTTCGAGGAGATGAGATTTGTGATTAGGAACCTGGTATATGTTGAAGATCCTCCACGACAACGGCGCGAGAAATTCCTTTTGATTGCTCTTTGACTATAGCGCCAGAAAAGCTCTTGTCTGCTAGGACTACGTCGGTATTTCCCCAAAGAGGAACGGATGATGCAGCACAACGACGGTAGGTATTTCCCTCAGTGAAGAAACCAAGGTTATCGAACCAGTAGGAGAACCAAGAAAAACAACATAAACATCACCTGCACACAAATAACAACACCTCGCAACCCGACGTGTTAAAGGGGTTGTCAATCCCTTTCGGATAACGATGCCAGAAAATTGTAGTAGATTGAAATAATAGATCGTAAATAAAATAAAGTGCAGCAAAGTATTTTTGTATTTTTGGTTTAATATATCTGAATAAAAATGCAAAGGAAAAGTAGATCGCAAGCAAATATATGAGGAAGAAGACCCGGGGGCCGTAGGTTTCACTAGTGGCTTCTCTCGAGAAAGATAGCAAACAGTGGGTAAACAAACTACTGTTGGGCAATTGATAGAACCTCAAATAATTATGATGATATCCAGGCAATGATCATTACATAGGCATCACGTCCAAGATTGGTAGACCGACTCATGCTTGCATCTACTACTATTACTCCACACAACGACCGCTATCCAGCATGCATCTAGTGTATTAAGTTCATCGAAAACAAAGTAATGCAATAAGAACGATGAAATGATGTAGAAAATATCCATGTATCTATTGCATATATATATATATATCCCATATTTTTATCCTTAGTAGCAACGATACATACGTGTCGGTTCCCTTTCTGTCATTGGGATCAAGCACCATAAGATCGAACCCACTATCGGGCACCTCTTCCCATTGCAAGATAAATAGATCAAGCTGGCCAGACAAAACCCAAATATCGGAGAAGAAATACGAGGCTATAAGAGATCATGCATATAAGAGATCAAAGAAACTCAAATAACTTTCATGGACATAAAAAGATATGACCGATCATAAACTCAAAGTTCATCAGATCCCAACAAACACACCGCAAAAAGAGTTACATCATATGGATCTCCAAGAGACCATTGTATTGAGAATCAAGGGAGAGAGATGAAGCCATCTAGCTACTAACTACGGACCCGAAGGTCTACAAAGAACTACTCACACATCATCGGAGAGGCACCAATGGAGGTG
Source organism: Triticum urartu (assembly GCF_056163025.1). Lineage (NCBI taxonomy): Eukaryota > Viridiplantae > Streptophyta > Magnoliopsida > Poales > Poaceae > Triticum > Triticum urartu. The sequence goes on along the minus strand of NC_141879.1, from coordinate 237,094,159 downwards.
GTAGACCCCATCCGAGATGGTGTCTAGATTGGATCTGGTGGTTCTGGACTCTGCGGCGGCTGGATGAATATTTCGTCGACTCCCCTAGGGTTTTGGGAATATTTGGGTATTTATAGACCAAAGAGGCGGTCCGGGGGCACCCGAGGTGGGCACGCCTGGGCCTCCTGGCGCGCCCTGGTGGGTTGTCCCCTCATCGAGACTCCCCCCAGGTGCAACCAGGGCCCACATGTTCCTTCTGGTCCATAAAAAATCTCTATAAAGGTTTGTGGCATTTGGAATCCATCTGATATTGATTTTCTGCGATGTAAAAAATACGGAAAAAATAGGAACTAGCACTTGGCACTATGTCAATAGTTAAGTACCAAAAAATGATATAAAATGACTATAAAATGATTATAAAACATCCAAGATTGATAATATAATAGCATGGAACAATCAAAAATTATAGATACGTTGGAGACGTGTCATGGATCTATAACTTGATTGGACAACTTCTCACAAATGCTCTCAAATCCCTTCGGGATCTAAGATTTGGTGTATGAGTGAGAGAGAGAGAGGGGGGGAGTGAAATGTGTTCTAGGGATTGCTCAAAGTGAATGGTAAACCCTCTCCCGTGGAGGAAGAAGGCTATATATAGTACGGGAGCAAATGTGGCCGTTGTAGTGTAAGTGACAGGAGTAGGTCGGACATCCGGGCCAGGGGCCGGACATCCGGCACAGTGTAAAACATGTGCAATAAAACAAAGAGGAGTGAATAAAACAGAGAGGCCGGACATCCGGGGCAAAGCCCAGACATCTGGCGTGGCTAGTAGTCCCAGACATTTGACGTGGTGCCCGGACATCTAGCAATTTCACACAACACCGATGCTCTCTGGTTAGCTCTGGCCGGATATCCGGCAGGCATCCCGGACATCCGCGGATACAGGAGAGCCTGGACATCTGGCAGTGTGGCCAGACATCCAGAAATATTAGCATTACAAAGTGCTCTCTGGTCACCAGTGGACGGACATCCGGCTGGCCAGCCCGGACATCTAGAGACACGGGAGAGCCCAGACATCCGGCAGTGTGGTCGGACATCCGGCTGGCCAGCCCGGACATCTAGAGACACAAGAGAGCCCGGACATCCGGAAATATTAGCATCACAAAAAAGCTCTCTGAACAACAGGGGTCTAGACATCCGGTGTGTGGGCCAGATATCCGGCGTGGAAGCAGAGGCAATATTTTAACAGTAGTTTTTAGTGAGTGAGACTAAGATGGAGAAGCTAGGTTTTGTGACATGAGCAAGTCCTTCACTACCCCTACCAATCCCTTCTTAATAGTGTTGGATACCTATACTCAAGAACAAACAAAGATACAATCCTTTTTATCTAGTATTTCTTCCTTGAGTAATATCAACTCCGTATGTTCATGATCCACACACCTTTGTCATCCGGGGACTAACACCTAAGATTCACTTGGTGAACATAGTTAGTCCCTTATATTTATATTGTCATCAACATCAAAACTTGATGTAAGGGCATGATTGCACTTTCAATATCCCCCTTTTTGTTTGTTGATGACAATCATACATGTAGTACCATACATAAAATAAATACACCTGGCAGTTTAATTCATGAGAGCATAATACAATATGTTCCTATTTGCTCTAGCTCCCCCTCAATGTGTGCATAAGATGATTATGTTAAAATGCAATGCACATATTTCATGGTTGATTATGTTAAAAAGATAGGACGCAGGACATGTACGTATATGATACACATCATCAACCCATAGCCACATACATAATAAGATAGTCTCATAAAATTAAGTACCATATGTAGCATACATAGAGATTTTGAATAATAGCGAACATATAGCTCGACATCTAGACATTTAAGGTACTACTTCTCCCCCTTTGACAGCAACATGCAAAAAGGGGCGAAGGCGACTAGAAGAACAACAAGGAAATCACTCATGGCAGATGTCAACATCATCAGCCACCCCCTCAAAGAACTTGGTGTACTCGTCATGAGACGGAAACCCGAAGGAGGAAGTGGACGGTGCAGCGGGAATGGGATCATCATCGCTCACTGGACTCCCATGGTCGCGAAGGCGCTGCTTGAGCTGGTTCTTGGAGAGAATGAGGCACTTCTGAACATCATGGTTTTGCTGACAGTTAAAGGTGATAGCCTTCATAATAGCAGACTGAGCCTTGCCCAAGAACAAGGCAACACGGCCACGAGGCACGGTCGAGGAGGAAGGCATGGAGGACACCTTGGGCTGAGTCCCAATAGCAGACCTCCTGGGATGAGTAGATGCAGCAGACGAGGTAGGAGCTGACATGCGCATATGAGCCGGAGGTTTCCAAATGGAATGCACAACAGTCTTGGCAACCTCAAAGGGGCAGTGTGATCAATCAGCGCCTGAATGAATGGAGCATGAGGGAATTGGCGCGACTGAAGAAAGCTAGATACACAGATCTCATGCCAAATGTAATGGGTCGTGTCAAGTGGCTTAATTTGTAGGCTTGTCATGCATACGTACCCTCAAATCAATGCAGTAGTTGCGAGCCCTCGAGCGATCTCCCTTCTTAAGATAGAGAGTGTGAAGCACACACTGATAAAGAATGTAGTATGGAGACGTGAACATGGATACCTCATTAGGTGGATACACACGTTCCTCCAGGGTGAGCTGAGTGATAGGCTTAACAAGAGGCATGCAATCATCGATCCCCTTTGGCTTATGTAGTGGATCCAGACTGTGGATCTGATGGCCAACACCAGAAAATCCCAAAATCTAAACAAAACGGTCATAGGTGGCGCTCAACATAGTATCGCCGGTCATCCAGGTGAGTGTGTTGTTTGGACCCAAGAAACAAGTGGCATAGAACTGAAGGATGGCAGCTTCATTCCAGTCACACTTGAAGGTCATTGCCGGACCGAGAGTCATATCATCAATGATCTTGATGGTGTTGTCAGGAAACATGGCAGGATGACCGTGGAGGAATTGAAGATCCAAGTATTTATGAGGAGCAAGTCCGTGACCGCGGACGAAGCTAGAGTACAGATCCTACTGCATGCGAGTACGGAACCTAGGATCCTCTGCATCAGCCACCATCTCATACGGGTTGGTATCTGCTACCTCTTGAGCTTGCGTTGGTTTTTCCCTTGAAGAGGAAAGGGTGATGCAACAAAGTAGAGTAAGTATTTCCCTCAATTTTGAGAACCAAGGTATCAATCCAGTAGGAGACAACGCGCAAGCTACCGAATACCTACACAAATAAACACCAACTTGCACCCAACGCGATAAAGAGGTTGTCAATCCCTTCACAGTTTTTTGCAACGTGAGATCTGATAGAGATAGATAAACGACAAGTAATGTTTTTGGTATTTTTGGTTTACGGAACGGAAAGTAAAAGATTGCAAGGAAAAAATAGGAAACTAAAAGTGTAGATCGGAAACTTATATGATGGAAAATAGAACCGGGGGCCATAGGTTTCACTAGAGGCTTCTCTCAAGAAAGGAATTATTACGGTGGGTGAACAAATTACTGTCGAGCAATTGATAGAAAAGCGCAAAGTTATGACGATATCTAAGGCAATGATCATGAAAATAGGCACCACGTCCGTGTCAAGTAGACCGAAATGATTCTGCATCTACTACTATTACTCCACACATCGACCGGTATCCAGCATGCATCTAGAGTATTGAGTTCATAAAGAACGGAGTAACGCCTTAAGCAAGATGACATGATGTAGAGTAATTAACTCAAGCAATATGATGAAAACCCCATCTTGCAAAGATATCAAATCATGCATATAAGAATTCAGAGGAGATTCAAATAATATTCATAGATAAGCTGATCATAAATCCACAATTCATCGGATCTTGGCAAACACACCGCAAAAGAGTATTACATCGAATAGATCTCCAAGAACATCGAGGAGAACTTTGTATTGAGAATCAAAGAGAGAGAGAAGAAGCCATCTAGCTACTTGCTATGGACCTATAGGTCTATGGTAAACTACTCACGCTTCATCGAAGAGGTAATGGTGTTGATGTAGAAGCCCTCCGTGATTGAATCCCCCTCCAGCAGGATGCCGGAAAAGGCCCCAAGATGGGATCTCACGGGTACAGAAGTTTGCGGCGGTGGAAAAGTGGTTTCTCGGCTCCCCTGGAAGTTTCTGGGGTATATGAGAATATATAGGAGGAAGATCTAGGTCGGGAGGTCACCGAGGGGCCCATAAGGTTGGGGGTGCCCTACCCCCTGGGCACGCCCTCCACCCTTGTGGCCGCCTCGTCGCTCTTCTGACTTGCACTCCAAGTCTCCTGGGTGTCTTCAGGTCCAAGAAAAATCATCGCGAAAGTTTTATTCCGTTTGGTATTCCTTTTCTGCGAAACTCTAAAACAAGGAAAAAACAGAAACTGGCACTGGGCTCTAGATTAATAGGTTAGTCCCAAAATCATATAAAATGGCATATTAATGCATATAAAACATCCAAAACAGATAATATAATAGCATGGAACAATCAAAAATTATAGATATGTTGGAGACGTATCAAGCATCCCCAAGCTTAATTCCTGCTCGTCCTCGAGTAGGTAAATGATAAAAACAGATTTTTTTTGATGTGGAATGCTACCTAACATATTTATCCATGTAATTCTCTTTATTGTGGCATGAATATTCAGATCCGTAAGATTGAAAATAAAAGTTTAATATTGACATAAAAACAATAATACTTCAAGCATACTACTAGAATAATTATGTCTTCACAAAATAACATGGCCAAAGAAAGCTTATCCCTACAAAATTATATAGTCTGGATATGCTCCATCTTCATCACGCAAAATATTCAAATAATGCACAACCCCGATGACGAGCCAAGCAATTGTTTCATACTTTTGACGTTCTCAAACTTTTTCAACTTTCACGCAATACATGAGCGTGAGGCATGGACATAGAACTATAGGTGGAATAGACGGTGGTTGTGGAGAAGACAAAAAGAAGGAGATAGTCTCACATCAACTAGGCGTAATAACAGGCTATGGAGATGCCCATCAATAGATATCAATCTGAGTGAGTAGGGATTGCCATGCAAAGGACGCACTAGAGTATAAGTTTATGAAAGCTCAAAAAGAAACTAAGTGGGTGTGCATCCAACTCGCTTGCTCACGAAGACCTAAGGCATTTTGAGGAAGCCCATCATTGGAATATACAAGCCAAGTTCTATAATGAATAATTCCCACTAGTATATGAAAGTGATATCATCGGAGACTCTCTATCATGAAGATCATGGTGCTACTTTGAAGCACAAGTGTGGCAAAAGGGTAGTAACATTGTCCCTTCTCTCTTTTCTCTCATTTTTTGTTGGGCCTTCTCTCATTTTTTTGGCCTCTTTTTTTATTTTTCGTCCGGAGTCTCATCCCGACTTGTGGGGGAATCATAGTCTCCATCATCCTTTCCTCATTTGGGACAATGCTCTAATAATGAAGATCATCACACTTCAATTTACTTACAACTCAAAAATTACAACTCGATACTTAGAACAAAGTATGACTCTATGTGAATGCCTCCAGCGGTGTACCGGGATGTGCAATGAATCAAGAGTGACATGCATGAAAGAATTATGAACGGTCGCTTTGCCACAAATATGATGTCGACTACATGATCATGCAAAGCAATATGACAATGATGGAACGTGTCATAATAAATGGAACGGTGAAAAGTTGCATGGCAATATATCTCGGAATGGCTATGGAAATGCCATAATAGGTAGGTATCGTGGCTGTTTTGAGGAAGGATATGTGGTGGGTTTATGGTACCGGTGAAAGTTGCACGGTACTAGAGAGGCTAGCAATGGCGGAAAAGTGAGAGTGCGTATAATCCATGGACTCAACATTAGTCATAAAGAACTCACATACTTATTGCAAAAATCTATTAGTTATCGAAACAAAGTACTACGTGCATGCTCCTAGGGGGATAGATTGGTAGGAAAAGACCATCGCTCGTCCCCGACCGCCACTCATAAGGAAGACGATCAATAAATAAATCATGCTCCGACTTCATCACATAACGGTTCACCATATGTGCATGCTACGGGACTCACAAACTTTAACACAAGTATTTCTAAAATTCACAACTACTTACTAGCATGACTCTAATATCACCATCTTCATATCTTAAAACAATCATAAGGAATCAAACTTCTCATAGTATTCAATGCACTCTATATGAAAGTTTTTATTATATCCCTCTTGGATGCCTATCATATTAGGACTAATTTTATAACCAAAGCAAATTACCATGCTGTTCTAAAGACTGTCAAAATAATATAAGTGAAGTATGAGAGTTCATCAATTTCTATAAAATAAAACCGCCGCCGTGCTCTAAAAAGATATAAGTGAAGAACTAGAGCAATTTTTCCTAGCTCAAAAGATATAAGTGAAGCACATAGAGTATTCTAATAAATCACGATTCATGTGTGTCTCTCCCAAAAGGTGTGCAAACTAAAAAGCAAAGACTCAAATCATACAAGATGCTCCAAGCAAAACATATATCATGTGGTGAATAAAAATATAGCCTCAAGTAAAGTTACCGATAAACAAAGACGAAAGAGGGGATGCCTTCCCGGGGCATCCCCAAGCTTAGGCTCTTTGGCCTCCTTGAATATTACATTGGGGTGCCTTGGGCATCCCCAAGCTTAGGCTCTTGCCACTCCTTATTCCATAGTCCATCAAATCCTTACCCAAAACTTGAAAACTTCCCAACACAAAACTTCAACAGAAAATCTCGTAAGCTCAGATAGTATAAGAAAATAAATCACCACTTTTGGTACTGTTGTGAACTAATTCTTTATTTGTATTGGTGTAATATCTGCTCTATTCCAACTTTTCCATGGTTCATACCCCCCGATACTAGTCATGGATGCATCAAAATAAGCAAACAACACGCGAAAAATAGAATCTGTCAAAAATAGAATAGTCTGTAGCAATCTGGATATTTCGAATACTTCTGTAACTCTAAAAATCCTGAGAAAATAGGAAGTCCTAGGCATTTGTTTATTAATCTTCTGCAAAAAGAGTCAGTATTTTTCGCATTCCTCCTAAAAATGATAATTGTTTTCGTGAGTGCAAAAGTTTCTGTTTTTCAGCAAGATCAAATCAACTATCACCGTAGGCTATCCCATAGGTTTTACTTGGCACAAACATTAATTAAAACACAAAACCACATCTAACCAGAAGCTAGATGAAATATTTATTGCAAAATAGAACCTAAAGAGCAAAAACAAAAATATAGTTGGGTTGCCTCCCAACAAGCGCTATTGTTTAACGCCCCTAGCTAGGCATAAAACACGAATAGATCTAGGTGTAATCATAATAATAATAGGGCAAATCTCAAAAACTCATCTCATACTCCCTTCATTCAGCAGCAAGTTTTCTTTGAGGTAAGAAAAAGTAATCAAAGGGGCTAAATTTAATGGGATAAGAATCCCCAAGATCGATCTCGAGAGGAATTGGTTCCTCCTTCGGCCCTTCATATTGTCTGACCAACTCATCATTATAAGCATTCTTTGGCAAAAAGACATGAGCTTGTGTCCAAGAGAGAAACCCAATCCGTTTTTTTGAATAGAAAAATCATCATTAAGCTCAGAAATCTTATTGACTAAAACATCGGTAGAACCTTCTTTCTTAAATTTTTGTTATAAGCAACATGATCTAAAGACCGTAAAGGCATTATATCCTCTTGATTAAAGAGAATTCCCTCTATGGGAGGACGACCACCATCTACTTTATATGAGCGAAAATTTCACTAGCTTTTTTCATAATAAATCTAAACTCACGAGCTAGAAATATAGTGGCGGTGTGCTTAACCGAAGAATGCTCAATATTAGAAAACTCTAGAAAAATCCTTTGTATGGATGGATGCATATGAACAAATTGTCTTTCAAGTTCAACACCAAGTAAAGATATAGCATCCGCAAGGCTAATAGTTTTATGGAGGATAGATCCACCCATAGTGGGCAGTGCACTGGCACAAGTAAAGAAATCTTGAATAACCCCCTTTCCAATAATATTTCCACTACCTATGCGGAATTTCTTAGCGTGCAAGATAGTAGTTTCTTCATGTGGATCAGAATTAGCAAAAGCATCAAAGTTTCCCCCACCCTTACTACTATCCTTTTTAGCAATAACCTCCCCAGTTTCAGACATGGTGGCGGCAAAACAACCAAACAAGCAACGGAGAAGACGAACGGAAGAAGGGCGAAGAAAAGGCGAATCTTTTTGAAAATCGTTTTAGAAGTGGGGGAGAGGAAAACGAGAGGCGAATGGAGAATAATGTAAGGCGAAGGATGAGAGTTTATGATGGGTACTTGGTATGTCTCTGCTTGGCGTAGATCTCCCCAGCAACGGCGCCAGAAATCCTTCCTGCTACCTCTTGAGCTTGTGTTGGCTCTTCCCTTGAAGAGGAAAGGGTGATGCAGCAAAGTAGAGTAAGTATATCCCTCAGTTTTGAGAACCAAGGTATCAATCCAGTAGGAGACAATGCGCAAGCCACCGAATACCTGCACAAACAAACACTAACTTGCACCCAATGCAATAAAGGGGTTGTCAATCCCTTCACGGTTATTTGCAACGTGAGATCTGATAGAGATAAATAAACGACAAAGTAATGTTTTTGGTATTTTCGGTTTATGGAATGGAAAGTAAAAGATTGCAAAGAAAGTAAATAGGAAACTAAAAGTGTAAATCAGAAACTTATATGATGGAAAATATACCCCGGGGGCCATAGGTTTCACTAGAGGCTTCTCTCAAGAAATGAATTATTACGATGGGTGAACAAATTACTGCTGAGCAATTGATAGAAAAGCGCAAAGTTATGACGATATCTAAGGCAATGATCATGAACATAGGCATCATGTCCGTGTCAAGTAGACCGAAACGATTCTGCATCTACTACTATTACTCCACACATCGACCGCTATCCAGCATGCATCTAGAGTATTAAGTTCATAAAGAACGGAGTAACGCCTTAAGCAAGTTGACATGATGTAGAGGAATTAACTCAAGCAATATGATGAAAAGCCCATCTTTCTATCCTCGATGGCAACAATACAATACGTGTCGGTTCCCCTTCTGTCACTAGGATCGAGCATCGCAAGATTGAACCCAAAGTTAAGCACTTCTCCCATTGCAAGAAAAACCAATATAGTTGGCCAAACCAAATCGATGGTTCGAAGAGACTTGCAAAGATATCAAATCATGCATATAATAATTCAGAGGAGATTCAAATAATATTCATAGATAAGCTGATCATAAATCCACAATTCATTGGATCTCGGCAAGCACGCCACAAAAGCGTATTACATCGAATAGATCTCCAAGAACATTGAGGAGAACTTTGTATTGAGAATCAAAGAGAGAGAAGAAGCCATCTAGCTACTTGCTATGGACCCATAGGTCTGTGGTCAACTATTCATGCTTCATTGGAGAGGCAATGGTGTTGATGTAGAAGCCCTCCGTGATCGAATCCCCCTCCGACAGGATGCCGGAAAAGGCCCCAAGATGGGATCTCACGGGTACAGAAGGTTGTGGCGGTGTAAAAGTGGTTTCGTGGCTCCCCTGGAAGTTTTTGGGGTATATGAGAATATATAGGAGGAAGATCTAGGTCAGGGGGTCATCGAGGGGCCCACAAGGTTGGGGGGTGTGCCCTGCCCCCCTGGGCGCACCCTCCACCCTTGTGGCCGCCTCGTCGCTCTTCTGACTTGCACTCCAAGTCTCCTGGGTGTCTTCTGGTCCAAGAAAAATCATCGCGGAAGTTTTATTCCGTTTGGATTTCATTTGGTATTCCTTTTCTGCGAAACTCTAAAACAAGGAAAAAAATAGAAACTGGCATTAGGCTCTAGGTTAATAGGTTAGTCCCAAAATTCATATAAAATAGCATATTAATGCATATAAAACATCCAAAATAGATAATATAATAGCATGGAACAAACAAAAATTACAGATAAGTTGGAGACGTATCAGTATCCCGCCGGAACTCAAGATATGGACCGGCCCCCACTGTCTTAAAATCGTGAGTGAGGCGATCCCCACTGAACGGGGTCTCCATGGAGATGTGATGACCATGGACAACGGACATTGCAGAGCCCCATACCGAAGGCACAGGCGCCCTCCGTGTGCCCGGTTTCGACTGACCAACGGAACTCCTAGGAGAAATGTCCTCTTCCTCCTGAACATAGTCCACATCATCCGGATCAGAGGCCGACGGACTGGGTGAGGGAGCCCGACGCTTCAGACGGCTACGACTGGGTCCGGTGGTGGTCTTCTTCTTCTTAGGCCGGACATGTTCCTCGGAGTCGGTAGAACCTTGTCGGTGATCAACTGGAATGGATACAAGATAGGGACACCGATGAGAAGTATCCCAAGAAGACATGAACAAGGATAAAACAATTAAATGAGTGGGGATGCGGACAATTTGTACAGAACCATAGGACAAGTCCGAGTGTTAGATCAAAATATCGACATACCCATGGTTAATTTGTTTAGCCAAGTGCATAGAGAGTAATGTGGACTAGTCAAGTGACATCAAATTGATAGAGGGACATATACATCAAGAGAGTACACACATGATTTTACCGGAACCCTAGAATAGTTGAATCAAAGCAATATTAGGTAAGAACAGAGGTAGCCATAACCCGGGATGAAGGAGGAGGACCACATTGCTTGGTGCGCGCCATGAAGAACTCCGGAGGCCGACACTCGATCCCACACCCAAACTGGCCCTTCCCGAGTGATTCGCACCACCACCCAGGAAATGGATTGGGTGGGAGAGTAGATCAGGGAGAGACGAGGGCGTGGAGGAGAGATCGGAGGACGGAGGAGATGGCCGGGGCGGGCCGGGGCACAGCCCGGCGGCGGTATGAGAATAGGTGGGGGAGCGAGAAGAGATGGGGGAAGCTGCCCCTAAAGCCTGAGCCACCCCCCCCTCGGGAGGTTTATGTGAGGTGTGTGCGTACGAGCCGGACATCCGAGGGTCAAGCCCAGATATTCGGCGACTTGGGGTCAGAGAACGAATATTCAGGGCCCGGATGTTCGGCCACTGGAAGAGCCCGAACGATTGTGAGCAGAAGAAACTGCCAGGGCCCGAATGTCCGGCAGTGAGGTCGGATGTCCGACCACTGGATAGAGATACTTTTCATAGAGGGTATGTGAGGAAGTATCTTTTATGGGTCATAAGTGATATATGATATAGATTCCGCCAAGGAGATTTAGAGATGTAGTTTCTCAAAAAAAATATAGGGCTATAGTACGATGAGCAAGATACCCAATAACATTAAGCTTAGAAAGATTCATATAAGCAATACACGAGCGGTGACCGAAGTCACCATGTTTGAGCATATGTGACATATGACCGCAAAGATTTGAACCTTGGATACATAGTCACCACTCCATCATTTAAAGCACCCTAGTTTGAAAACCATGGTAACTTTGAGAGTGTTTGTTCTATTTATGCATTATATAGGGTGAGAGTACTCATGAGTTGAATGTCTCCCACTAAATATATGCCTACATCAAAACAAGACATGAAGTAAATACATGCATGGGTACTAGATTTCACATAATTCTATCAAGCTCCAAGATACCAAGTTCATGCCTAAGTTGACAAAACCTTGCTTCATCCAATGGTTTGGTGAAAATATCGGCGAGTTGTAGATCTGTACCAACATGAGAAATATCAATGTCACCCTTTTGCACATTGTCTCTCAAGAAGTGATACCTAATATCATTATGCTTTGTGCGAGGGTGGTCAATAGGAATCTCAGCAATCTTGATGGCACTTTCATTATTGCATAGAAGAGGCACATGTCTATAGGTGATACCTGATACGGCTCCAACGTATCTATAATTTTTGATTGTTCCATGCTGTTATATTATCAATCTTGGATGTTTTATAATCATTTTATAGTCATTTTATATCATTTTTTGGTACTAACCTATTGACATAGTGCCAAGTGCCAGTTGCTATTTTTTGCATGTTTTCTACATTGCAGAAAATCAATACCAAACGGAGTCCAAATGCAATGAAACTTTATGGAGATTTTTTATGGACCAGAAGACACCTAATCGGCCAAGGCTGCGCCTGGGGGTGCTCCGAGGAGAGCACAACCCACCAGGGCACGCCAGGAGGCCCAGGCGCGCCCTGGTGGGTTGTGCCCACCTCGGGTGCTCCCCGGACCACCTCTTTGCTCTATAAATACCCCAATATTCCAGAAACCCTAGGGGGGGTCGACGAAAATCAATTCCAGCTGCTGCAGAGTCCAGAACCACCAGATCCAATGTAGACACCATCGCGGAGGGGTTCACCACCTCCATTGGTGCCTCTCTGATGATGCGTGAGTAGTTCTTTGTAGACCTTAGGGTCCGTAGTTAGTATCTAGATGGCTTCCTCTCTCTCGCTTGATTCTCAATACAATGGTCTCTTGGAGATCCATATGATGTAACTCTTTTTGCGGTGTGTTTGTTGCGATCGCATGAACTTTGAGTTTATGATCAGATCTATCTTTTTATATCCATGAATGCTATTTGAGTTTCTTTGATCCCTTATATGCATGATTGCTTATAGCCTTGTCTTTCTTCTCCGATATTTGGGTTTTGTTTGGCCAACTTGATCTATTTATCTTGCAATGGGAAGAGGTGCTTTGTAGTGGGTTCGATCTTATGGCGCTTGATCCCAGTGACAGAAGGGGAATCGACACGTATGTATCGTTGCTACTATTAAAAAGCCTATGGGAAGAATTAATGATGTTCTTATTCTTGAAAATAGGAATTATTTGCCCATAGATTTTATTGTTCTTGGTATTGATTGCAATCCGTCTTGTCCAATTATTCTTAGTAGACCGTTTTTACGCACTATAGGTGCTGTGATTGATATGAAAGAAGGCAATATTAAGTTCCAATTTCCGATATTTGGGTTTTGTTTGTCCAACTTGATCTATTTATCTTGCAATGGGAAGAGGTGCTTTGTAGTGAGTTCGATCTTACAGTGCTTGATCCCAGTGATAGAAGGGAACCGACACGTATGTATCATTCCTATTAAGGATAAAACGATGGGGTCTATCTCTACATAGATAGATCTTGTCTACATCATGTCATCGTTCTTATTGCATTACTCTGTTTCTCCATGAACTTAATACACTAGATGCATGCTAGATAGCGGTCGATGTGTGGAGTAATAGTAGTAGATGCAGACATGATGCCTATATAATGATCATTGCCTGGATATTTTCATGAGTATTTGAAGTTCTATAAATTGCCCAATAGTAATTTGTTTACCCACCGTTTGCTATTTTTCTCGAGAGAAGCCACTAGTGAAACCTACAACCCCCGGGTCGCTTTCTCATATTATTTGTCTTCGTGATCTATTTTATTTGCCTTTTATTTTCAGATCTACTAAACCAAAAATACAAAAATATATTGCTGCAATTTATTTTATTTGGTGTTCGATCTATCAATATTTACAACTCTCTCACGTTCGTTTGCCAATTTCTGGCGCCGTTACCCAAAAGGGATTGACAACCCCTTTTACATGTCGGGTTGCGAGTGTTTGTTATTTGTGTACAGGTGCTATTTACGTTGTGTTGCTTGGTTCTCCTACTGGTTCGATAACTTCCGTTTCATATCTAAGGGAAATACCTACCGCCGCTGTGCTGCATCATCTCTTCCTCTTTGGGGAAATACTGGCGTAGCTTCAAGCGACATCAAAAGGAATTTCTGGCGCCGTTGTCAGGGGGATCTTCAACATATACCAGGTTCCTAATCACAAATCTCATCTCCTTGCAATTTACATTATTCGCCATTTTCCTCTCATTTTCCTCTCCCCTACAAAAAATTGTCGTTTTATTCGCCCCTCTTCTTCTTTCGCCGCTTTCTTGCCGATTCTGTTTTTAAGTGCAATCTTGTTGTGTAGTCATCATGACTCAAGAGAACACAAAGTTGTGTGATTTCTCAAATACCAACAACAATGATTTTATTGGCACTCCGCTTGCTCCTCCTGCCACTAGTGCGGAGTCTTGTGATATTAATACTGCTTTATTGAATCTTGTTATGAAAGATCAATTTTCTGGTACTCCTAATGAGGATGCAGTGTCACATCTTAATATCTTCATGGAATTATGCGATATGAAAAAGAAAATAGATGTGGACAATGATGTTGTGAAGATGAAATTATTTCCGTTTTCTTTGCGTGATTCTACAAAAATTTGGTTCTCTTCTTTGCCTCGCAATAGTGTCGATTCTTGGAATAAGTGCAAAGATTCTTTTATCACTGAGTATTTTTCGCCTGCAAAAATTATTTCCCTTAGAACCCAGATCATGAATTTCAAGCAACTTGAACATGAGCATGTTGCACAATCTTGGGAAAGGATGGAAATGATGCTAAGGAATTGCCCAACTCATGGGTTAAATCTTTGGATGATCATACAAAAATTTTATGCGGGATTGAATTTTGTTTCTCGTAATCTTTTAGATTCCGCCGCGGGTGGTACTTTTATGGAAATTACTTTGGGTAAAGCCACCAAATTGCTTGATAATATCATGGCAAATTATTCACAATGGCATACTGAAAGAGCTCCTACTAGTAAAAAAGTTAATTCGGTTGAAGAAATTTCTTCATTGAGTGAAAAAGTTGATGCTCTTATGAAAATGGTTGGTAGTAAAAGTGCTCCTATTGATTTGAATGATATGCCTTTGTCTACTTTGATTGAGCAAACTAGTGATGTCGTAGATGTGAATTTTATCTCTCGAAATAATTTCAACAACAATGCTTATAGAGGTAATTTTAATCCTGGGCCTTTTCCTAGTAATTCCTCTAATAATTATGGTAATTCCTATGGAAATCCTTATTATAATAATAATAGGAACACCTCTGATCTTGAGAATAATATTAAGGAATTTATCAACATGCAAAAAGTTTTCAACACTACCATAGAAGAAAAGTTGAGTAAGATTGATGATTTGTCTAGAAGTGTTGATAGAATCTCTCATGATGTGGAAAGTCTCAAGATGAAAATTTTTGTGCCTAAGGTAGAAGAATCAATTAAATCTCTCTATGTTTCTATGGATGAAAGTAAGAAAAGAACCGCTATGCTTAGAGCTAAAAGAGATTTTTTAGAAAAACGTTTTCTAGTGATTACTTTCGTAAAAGTGATGAAGATCTTAAAATGATTGGTGTTTCTTCTATCGATTCCTTGTTTAGTAAAGTTAAAATTGATGAAAAAGGGACTGGAGAAGATTCAACTTTAGTTAGAAGGTGTCCCGATGATTCGTAGGGTGAAAATTTTGTTGAGAAAATTGATAAAAGTGGGTTTGAAGAGGTCAAGACTTTAACTAGTGATGTGCCCACTCTTTTGGATTACAAATACTTTAATTATGATAGTTTCTATTTGATTGGTTGTATTTATTTGTTGCAATCCATGATAAATTCACCCCATGCTTATGAACAAAATAAATCTTTTACTAAACATATTGTTGATGCTATGATGAAAGCTTTAGAAGAAAAGTTGGAATTAGAAGTTTCAATTCCTAGAAAATTGCATGGTGAATGAGAACCTACTATCAAAGTCAAGATTAAAAATTATGAGTGTTTTGCTTTGTGTGACTTGGGTGCTAGTGTTTCTACAATTTCGAAATCTTTATGTGATGTGCTTGGTCTTACCGATATTGAATCATGTTCTTTGAATTTGCACTTGGCGGATTCTACTATTAAAAAGCCTATGGGAAGAATTAATGATGTTCTTATTCTTGAAAATAGGAATTATGTGCCCATAGATTTTACTGTTCTTGGTATTGATTGCAATCCGTCTTGTCCAATTATTCTTGGTAGACCGTTTTACGCACTATTGGTGCTGTGATTGATTTGAAAGAAGGCAATATTAAGTTCCAATTTCCAGTATTTGGGTTTTGTTTGGCCAACTTGATCTATTTATCTTGCAATGGGAAGAGGTGCTTTGTAGTGGGTTCGATCTTACAGTGCTTGATCCCAGTGATAGAAGGGGAACCGACACGTATGTATCATTCCTATTAAGGATAAAACGATGGGGTCTATCTCTACATAGATAGATCTTGTCTACATCATGTCATCGTTCTTTTTGCATTACTCTATTCTCCATGAACTTAATACACTAGATGCATGCTGGATAGCGGTCGATGTGTGGAGTAATAGTAGTAGATGCAGGCAGGAGTCGGTCTACTAATCTTGGACGTGATGCCTATATAATGATCATTGCCTGGATATCATCATGAGTATTTGAAGTTCTATCAATTTCCCAACAGTATTTTTTTTACCCACCATTTGCTATTTTTCTCGAGAGAAGCCACTAGTGAAACCTACGACCCCCGGGTCTCTTTCTCATATTATTTGCCTTCATGATCTATTTTATTTGCCTTTTATTTCTAGATCTACTAAACCAAAAATACAAAAATACCTTGCTGCAATTTATTTTATTTGGCGTTCGATCTATCAATATTTACAACTCTCTCACGTTTGTTTTCCAATTTCTGGCATCGTTACCCGAAAGGGATTGACAACCCCTTTTACACGTCGGGTTGCGAGTATTTGTTATTTGTGTGCAGGTGTTGTTTACGTTGTGTTGCTTGGTTCTCCTACTGGTTCGATAACCTTGGTTTCATATCTGAGGGAAATACCTACCGCCGCAGTATTGCATCATCCCTTCCTCTTTGGGGAAATACCAACGTAGCTTCAAGCGACATCAATACCATAACCCTTTCAATTTTGCCTCATCCATAGTAATTGAGTTGCAGAACTTGCGGTTGCAATGTACTCGGCTTCGGAGGTGGATAGAGAAACACAATTCTGCTTCGTCGAGGACCAACTTACCAAGGAGTGCCCAAGAAATTGACATGCACTGGAGGTAGACTTCCTTCCCACTTTGTCTCCGGCCCAATCCGCATTCGTGTACCCAATGAGATCAAACTTGGCATCCTTGGGGTACCATAGACCCAACTTTGGGGTGTGAACAAGGTATCTAAGAATATGCTTAACCGCCTTATGATGACTTTCCCTAGGGGAAGCTTGAAATCTTGCACATATGCCTACACTTAACATGATGTCTGGTCTAGATGCACAAAGATAAAGCAATGAACCAATCATAGAACGGTAAATAGACGGGTCAAAAGGAATACCGTTGGTGTCTTCAGTGAGAACAAGTTTTGTAGGCATGGGTGTCTTACATGGGCTAACATTTGTCATGTCAAACTTCTCTAGAATATCCTTGAGATATTTTGTTTGAGATAAGAAAATTCCTTCTTGAAATTGTTGTATTTGAAATCCGAGAAAGAACTTCAAGTCCGCATTGAGTGACATCTCAAAGGTCTTGGTCATGGAGGCCGCAAACTTCTTGCACAAATGAATGTTAGGAGAACCAAAAATGATGTCGTCTACATAGATTTGGCATAAGATCAAATCACCCTTTTCCCTCTTAGTAAAAAGAGTGGGATTGATCACCCCTCTCACAAAACCATCATCGAGTAGAAACTTCTTAATATGATCACACCAAGCACGAGGTGCTTGTTTGAGGCCATACAAAGCCTTGTGAAGTTTATACACATAGTCTTTGTGATCGGGATCAACGAAACTAGGTGGTTGTGATACATATACTTCTTCTTGTAGAGGACCGTTAAGGAAAGCACTCTTCACATCCATTTGATGTAATGTAAAACCATTGAAAGCATCATAGGCAAGTAAATGCGAATAGATTCAAGACGGGCAACGGGAGCAAAGGTCTCATCAAAGTCCAAACCTTCAACTTGTGAGTACCCTTATGCCACTAATCTTGCCTTGTTGCAGATGATTACGCCATTCTCATCTTGATTGTTCTTGAAAACCATTTTGTTCCAATGACATTGTGTTCCTTAGTTGGTCTCTTGACTAATGACCACACTTTGTTGCATTCAAAACTGTTCAACTCTTCCGTCATAGCAACGAGCCAATCATTGTCCATCAATGCATCTTGTACCTTGACTGGCTCAACACTATAGAGACAAACGAAAAGTGAGCACAAAAGTTTGTCAATTGTTTAAGAGTGACTCTACCTTCCGATATGCTTGTAAGAATTTGATCAACATCAACACGATCGGCCACTCGGGGCATGATGGAGGTTAGGGTTTCACGAGGTTCGACTTCATTTCTATCATCCACATCATCAACATATGGATCATTAATGTGTGGTGGAAGAGCTTCCTCTTCATATTGCATTTGTTGAGGTTCATCATCAATGATTGCACTTTCTTGTTCTTGCTCTTGGTCATGAACTTGTTCTTGAAGATGATCATGGTGAGGGACCTGATCTTCTTCTTGTACTTGAAAAATGAGCATCATTTGAGCAATAGGATCTTGTGGTGGTATGGGTGTTGAAATGGCTTGATGATGTGTGAAACTTCCATCTTCTTCATCATCATCATGAGGTTCTTGTTCCATTGGAAGAAGAGCACCAACACCCACGGTCAAAATATCTTGAGAATGATCTTCTTCCCCTACATCACTTAGATGAACTTGCCCCCCATGGGAGCCATTAAATTCATCAAACACCATGTCACAAGTTTCTACAAAACATTCATTGGATTTGTGTAGACTCTATAGGCGTGAGAGTTTGATCCATAACCAACAAATATGCCCTCAATTGTTTTGGATCGAAATTTTCCTAACCGTTCTCTCTTGTTGAGGATGAAACATTTGCACCCAAATACACGAAAGTGCTTGACATTTGGCTTGTTCCCGGTTAGGAGTTCATATGGAGTCTTCTACAATATTGTGCGGAGGAAGAGCCGGTTTGATGCATGGCATTTGGTGTTGACAGCCTCGGCCCAAAAACTATGTGGTGACTTGCATTCATCCAACATGGACCTTTCCATTTCCACAAGTGTACGGTTCTTCCTTTCGGCTACACCATTTTGTTAAGGAGTGTATGGCGTGGAATATTGATGCTCAATCCGTTCATCACTAAGAAATTATTCAAAGGTGTAGTTCTTGAACTCGGAGCCATTATCACTTCTTATTGCCAAGATTTCTTTGTCAAACTTGCGTTGTGCTTGCTTGGCAAAGTCAATGAAGGTGATCTTCGTCTCGTCCTTGGACTTGAGGAAAAACACCCATGTATATCTTGAGTAATCATAAACAATGACAAGTCCATACTTTTTCCCACCAAGACTATCCCATGAAGGAGGCCCAAAAAGATCCACATGAAGGAGCTCCAAAGGCCTTGAAGTAGATACAATATTCTTGGGTGGGTGCTTTGATTGATGTAGCTTCCTGGCTATGCATTGATACGTCTCCAACGTATCTATAATTTATGAAGTATTCATGCCAATATATTATCATTCTTGGATGTTTTACAATCATTTTATAGCAACTTTATATCATTTTTTGGGACTAACCTAATTGACCCAGTGCCCAGTGTCAATTGTTGTTTTTTGCTTGTTTTTTACATCGCATCAATATCAAATGGAGTCCAAACACCGCGAAACTTTTTGTGGATTTTTATGGGCCAGAAGACTCCCGATGGGCCAGAGCAACACCTGGGGGGTGCCCCGAGGGGGGCACAACCCACCAGGGCGCTCCAGGCCCCCCTGGCGTGCCCAGGTGGGTTGTGCCCACCTCGGTGGCCTCCCATACCCCTTCTTTGCACTATAAATTCCCAAATATTCTGAAACCCTTTGGGGTTAACCTAGATCAGAAGTTCCGCTGCCACAGGGCTCTGTAGCCACCGAAAACCAATCTAGACCCGTTCCGGCACCCTGCTGGAGGGGGGAATCATCTCCGGTGGCCATCTTCATCATCCCGGCGACCACCATGATGAGGAGGGAGTAGTCCACCCTCGGGGCTGAGGGTTTGTACCAGTAGCTATATGTTTAATCTCCCTCTCTCTCGTGATCTATATCATGGGCTTTGTCAATATAGTCGGATCATATGTTGTTTCTCCCCTCTATACTCTTGTTGTGATGAATTGAATCTTTACCCTTTCAAGTTTTGTCTTGTCGGATTGAATATTCAGAGATGAGAACACATGATATATGTCTTGCGGTATGAATACTTGAGGTGACAATTGGGGTATCTTATTAATTCACTTGATATATGTTATGGCATTCAACTGGCGGATTCCCGCGGTGATATTGAGGTAATCTATGCATAGGGGCTCATGCACGTTTTTCTCCGACGGAAACTTCGGGGTCTCTTTATAGTTCTTTGTGTGCATTGAGTATTATGAATATGAATATGCTTTGGTGTTATTCTAGTATGAACTCTAGGATAGATCAAACAGAAACAATAGCTTTGTGTTATTTTAGTACGAACTCTTGAATAGATCGATCAAAAAGAATAGCTTTGAGGTGGCTTCACACCCTACAAACAATTCCTACCTTTTGTTCTCCACTAATAGGAACTCAGGAGTGATTCTTTGCTGTACTTTGAGGGATAATCATATGATCCAACTATGTTAGCACTGTTGGGAGATTGCACTAGCGAAAGTACGGACCCTATGCCTTGTTTTTAAGCTGAAACAGAAACTTTTGCGCTCAGGAAAACAATTCTCATTTTTAACATAAGCGTGATAAAATGGTGATTCTTTTGCATAAGATTAATAGACAAATTTATCAGGTTGTCCTAATTTTCAAGAATTTTTGGAGTAGTAGAAGTATGGTTTGAGTACAGATTACTACAGACTGTTCTGTTTTTGACAAATTCTGTTTTCAATGCATAGTTTGCTTGTTTTCTAGTTTCTATGGCTTATATTGCTCAATATAAATTGTAGAAATGATATGTTACAGTAGGCATTGTGTGGAAACGATTATGAATCTTGTCTTTGACAGTACCAAAGTGAAATGGTTTGCTCTTTATCATACTAACCTATCTCACCAAGTTCCGTTAAGTTTTGTGTAATTGAAGTTTTCATGTTTTGGGTGAGATGTTGATATGAGGAGAATAAGGAGTGACAAGACCTTAAGATTGGGGATGCCCGAGGCACCCCAAGGAAATATTCAAGGAAGATCCAAGCAACTAAGCTTGGGGATGCTCCGGAAGGCATCCCCTCTTTCGTCTCCAACATTATCGGTAACCTCACTTGGAGCTATGTTTTCATTCATCACATGATATGTGTTTTTCTTGGAGTGTCAATTTATTTTGTTAGGATTTTCTTGATGTTATTTATAATAATGTTTTGAATCTTTTATTTCAATAAAAGTGGCAATGATAGCCTTTGCCATGCTTATTTTGCAAGTATACATGTTGCTGTTTGAAAACAGAAAGTTTACCACTGTTGCAAAAATTACCTAGAAAAGTCAGAATGTGATAAAATGTTGAAACTTTTTGCAAAATAAGATCTGATAAATTTTATACAGTGTGGTAAATTTTCATAATGTTTGGAGTTTAATAAGTATTTATACTCTTGCATTCTTTACAGACTGTACTGTTTTGGCAGATTGCTGTTATGTTTGCATATGTTTGCTTGTTTAATGATCTTATTAGAGGATAGGAGTATTAAATATGCAGAGGCATTTAGTATGCAATGTTGAATAATAGTTTTAGTGATTTTATACAGTAGAGAATGATAAGGTTTTTGCATTGGTTTATACTAACTTATCTCACGAGTTCTTGTTGAGTTTTGTGTGGATGAGGTTTTTTAGATTTAGGAAAACCGTGATATGAGAAGAATTAAGGAGACACAAAAGCTCAAGCTTGGGGATGCCCAAGGCATCCCAAGATAATATTTCAAGAAGTCTCAAGCATCTAAGCTTGGGGATGCCCCGGTAGGCATCCCACCTTTTTTCTTCAACAATTATCGATTAGTATTGATTGAGCCTAAGTTCTTGCTTCTTCACGTGATGCGTGCTATCCTTGGATTGTCATTTTATTTTATTTTGCTTTCTGTTTTAATGAAGTACTTAGATCTGAAAGTTTTTAAATAAAATAGAGTCCTAAAATAGTTGCCAGGGAGGCTAAGTAAGCGGCATTCACATCCTGTCAACGAAGCTCTTTTCTATGTCATTTACTCTTGTGCTTCACTTATATCCTATGAGTAAATTGTTGAATAAATTGAATGTCTTGAAGCTGAAATCATATCATGCCCAGTGGTAGCTTCACATTGGGTTTAGAAAGGGAAATGTTTTGAGGCTTGACAATCACAATATTGGTCATACAAGCAATTCATAAATAATTAGTATAAGGAAGAGAACTTTCACATATAAATACACCATCATGAAAATCTTTTGTGATTGTGAGCCCCATCAAAATATTATATGCCAAAATTGTTGACGTTGGACAAGGAAGACAACGTAGTGGTTTATGTTTTCTCATATTCACATAGAAGTTATATTGTCATAGATCCTTCAACATGTGGTGCTTGCCCCCATCTTTGCTAGCCAAAAATTCCGCACCAAGTAGAGATACTACTTGTGCATAAAAAACCCTTAAACCCAAATCTTATTTTCAAGAGCCCACCATACTACCTAAGGATTGAGCAAGATCCTTCAAGTAAGTTGTCATCGATGCAATAAGGCAATAAAAATTGCTTCTGAAAGTGTAAGATCATTTAGTGTAATAGAAAATTGAGCGTTGTACAAACTTGTGATGGTAAAGCAATAAAAGCGGCGATCTGCATAATAAAGGTTGTTATCACAAGGGGCAATATAACGTGATGTTCTTTTGTAGTAAGGGATTGAGCATACAAACAAATAAGCGCATGGCAACCTCTGTTTCCCTCTGCGAAGGGCCTATCTTTTACTTTTCAGTACTTACTTTTATGCAAAGAGTCAAAGTATTCCTCTCTATTCCTTTTTATTTTCTCTTTTGGTAAGCATCATGTGGTGAGGAAGGATCTAGGCACATATGTCCAGTTGAATATGGGTAGCATGAATTATTATTGTTGACATCACCCTTGAGGTGAATACATTGGGAGGCAAAACAATAAGCCCCTATCTTTCTATGTGTCCGGTTGAAACGTTTTGCTCATGTGTACAAGGTGAGTGTTAGCAATCATAGAAGACTATATGATGGTTGAGTATGTGGAGCTCTTACTTAAACTCTGTTGAATAAGTTGAATTGCAATTGCTTGGTGACTGAGAACATAGGTTGTTGGGTTTCAAGAGAATTCATTGTTTGAACCTTAACATGTGAATTGGTTGCCACTATAACATGAGAAGTTTCATAAGAAAGAATTATTGTTATGATGCTAGGAAAAGTGATTGAAATTATCATTAATCAAACTTGTGCACTTTGCTAGCATTCACACTTCATAATTTTTTTCTTTTATCCTTTACCTACTCGAGGACGAGTAGGAATTAAGCTTGGGGATGCTGATACGTCTCTAACGTATCTATAATTTATGAAGTATTCATGCCAATATATTATCATTCTTGGATGTTTTACAATCATTTTATAGCAACTTTATATCATTTTTGGGACTAACCTATTGACCCAGTGCCCAGTGCTAGTTGTTGTTTTTTGCTTGTTTTTTACATCGCAAAAAATCAATATCAAATGGAGTCCAAACACCGCGAAACTTTTTGTGGATTTTTTGTGGGCTAGAAGACTCCCGATGGGCCAGACCAGCACTTGGTGGTGCCCCGAGGGGGCACAACTCACCAGGGCGCGCCAGGCCCCCCTGGCGCGCCCAGGTGGGTTGTGCCCACCTCGGTGGCCTCCCGTACCCCTTCTTTGCACTATAAATTCCCAAATATTCCGAAACCATTTGGGGTTAACCTAGATCAGAAGTTCCGCCGCCGTAGGGCTCCGTAGCCACCGAAAACCAATCTAGACCCGTTCCGGCACCCTGCCGGAGGGGGGAATCATCTCCAATGGCCATCTTAATCACCCCGGCGAACACCACGATGAGGAGGGAGTAGTCCACCCTCAGGGATGAGGGTTTGTACCAGTAGCTATGTGTTTAATCTCTCTCTCTCTCTCTCGTGATCTATATCATGGGCTTTGTTAATATAGTCGGATCATATGATGTTTCTCCCCTCTATACTCTCGTTGTGATGAATTGAATCTTTACCCTTTCAAGTTTTGTCTTGTCAGATTGAATATTCAGAGATGAGAACACATGATATATGTCTTGCGGTATGAATACTTGAGGTGACAATTGGGGTATCTTATTGATTCACTTGTATGTTATGGCATTCAACTCACGGATTCCCTCGGTGATATTGGGGTAATCTATGCATAGGGGTTCATGCACGTTTTTCTCCGACGGAAACTTCGGGGTCTGTTTGTAGTTCTTTGTGTGCATTGAGTATTATGAATATGAATATGCTTTGTTGTTATTATAGTATGAACTCTAGGATAGATCGAACGAAAACAATAGCTTTGTGTCATTTTAGTACGAACTCTTGAATAGATCGATCGGAAATAATAGCTTTGAGGTGGCTTCGCACCCTACAAACAATTCCTACCTTTTGTTCTCCGCTAATAGGAACTCGGGAGTGATTCTTTGCTATACTTTGAGGGATAATCATATGATCCAACTATGTTAGCACTGTTGGGAGATTGCACTAGCGAAAGTACGGACCCTAGGCCTTGTTTTTAAGCATTGAAACACCGTTTTTGTGCCCGTTTACTATTTGCTACCTTGCTGTTTTTATTTATTCAGATTATAAAAATATATTTCCACCATCATATTACACTTTTATCACCATCTCTTCGCCGAACTAGTGCACCTATACAATTTGCCATTGTATTGGGTGTGTTGGGGACACAAGAGATTTCTTGTATTTGGTTGCAGGATCGTTTGAGAGAGACCATCTTCATCCTACACCTCTCACGGATTGATAAACCTTAGGTCATCCACTTGAGGGAAAATTGCTACTCTCCTACAAAACTCTGCGCTTGGAGGCCCAACACGAGTCTACAAGAATAAACTTGCGTAGTAGACATCATGCATGCACTACACACACGATCTTTCTCAAAAGAGACATCGGTTAGTCCAAGGATGTGATTACCCTTTAAGAGATCTTGAAGATTTCTCATGCCGACATGGGCTAGCCGGCGATGCCATAGCCACCCCTTGTCGGCCTTGGCGATTAGACGAGTTGCATGGAATGTGCTCTCTTTCGATAAATCAGCCGTGTAAAGGTTGCCATCCAACTCTCCAACAAAGGCCACTTCGAGAGTATCTCTCTTAAATACTTTCACATCCGTTAGTCAAATAGTGTATCATAACCAACAGAAGCCAATTGGCGAACGAAAAGCAAGTGATATTTAAGGGATTGGACAAGCATGACATTTACTAGAGACATGTCATTTGTGATAGCCACCTTGCCCAACCCAAGTACCTGTCCTTTTTTGATCCTCCACCAAACACAATGCTCATAAATGATTGAATAGCTTCCATGAAATCTAAAAGCAATTTGCTATCTCCGGTCATATGGTTGGTGCATCCACTATCGATCACCCATTTGACTGCACTGGAGAAGGCAACCTACACACAATTTATGGCTTGGTTAGAGGCACCCATTTTGCAATGGAACCTCTTAAGTTAGTCACAAGGGTCTTAGGGACCCAAATAGCATAAAAACGGAATGCATTACAAGGACCAACAAATTTAGCATAAACTTCTCCATCCTTTGTTTTACGAAGTACATAGGATGGAGGCATGAATTCTTTTGACTTGTTGAGAGTGGGCATGCCCCTAGTGGCCTTCCCACTCACATCCTTACCCTTCTCCTTGTGCCCTTCTCCTACAAACGTCTCCTTGAGAGGTGTGGTGCACTTTTGAGAGAATATTTTCTTCTTGCTTATGCTTGGGTCAAACCCAAGCCCTTCCTTGGCAACCATCTCACTGTGTCGTCTCAATACCTCATTAAGGTTCTTTTGTCCTTTAGCACAATTCATGAATCCTCTCTCGAGTTGTGCCTTTAGAAAGCGGTTTTCCTCAAGAATAGATGCTAGATCACCACTACAGTTAGTAGTACAAGCATCAACATCGATAATAGGTGAAGAGTAAGCCTTGGCTAGAGTTTCAAGATAAGTAAGTTTGAGCGTCTCAAAACTCTTTGTAAGAAGGGTGAGCTCCTCTTCCTTAGTCTTGAGGGACACGGATAGAAGCTCACAATCCTTAGAGAGACAAGCATGAGATTCCACGAGCTTAGTTTTATCATTCATCAACTCCTCGCAAGAGTCCTTGGCCCTTTTCAAGGAGGCAAGTTCTTTAGAATGAACATCAATGTTTGCACCAATTTTCAAGCATAATTCATCACTTAGTGCTTACTCATATTGGACTTTCCGCTCAAGGATTTCATATTTTTCCTTTTCTTCGATGACGAGGGTTTCGAGTTCCTTATGTTAGGGAACGCAGTAATTTCAAAAAAAATCCTACGCACGCGCAAGATCATGGTGATGCACAACAACGAGAGGGGAGAGTATCGTCTACGTACCCTCGTAGACCGTAAGCGGAAGCGTTATGAAAACGCGGTTGATGTAGTCATACGTCTTCACGATCGACTGATCTTGTACCGAAGATACGACACCTCCGCGATCTGCACACGTTCGGCTCGGTGATGTCCCGCGAACTCATGATCCAGTAGAGCTTCGAGGGAGAGCTTCGTCAGCACGACGGCGTGATGATGTTAATGATGTTGCTACCGGAATAGGGCTTCGCCTAAGCACCGCTACGATATTAACGAGGTGGATTATGGTGAAGGGGGGGGCACCGCACATGGCTAAAGATCAATGATCAACTTGTGTGTCTATGGGGTGCCCCCCTACCCCGTATATAAAGGAGTAGAGGAGGGGGAGGGGACGACCTCTCTAGGCGCGCCCCAAGGGAGTCCTACTCCCACCAGGAGTAGGACCCCCCTTCCCTTTGTTGGTTGTAGGAGAGAAGGAAGGAGGAGGAAGAAGGAAGGAAAGGGGGGCCGGCCCCCTTCCCAATTCGGATTCGGATTGGGATTGGGGGGTTCCCCCTCCTTTGCTTCTTTTCCCTCTCTTCCACTAAGGCCCAATAAGGCCCATATACCTCTCGGGGGGTTCCGGTAACCTCCCGATGCTCCGGTATACTCCCGATTTCACTCGGAACCATTCCGATGTCCAAACATAGGCTTCCAATATATCGATCTTTACGTCTCGGCCATTTCGAGACTCCTCATAATGTCTGTGATCAAATCCGGGACTCAGAACTACCTTCGGTACATCAAAACACATAAACTCGTAATACCAATCGTCACTGAACGTTAAGCGTGCGGACCCTACGGGTTTGAGAACTATGTAGACATGACCGAGACATGTCTCCGGTCAATAACCAATAGCGGAACCTGGATGCTCATATTGGTTCCTACATATTCTACGAAGATCTTTATCGGTCAAACCGTATAACGATATACGTTGTTCCCTTTGTCATCGGTATGTTACTTGCCCGAGATTCGATCGTCAGTATCTCAATACCTAGTTCAATCTCGTTACCAGCAAGTCTCTTTACTCGTTCCGTAATGCTACATCCCGTAACTAACTCATTAGCTACATTTCTTGCAAGGCTTATAGTGATGTACATTACCGAGAGGGCCCAGAGATACCTCTCCGACAATCGGAGTGACAAATCCTAATCTTGATCCATGCCAACTCAACAAACACCATCGGGGACACCTGTAGAGCACCTTTATAATCACCCAGTTATGTTGTGACGTTTGGTAGCACACAAAGTGTTCCTCCGGTATTTGGGAGTTGCATGATCTCATAGTCATAGGAACATGTATAGTTATGGAGAAAGCAATAGCAACAAACTAAATGATCATCGTGCTAAGCTAACGGATGGGTCAAGTCAATCACATCATTCTCTAATGATGTGATCCCATTAATCAAATGACAACTCATGTCTATGGTTAGGAAATATAACCATCATTGATTCAATGAGCTAGTCAAGTAGAGGCAAACTAGTGACACTCTGTTTGTCTATGTATTCAGACATGTACTAAGTTTCGGGTCAATACAATTCTAGCATGAATAATAAACATTTATAATGATATAAGGAAATATAAATAACAACTTTATTATTGCCTCTAGGGCATATTTCCTTCACCTTAATGGTGATGGTGTGCTTACTCACCATCACCATAAGCATGCGAAACATAGTGAGCTTCTTTCCTTTGAGGGAGAACATGAATTTATTTAGTTTAGAAAGCATAGGATCATCTATATCATCATCATCATAATTATCTTCCACATCAAGATACTCATCACAAGGAGTAGAAGGAGTGAAAAGAGGAGGGTTTGACTGTGGGGTTACCTTGACCTTGTTCGGAGAGTTTTGTTCCTCTCCATCTCCTACCACAGCCTTTGCCATTAGGCACTTGTGAGCATTAACCTTGTAGTATTTCATATAGTTTTAGGTGACAACATCACCACTCTTGTTGACTAGCCTCAAGGTGTTTTGAGAATCTTGAGCTACTCCGGCAACACCACCAACATCATCCGGATCGGATTCTTCATGAGCAACCATTGCTTTCCCATCTCTCTTCTTGAGCTTGGAGTTCAAAGGATTTGGCAACTTCTTCTTGGCAAAGGTTTTGGGAAACCTTGGTTTATCTTCTCTCTTCTCATAAGGGCAATCGTTGGAGAAGTGGTTGGTTTCTTCACATTTGTAGCATTTTCTCACTTTCTTCTTCTGGAATCTTCCCTTGAATTTTCCCGCGCTAAACTTCTTGACAAAGAGGGCAATGTATTCATATGAAGGGCTCTCATCGGAGTCAATCTCATCACCATCATCGTCTTCTTCTTCACTTTGCTCTTCCTCACATGCATGCTTGGCCTTCAAAGCAAGATTGATTTTTGATGTTGAGGTACCATGCATAGCAAGATGTGTTGTAGCATTTGCCTTTGATTCTTCAAATAGTTGGAAAGTGGATATGATGTCATCGAGAGTCATTTCCTTGAATCCATGATGTTGTCTTATGTCCCACACCATTGGGTGATGATACGGAGCGAGAGCATGAAGTAACTTGTTCACGAGAAATCGCTTAGTAAAGTTGAATCCATCTTGTGTCTTGTCACAATCACATGACTCAATGACTCAATGTCGGTGGTGAGTCATTAGACGCTTAAGGAGCTGCTTGGGGGATTCACCTTTCTCCATAGAAAAGTTCTGCAATTGACCCTTGGCAATTTCATATTGAGCTAGCCAGAGAGTGGAAGTACCGGTCTTGGTCCTCACAATACTATCCCATAAGTCCTTTGCACTTGTGATGTGTATATATGGTCTCCTTTGCTTGTCACTCATACCTCTCCTTATGCACATGATTGCGGTATCGTTGAGATGCTTGTGATATGTTTCTCTTGGTGTGAGATTCTTTGGTTCAACAACTTTGTAGCCATACTCTAAGATGTCCAACATCTCATCATTTCCAAATCGAAGATGATCCTGCATAGCAA
Organism: Triticum urartu; assembly: GCF_056163025.1. Taxonomy (NCBI): domain Eukaryota; kingdom Viridiplantae; phylum Streptophyta; class Magnoliopsida; order Poales; family Poaceae; genus Triticum; species Triticum urartu. Next base: position 237,064,754 of record NC_141879.1, on the reverse strand, counting down.
CTCTCCACAAAGCAAAATCGGTAGTGTCATCAAGTAAAGGAGGTTTGCCTTGAGGGTTATACTTTGGTTTCTCTATTTGAGGTCTTGCATAAAGCCATGGAACACTAGAGTGATCATTACTAGGAGGTTGTTGGCCAGGTGAAGGAGTAGGCACAGTTGGCCTCGAGGCCGCACCACCCGAAAGTGGTGCAAGCATCATGGTTAATGTGGCTAATATCATTTAGACCAAGGCCTCAAGAGAAGCATCATGCTCCTCCTTTTTCTTAGCAAGTGTCCGTTCCAGATCCTCAGAAGTAAAGGACTTGGCTTCCGTGGAAGCAACGCCCTTATCCTTTGGATCCGCAACAAGGGGAGTTCCATCGGGGTTCATCTCGCTCTAGGGCGGTTAAGCCACAAGAATAGAGCATGAGGCTCTGATACCAATTAAAAGGGTCGAGATGGACCTAGAGGGGGAGGGGGTGAATAGGTACAATTACAATTTCTAATTATTACTTAGCAATTTTAGGCAATAATGCGAAATATAAAGGTGAGCCTAACAATTGCAAGTATGATACTAAGAGCTAAGCAAGGTGAACAAGTACCACAAGTATGTGAGTGAACAAGCACAATATATGATAAGTAAAGACTAAGAGACAAGTAACCACAAGTAGGGAGTTAGGGTTAGGAATAATCGCAACTCTGAGAGACGAGGATGTATGCCGATGCTCACTTCCTTGGAGGGAAGCTACATCACGGTTTAGAGAGATGGGTGTTACCACGAAGGCACACCAACGCCACGAAGGCTCACCCTATTCTCTCTTTGAGATATCACCACGAAGGAGATTCTCAACCACTAGTGGTAGACCTTGGGGTGGTCTCCAAACCCTCACAAACTTTTCGAGGGTAATCACAATGGTCGATTCCTCTCCGAAGAACTCCTACTGCATAGGAGTCTCCAACCTCCAAGAGTAACAAGAACGATGGGGAAAAACTCAAGACTTGTTCAAATCACGAATTCATTTGGTGCAAAGAAGGGGAAGGAGTGGATCTATCACTTGATTGGACAACTTCTCACGAATGCTCTCAAATCCCTTCGGGATCTAAGATTTGGTGTATGAGTGAGAGAGAGAGAGAGAGTGAGAGTGAAATGTGTTCTAGGGATTGCTGAAAGTGAATGGTCAACCCTCTCCCGTGGAGGTAGAAGGCTATATATAGTATTGGAGCAAATGTGGTTTGTTGTAGTGTAAGTGACAGGAGTAGGCCGGACATCCGGGCCAGGGGCCGGATCCGGCACAGTGTAATGCATGTGCAATAAAATAGAAAGGAGTGAATAAAATAGAGAGGCCGGACACCCGGGGCAAAGCCCGGACATCCGGCGTGGCTGGTAATCCCAGACATTTGGCGGTTTCGCACAACACCGATGCTCTCTGGTTAGTTGTGGCTGGATATCCGGCAGGCCAGCCCGGACATCGAGGGACACAGGAGAGCCCGGAAATCCGGCAGTGTGGCCAGACATCCGGAAATATTAGCATCACAAAGTGCTCTCTGGTCAGCAGTGGCCGGACATCTGGCTGGCCAGCCCAGACATCCGGAGACGCAGGAGAGCCCGGACATCCGGCAGTGTGGCCGAACATCCGGAAATATTAGCATCACAAGAAAATCTCTCTGGACAGCAGGGGTCCGGACATCTGGCGTGTGGGCGGATATCCAGCATGGGAGCAGAGGCAATATTTTAACAGTAGTTTTTAGTGAGTGAGACTAAGATGGAGAAGCTAGGTTTTGTGACATGAGCAAGTCCTTCACTACCCCTACCGATCCCCTCTTAATAGTGTGGGATCCCTATACCCAAGAACAAAGAAAGATACAATCCTTTTGATATAGTATTTCTTCCTTGAGTAATATCAACTCCGTATGTTCATGATCTACACACCTTTGTCATCCGGGGACTAACACCTGAGATTCACTTGACGAACATAGTTAGTCCCTTACATGTATATTGTCATCAACATCAAAACTTGATGTAAGGGCATGATTGCACTTTTAGTTGTGGACCCCTGAAAATGCTAAGGACAAGGATTGGCAAAAGCTTAAGGCTCTAGATTTTTGTTTAAGTGATCAAACATCACATTGAGTCCATAAGAAAGTCAATAACATTAAAAGGGGATGAGGTGTTGCTTAATGATCTATTTGCTCAAGTGCTCAGTGATATTGCTCCAAAACCATCAACCACTTTCTCTATCCAAATATGTCCAAACCCTAAAATTCCAACTCGGCTCCACCGATATTTCCTACCCGGAGCCACCAAGTTCATCTAGACTTAGCCACTGCCAAAACCCTAACAATTCAGATCCATCGATATGGATCTCGGTCCCACCGAGATGGCCTTACCAGCTCTATGTTGCTTGTTGCAATTGTTTCGGTCCCACCGAGATGGCTTGACCGATTCTCTCTTGCCTTACTGCTTCACTTCGGTCCCTCCGAGATGATGCAATCAGCGCCACCGAGACGAGGTTTGGCCTAAGCCCTTGCACATTGGTCCCTCCGAGTTGTTCTCATCGGTCCCACCGAGATTCCTAACGTTCATATTTTTACACAGATCGGTGCCACCGGATAGGTCAAAAGTGTGTAAGGGTTGGATTTTGTGTGGAGGCTATATATACCCTTCCACCCCTTCTTCCTCATTGAGGAGAGCCATCAGAACGTGCCTACACTTTCACCATTCATTTTCTGAGAGAACCACCTACTCATGTGTTGAGATTAAGAGTTTCCATTCCTACCATTTGAACCTTGATCTGGCCTTCTCCAAGTTGCTTTCCACTCAAATTCTTCTTTCACCATAGCCAAATCTGTGAGAGAGAGTTGAGTGTTGGGGAGATTATCATTTGAAGCACAAGAGCAAGGAGTTCATCATCAACACGCCATTTATTACCTTTCGGAGGGTGGTGTCTCCTAAATTGGTTAGGTGTCGCTTGGGAGCCTCCGACATGATGTGGAGTTGAACCAAGAAGTTTGTAAGGGCAAGGAGATCGCCTACTTCGTGAAGATCTATCCGAGTGAGGCAAGTCCTTCGTGGGCGATGGCTATGGTGGGATAGACAAGGTTGCTTCTTCGTGAAGTCTTCGTGGGTGGAGCCCTCCTTGGACTCACGCATCCTTTACCTTTCGTGGGTTGAAGTCTCCATCAACGTGGATGTACGATAGCACCACCTATCGGAACCACGCCGAAAATCTTCATGTCTCCATTGTGTTTGCCTTCTCCAAACCCTTCCCTTTACTTACACATGCAATGTTTTTACATTTCGCTGCTATACTCTTAGACTTGCATGTGTAGGGTGTTACTTGAATTGTCAAGATTGCTAAAATCTGCCCACAACTAAAATTAGGAAAAAGGAAGTCTTTTATTTGGTCAAGTAGTCTAATCACCCCCCATCTAAACATACTTTTGATCCTACAGCTGGGAGCGAGCAACTTGACGCCCTCTCAGCTGCCGCCACGTGTCGTGCTCTGGGCGCTCCCTCCAGCTATTTTTTATTTTTTTGTACGCATTTTCAGCTTTTCGATGATTTTTTTCCGTTTTTTTGCCTTTTTGGTTTCCTCCATTTTTTCTTTGCTTTCGGGCCTTAAAAGAATTGAATTTTTTTCTAACATGAAAAAACGTTTTTTCTTTTTGCCCCTTCCGCGAGAGGCATATATTTACTTCTCGTAGAGGCACGGATTTGATTCTACGAGAGGTACGACCGTGCCTCTCGAAAAGGAAAAGAACGAGTTTTCTTTTCTTTTTTCCTTCCGTGAAATGTACTGATTTGCTTCTTGTGAAGGCACAGATTTGCTTTCGCGAGAGGCACGATCTTTTTTCCTATCATGAGAGCCATGGATTTGCTTCTCGTGAACGTATGGATTTTCTTTCACGAGAGGCATGAATTTACTTCTCGTGGAGATATGGATTTGCTTCCGCGAGAGGCACGATCGTGCCTCTCGCAAAAGGAAAAAAAAACATGTTTTTCTTTTTTTTCTATCATGAGAGGCACAAATTTACTTCTCATGAATGCATGAATTTGCTTTTGCGAGAGGCACAGTCGTGCCTCTCAGAAAAAGGAAAAAATGCTTTTTTTTTTGCTTTCGCAAGAGGCACGGATTTGCTTCTACGAGAGGCATGGTCGTGCTCCTTAGAAAGGGAAAAGGCATGCTTTTGGTTCGGTTTTTTCACCCCGTTTGGTAAAAAAAAGTTTATCAAAACGTATCAACATGAAATATAATTTAAAAAATCTCGACGCGAGGAATCCAACAGTTAAACGGTTTGAGATTTGGACACACGGTTTGAGAGATGAAAAGTTTTAAATAAATGAATATATGAAAAATGGGAAAACTCTCGTATTGCGATAAGTGTTGCACATTTTGGGAAGATGAGAGTGACCTTGTAAGGAGTACTTAATTGTCGCGTCAAAAAAAAAGGAGTACTTAATTGATTTTGGACATGCCGCCGTGTCGCCCAGTATAGCACCTGGACCATGCCTGGGCTGGAAGACACAGCACGCGACACGGCCCGGTAATAATCGTGCCATGACGGGCCGTGCCGTGCCAGGCCCGATTAGGATGGGCTGGGCCGTGCCGTGATCGGGAGTTGCCCTTAGTGGGCCTGCGAGAGCACCTGTTCGGCCCAGCCCAGGGGTCGTCTTGCCCCCGCTCGCCGAGCACGAACGCGCGAAACCTCCCCTCGCCGCCGTCCCTGTCCGCTCGAGCTCGACCACCCCCACGCGGCATGCTCCAGCAGCTCCGGCACCCACAACCAGGGCGGCGGGGCGTAGGAATAGCCGGCAGCGGAGGTTCTTCCCTGGACCCCTCGGTGGTGGGTGAGCCCGACGGGGAGCCGCGCCACCACTGAACGCCGATCCGGGATGGAAGCATTCACTTACGCGCCAGCCGCCAGACTGCAGATGAAGGTATCCTATCTCCAAAAAGTTCACTCGTGCCCACGAATAGCTTGAAAATCCGAGTAAAATTGTAGGAACACCCAACACCCGTTCGCTAGTACTGTACTACACAATATTGCTTTATCAAGTGTGTTCTTCACCCTATAGCTACGGCTGTCAGACGGGGTCATTTCTTCACTGTCAATCCTACGCATGATACAGTTTGCATAACTCGTTGGCGTCATCATTCGATGAACTATCACAAGGATGCAATTTTAGAATGAATTTGCCTTTTCCTGCTAAGAAAGAAAATAATTCTGAATTTTGGGTAGTGCATATCCTCGTAAACCTCAAGTATGCAATTACATAATTCTTGTGCTGTTACCGTGTTACATGGTGCCGGTGTCCTCTACAGAACTGGATTAGCAAGCACTTGTAAACTCCACGAGATTTTCCTTCTAATAATTCTCGCCATAGTCCTTCAGAGGGCAGCAATCTTGCTAGAAACTGGCTGTACCATGATGAATCCCCTCCGCATCAACCCCTCATCTGTTCATATCCTGGGTGGTTCACCATCACTGGAATCATCATCTGAATCTTTTGCAGGAATGATAAATACATCATATTCATGAGGTGATCTAAAGCTAACTCTCCTTGCGGCACTATTTTGACTTCTCACAGACACTCCACCGATGGAGATGCTCTCGTTGATGATTGGTGAGTTGCTCTCGGAAGAGAAGTCGGAGTTCAGTGGGCAGACCTTCGGAGAGTACCTTCCAGCTGGTGTCCCTTCGATCGCCCCCATGCCCCAGCTTGGTTTCGGGTACAGAAGTTCTTCAAGTGTGACCTGTCTCACTTCTGTTCCTAATTCACTGCATTCGTGAAGCTCTTGCTTCTGCAGGCAGCTGGGCATCATTCGGTACCAGATCACTTTGAGATGGCGAGAATAGCAGCACTGTAAGCACATTCTTACCTCTAGAGGATGGTGAGATGAGATAGTGAATCAATTTGTCCACCCCGTGTTATTGTGTAGTGCGTACCAACATGTATTTATGGACAAGCGTGCATGCTTTAATTGGATGCCCCTCAGGAATTAAATTGTTGTTATGCATAAACTAGGCTGTAATAAAACTTTGGGCATATCGATATCACAGGGATACGGTGAGGGGTTCAAGACAAACCGGTTCCTTAGTTTGGAACTTTTGGTAGGTAACAATTTATATTATTTAAATAGCTGCCGAGAGAAGCCTGGTGAGTTGATTATTTGCTGTTGGGTGTATTTGTAGGGAGTTCTAGAAAATATATTCAAAACTAGCACTTGTTACTTCAATTATCATTTTTACCATTTCTTGCTGCCAATTGAGGTTGAGGGATTATAGTAGCCTAGACTATGTCTGGACTTTATTGTATCATTGTATGTGCTAGCAGTGCATATAAGAAAGTGATATTTTTCAACGGATATTACGAAATGGAAGTCCTGCTGTTGTATGACTCTGTTGGAGGTTGGAATCCCAATATGTTTGGGGGATATCCATTGTCATCTAGGAAGATTACGAGAAACTCAAAATATGACTCTGTTCAGAAACCAAGCACTCTTGTTGTTTACACCATCCCTTGTAAATTTTTTTGACTTAGGCAACTCTTCTTGTTGTTTACACCATATCTTGTATTGTCATGTTCCTTTGACACGAAGTTGTATTGGCACTATAGCAAAAGCTGGCATAACCTTTTCAGAGTTCACCATCAACACAGTTTAGAGTTGCCAACTTGCTATTCATGGAGAAACATTTCATGGACCTGTGATGTGACACATATTTTTTTTAGGGTAAGATACGACACAATTATGTTGTATCTTGACCGTGGGTTTTTCCTTGTCATGTATATCCCTTGCTTTTTCTGTGTCCATATGAATTCTAACTATGAATGCATTAAGGCTAAAATCAATGGGCATTATCAGCACACTGCTGCAGTCTTTTTACACATATCAGAATAGGTTAGTTACTAACTGTTCTTCTATTTTGGCAGGTACACGATAAATCTCTGGCTAGTTTACACCTAGGAAGGATTGTGAAAGATATGGCTGATGATGCCATCTAACTTGAGGCATGTGGTCTCCTTCTGAAAATATATACATGTGGTCGTTTATTATTATTTATTAAATTTACTTCTGAATATAGTCGAAATCTTGTTATGTGCAAACTAAAAATAATTGTCGATTACTGAAACCTGTCTATAAGCATATTTAAAAAGGATGTGACAATTTACTGAAACCAAGTAAGAAAAAAAAGAGTTCTTTTATTTTTGATAGCAACTTTTACTGAGGCAGGAAGGGGCACCAGTTTCATTAATTGAAACCAATGAAGGGGATCAGGTTACTGAGGCAAACTCATAGATGACATGCATTCTTCCTCCATACTATATCGCCTACTGAAGTTGTCATCATCAGCATTGGCATTGTTCTGTTCCATTGGTGTATTGTTTTCCACAGTTTGCATTACTTCAAGTTTTGTCTCAACTTGCCTCATTGTAGGCCTATATTCACCCTTTAAACTTAAGCACATGAGTATTACTGCTGCAACTTCTTTGGCTTCTTCAGCCCCTTCCTCGATGACTTGCTGGTCTAGCATCTCAAAGAGTCTGTCTTGGTTAACTCGCAAGATGAATAAGCAGCTGAGTGCAGATAAGCAAGGCATCTTGAGGTTTCAAGGGCTATTCTTTGCCAATCTTTCCAAGGCACTGATAGTGGAGTGCTGACATGAAGATGATCAGAAAGAGTTCCATTTGAAATGAATTCGTAGACCAACGATGGAACTTCTGTCTGAAGGCAACATCCAAAAAGCTTCCCTACATTCCTGTGGTTCACTTGAGAAAGGATGGCAACCTCATTGATGAAATCATATGTTTCTCTCTGAATTTCAACTTTTGACTTCTTGATGGCAACAACACGTTTGTCAGATAAAATCCCTTTGTAGACAATGCCGTGGCCTCCACCTCCAAGTTCTCGAGCCTCGTCAAACTTATTTGTTGCCTTCTCAAGCTCTTCTAAGCTGAACATCATCCTTTCAGCGATATTCTTGTCCACAAGCTGCTGTAGCAACAACCCTCTGTTCTTTTTGAAGAAAAAATCTCTTGACTTCCTTGCTTTCCAAACTATGAGCTTTTGTCTTACAATCAGAACACTGAGGCCTTGTTCGGTTGCATTGGGTTTGAGGGGGGTTAAAAGGGATTGTGATGGATTAAATCCCCTGTAAATCAAATTCCTCACCAATCCCTTTCAAACCTCTCCAATCCCCTTGGGGAAAGGATTAAACGAACAAGCCCTGAGGATAATTGTAAGAGTGCCTACACTACTGCCGATTCCTACCGCAATGGCAAATCCTGGAGAATACATAATCAATTGGCTTGGGTCTAGATTTTGAATAAATAAACAAATGTATAAACAGTCATGAATATTGACAATACAATAATATTTACCTATCTTACTATGTTATCAACAAAGATCAGTACGGAGTATTTTCCAATCTTGCCCATTACCTGAATTTTTTGATTTGGTTGAAGAGCATCCATTTTGTTTTGGGGGGTTACCAGTGGTGCCATGGGGACAGGTACAGGTATATGACCCTATCAAGTTGATGCACTGGCCAAAGCAGGAGTACTCACCTTGACTTGTACACTCGTCAATATCTGCAGTAGTAAAGAAGCTAAGTAGTTTGCGGCTTTGTGCACTACCGAAGTAATGGTACTAATTATTCAGGGAGTCTAGTTGCATACCTTGGCATACGTGTTGCACGTAGGGGTTGCCTTCGTAGCCATGCCAACACTGGCTTGTGTGACCTCCTCTTGAATCATCGGGTTTAAGGTACTCAAGGCACTCACTGTTGTCACTGAGGCATCCAAAGTCACTTGAATTGCTAGCCTCAGCACATGACATGTTACTGAACACCCAACTGACAGCCGTTCTAATTGGTACTCCTGGTATGGTGTGTAGTACGCCTTTAGAGGCACCAAGGCTGGTCTCAAATGATACCGCCTTCTGCAGCACCATGACATTATTCTTCTTGCTCCTCCAGTTGCTCTCCACCAAAGCAAGACTTGAGTTGACTAGCAAGTTCTCTTTCTCCGCACTGTACTTGATGGGAAACATATTTGAGTCAAACTGCTTGTTGTTTGCACTGCAACAACCACTGCTAGAACATGTGCCATCAGTTGCTATCACAGGATGATCCGGCATGCATTCTGGAGAACAAGTGGTGTCTGCAGGTTCTCCGCGAGGAGGATGCCATTGAAGATACACAGTGATTCCACACCCCATAACAACGATTTCATTCTGCTTCCTAACACCCTATATAGGCTGTTGTCGAGGGGGACTGACCAGTTCATATGGATGAAACCGTCGAGCCACTCATCCCGCGCCAAGGTGAGGATCCCACTGTCAATGCACAGTGTGCTGTCTTGCGCTGATATTTCAAGCACTTCGACTCCGGAACTGTTCATGAAGAGCTTTGGGGGATGATATGTCTCGTTGCAGGCAAGCTTGAAGCCCTCACGGTGGCACCCGGCACTGACGCCGAATGGGCAAGGTATACTTATATTGCTGCATCTGCTTGTGCAGTTGGGCGATGCAGCGTTGGCCGAGACTAGCACTAACGCGGTGGCTAGAAGCTGCAGAAGATGTAGCAGGGCTGCTATACCCGCCATACTCATTTGTGTGATGCGGCTGTATGCAGCTCAGCCACACGGAAGTGCTAACTAGCCCTTTTTTGGTGTGTATATATAGCCATTGTAGTGTGAAAGTGCAAGCTCTTCTCTGTGTTATGTGTCACTTATATGCAGAATACACAGAGCTTATCATACGGCGGTAACAAATAAAAAGATTAATACCTGCTTACCTTTCTCTTTCTTACTGACTGATTTAAGGATATCTTTCTTCATCAAGTTTACCTTCACAAGACATTTGGCACTTGCAGGATAGGTAAAAAGCCTTATGTGTGGACACCCTGTGATAAGTGACCTTTACTTCTACATACATGAACAAGAATGGATGGAAACTTCAAATCTGCCAAGTCCAATTGTCCAAATGCCTGGCAATGAGGAGTCCCTGTCGTCCTGCATTTTTCTATGTACAAGAAACTGCAATCCTGTCAAGTCCGTTGTCCTAATGCCTGATAAATAAGGAGGCTCTATCATCTTCCATTTGTCTCTGCACAGAAAAAGCAACCACAATTATTGGAGTTATACATAGCTTATACGCATGGCTAGTTACTTGATGCCGACTTCATGAAGCAGTCAAGGAATCGCTAGAATTACTATAAGGCTCGGGCCGGCCGATAAAAGATGGAGAACAACCATCTAGTTTTTAACATTTTGGTTGATGTAACAAGACTCCAAAGCTGACTGAGTATGCATTGAAACCACAATGGCATTCGACCTGCTTTACAAGTTGCCATATAAATGAATAATGTTAGTACTAGAGGGAAGTTGAGCTTCTTGTTTTTCTGCAATACTGCAACTAATGACAGTTGCATTTAAGGGCTTTCAACACATAATTACTGTTTCTTGTCAGATGAGCATAATCAAAGAAGCTGGCCTGCTCCTGCGAAGGATGATAATTTAAATAATGGAACCTAATGCATTGATAATTATGCTTATCAGAGAGAAGGAAAGTCAAGATATATGCTTGATGCTAGGTGGGACGAACAGAATGCTATTCCGACACAAAATTCGCTCTCATGGCGATCTGAAGGCTTGTGTCCAAATTAGACGGCATGGAATATGTTGGTCTGACTTCCCAGGTGCTCTTGATAAAGTTTGCTTCCTTTGAAAGAATCCTTAACCAATCTGAAAGGTAAATCTATTAACTGATGCTTATTCTCATTTAGCAGATAACTAGCATGTCATGATCCATAAACAATTTTTTTTGAATTGTTCAGATATATCCAAAGCTTTCAGGATATTTTTTAAGCATGTCACCAGGAGGTACCTTTCCAGCTTTCCTTGTCAAACTCTTGCTAACTCTGTTTCGTCAATCTGTACAAGTTCTATATAGTACTCCCTCCGGTCCTTTTTAGTTCGCATATAAGATTTGACTGAAGTCAAGCCTCGTAAAGTTTGACCAACTTTACAGAAAAAGTTGTCAACATTCACAACCTGAAATCAATACCACTAGATGTGTCATGACTTAAAGTTTCATATTATATAACTTTAGCATGGCAAATGTTAATATTTTTTCATATAAATACGGTCAAACTTTGTGAAGTTTGACTTCAAAGAATTCTAATGTGCAGAGTAAAAAGAACCGGAGGGAGTAGTACTTGTAAAATTGTACAATAGAAAATAGCACTAGTCACACTCGGTTCTGATGGTGTATAATGGACTGGTTCTGTATTCTGATATGGTCAAGCCATCAAGGTATGACCAAAATGCCTTTTCGTCCAAGCAAAAGTAACCAGATCACACGTCTATACCATCGGGAACATCCCTTAGAGCAGTAATTATATTCTCTAGAAAACTGCGAGCAATACTTATCTAGGTGTGTGTGAACAAGTCTCCTTGTGAAAAAATGTTTTGTCATGCCTGGGAGGTCAAGTAATCTGCAAACGTAGACTAATTCTTCAGTTCTTCTAGGCATGTGATGGAGTTCAGTATCTAAAAATACTAATAAATCTGTTGCCATGGTCATCACTTTTCCAGTTTCCCACAAATGTTGTCCAGAACAGATAAATTCTTGCTGCAGGGTAACTTTGGTGAACAGCAGCAAATTCCTAGTTACCTTCTCCAATACAGATACATTCAGAAACTTGTGCTTCATTCATGTGATCAACGAAATGAGAATGCCTGCTCTAGTTGGCGCAGCGATGTTGCTGCTGCTGTTGCTGCTGAGGGGCAGCATAACACTGGCGGCAGCAGCAAGTTCCGTGAACATCGCTTTGCCCGGCTGCAAGAGCAAATGCGGCGATGTGGACATCCCCTACCCCTTCGGCACCACCCCCGGCTGCTACCGGCCTGGCTTCATGGTCACCTGCAATGAGACGCACAGCCCACCGAAGCTGTTCCTGGACAATGGTGCCAGTCCCGGTCCTGGCCCTGAGGTTGTCGAGATATCTCTGGCGAACAGCACGGTGCGTGTCGGGAGCTGGGTTTCACACTTCGTCGCCGGCAACACGAGCCACGTGCAGCTGGCCTTCAGCCGCGGCTCCCCCTTCGTGCTGTCGGCCAAGGCGAACAGCCTCGTCATCATGGGGTGTGGCTTCCGTGTCCTCCTGCACATCGTTGACGGGTGGACATATGGCTCCTGCGCGTCCTTCTGTCCGATCAATAACAGCACCAGCGAGCCGTTCTTGCCCGACGTCGTGTGCAACGGCATCAGCTGCTGCCAGCCGTCCATTCCGATTGGCCTTCGGTCCTGCCGTATCGAGCTCTCCTCGCTCGACGGTGCTGGCAGGTGCCCGACCGCGCCGTCCCCGTCCCCAGCCCCGGCTCCGGCGTTCAACGCGAGCGTGCATATGGTGGAGCAGGAGTGGTGGAGTGACGGGTCACACGTCTATGGTCTTCAGCAATACTTCATGGACCTCCTGTCTTACCCTGACATGAGCCCGTTCTTCGTTCCTGCCATTGCAGCCTGGGGGTTGGGCGAGTTATCCTGCGAAGAGGCCGCCCGGAGGCCAGATTTTGGGTGCCGCAGCAAGAACAGTGTGTGCCTCAACTCCACAAATGGCGCCGAAGGCTATGTCTGCCGGTGCAGTGATGGCTACCAGGGCAATCCATACATGACAAATGGATGCCAAGGAGGGCGAGGTCGTCTAGCAGCTGGTAAGTCGAAGCATTAGTTCATCTTTCTGTCCACATAAAACATTACTATGTCCTCAAATTTAAGTAACACCGGCACTTTTTCACACAATTAAATTAGGATATATAATTTCAAGCAGGCTTTTTGACGGTGTTGTCTGTAAATTTCGACAGGAATAATTTTCTCCATAGGAGTTGGCAGCGGCATAATTATTTTGCTTCTAGTTCTTGCTGTCGCCTTTGCAATAAAAAAGGTCAAGGATCAGAAAGCAAAAAGGATGAAGGAATATTTCTTCAAGCAAAACCGTGGGTTATTGCTCCAGCAGTTAGTAGACACAGATATAGCTGAAAGGATGATTTTCAGCTTAGAAGAGCTTGAGACAGCAACGAATAAATTTGATGAAGCTCGCATTCTCGGTGGTGGAGGGCACGGCACAGTGTACAAAGGCATTTTATCAGACCAACATGTCGTTGCTATAAAGAAGTCCAAAACCGTAATCAAAAGAGAGATCGACGAGTTCATAAATGAAGTTGCCATCCTTTCTCAAATCAATCACAGGAATGTGGTAAAGCTGTTTGGTTGCTGTCTCGAGACAGAAGTTCCATTGCTAATCTACGAGTTCATTTCGAATGGTACCCTCTATGCCCATCTTCATACTGATGGTCCTCAATCACTATCATGGAAAGACAGATTACGAATTGCATTTGAAGTTGCAAGTTCTTTGGCCTATCTTCACTCGGCTGCTTTGATATCAATAATCCACAGGGACATCAAGACATCTAACATACTGCTAGATGATCGCTTGACGGCAAAAGTGTCAGACTTTGGCGCTTCTAGAGGTATTGCAATCGACCAATCAGGGGTAACAACTGCCATCCAAGGAACTTATGGATATCTGGATCCTGAGTACTACTACACAGGCCGACTGACGGAGAAGAGCGATGTTTACAGCTTCGGTGTCATGCTTGTGGAACTACTTACAAGAAAAAAACCAACCGGCTACGTGCCATCAGAAGGCGTCAGTCTAGTAGCACACTTCATGTTGCTGTTGAACCAAGATAGACTGAGTGAAATACTAGATTCACAGGTTTCCCAGGAGGCTGGGGACGAAGCCAAGGAAGTAGCGGCAATCGCAGCAATGTGCTTGGGGATGAAGGGGGAAGACAGGCCGACCATGCGGTACGTGGAAACGAAACTCCAGGGGCTGCAGAGTTTGGAGAACACCGTGAAGGCCGACCCAGAAATGGAAGAAGTTCCGGTTAAACTACGTCACAGAACATTTGAAAGAAGCAGAGACAATGCTGATAAGGAGGGTCACAGTAACAGCAGGCGATATAGCATGGAGGAGGCGATGTTGTTTTCAGCGAGCTTGCAGCGATGATCTTGAGGACATTCTTCATTAGATTATGTGGTCTCTCTGTGTGCTTCTGAAATTCATCATAAAGTTCTGCTGTGAGAGCTGTGGTAGTTCCGCTTTATGTAATTATCAAAATATCTCGAGTAACGGCGCAGGTATACGCTCCGGCACGTGTGTTTATATCTGGTCCTCTGGAAATACACTTGTACTTTATGTAGTTCTTACAGCTGAATTTACATTTGTATTTGTTGTGCAATTGATGCAATTGTATAACACATAGAGGTGTAGAACAGATGCACAGTTTGTTTTGCTTCCGCTCCGTGCGGTACTTCTGCTCTGGCGCCACCTCTGTATTGTGATTTCACTGTGCTACGTGACCCGAAGCAGTAGTACCGCTGAAGGGTGGGCGGTAGTGCCGCTTACCGTTGTAGCACTGAACGTGCTCGCTAGCCACAGTTGGAACTGCCGCTTGAAGCGGTAGTAGCGGTAGTACCGCTTTACTGCGGTCCGAGCATAATGGTAGGATTCGTCTCTCCCTATAAAAGGTGGTCTTCTTCCTCAATGGTTCTTATCTTCAGAGCTCATGTTTTTCTCCATTGTTGACCTTCTTTAAGCTTGCTATCTCTCAATCCCTCCAATGATTCTTGTTTCTTCTTAAGGAAAAGAGAGAGAAGATCTAGATCTATTCTTCCACCAGTCATTTTCTCCTCTAAGTGAGGGAAACCCTTCTGATCTAGATCTTGGAGTTTTTTGTGTTCTCCTTGTGTTCTTTCTCTAATTTTCCTCTATAGCATTAGTTGTAGTGGGATTTGGGAGAGAAGGACTTGGACACTCCGTGTGCCCTTGCCATTCCATTTGGTGCATAGGTTTGAGTCATCCGCGGTGATACGTGAAAGTGAAGTTTGACTAGCTTATTGCTCTTGGGTGCTTGGTACCCTAGAGCTTGTTCCTCTTAGGTGCTTGGGCGCCCTAGATGGTTGGTGGTGTCACGGAACTCAATCATCGTGGTGTAAAGCTCTGGCTAAACGTCCGGGTCTCCAATTAAGTTGTGAAGATTGCCCCGAGCAATTTGTACGGGTTCGGTGACTGCCCCCAAGGCTTACCAATTGTACGGGTTCCGTGACAACCCCCAAGTGCTGCCAATTGTGCGAGTTCGGTGACCGCCCTCAAGGTTCCTTTAGTGTAATCACGGCATCTTGCATTGTGCGAGGGCGTGAGAAAATTACAGTGGCCCTAGTGGCATTTTGGGGAGCATTGCGCCTCCACATTGCTTCAAACGGAGATCAGCATCCGCAAGGGTGTGAACTTCGGGATACATCTGTTGGGGAACGTTGCAGAAAACAAAAATTTTCCTACTCGTTTCACCAAGATCATCTAGGAGTTCATCTAGCAACGAGTCATTGGATGCATCTACATACCTTTGTAGATCGCGCACGGAAGCGTTCAAAAGAACGGTGATGATGTAGTCGAACACGACGTGATCCAAATCACCGATGACCAGCGCCGAACGGACAGCACCTCCGCGTTCAACACACGTACGGGACGGGAGACGTCTCCTCCTTCTTGATCCAGCAAGGGGAAGGAGAGGTTGACGAAGATCCAGCAGCACGACGGCGTGGTGGTGGATGCAGGGCGTCACAGTAGCAGGGCTTCGCCTATACTACGCGAGAGAGACGTAACGGGGAGAGAGGGAGGCGCCAGGGGCTGGGGTATGAAGTCCCTCCTCTCCCCCACTATATATAGGGGTGCCAGGGGGGGCGCCGGCCCTAGTAGATGGATCTACTAGGGGGGAGGGGCGGCGGCCAAGGGTGGGGGGCTTGCCCCCCAAGCAAGGGGGCGCCCCCCTTTAGGGTTTCCCCCAACCCTAGCCGCATGGGCCCTTGGGGGGTGGCGCCCCAGCCCACTATGGGCTGGGTTCCCTCCCACTTCAGCCCATGGGGCCCCCCGGGATAGGTGGCCCCACCCGGTGGACCCCCGGGACCCTTCCGGTGGTCCCGGTACAATACCGGTGACCCCGAAACTTGTCCCGATGGCCGAAACAGCACTTCCTATATATAATTCTTTACCTCCGGACCATTCCGGAACTCCTCGTGACGTCCGGGATCTCATCCGGGACTCCGAACAATATTCGGGTTACTGCATATACATATCTTCACAACCCTAGCGTCACCGAACCTTAAGTGTGTAGACCCTACGGGTTCGGGAGACAAGCAGACATGACCGAGACGACTCTCCGGTCAATAACCAACAGCGGGATCTGGATACCCATGTTGGCTCCCACATGCTCCACGATGATCTCATCAGATGAACCACGACGTCAAGGATTCAATCAACCCCGTATGCAATTCCCTTTGTCAATCGATATGTTACTTGCCCGAGATTCGATCGTCGGTATCCCAATACCTCGTTCAATCTCGTTACCGGCAAGTCACTTTACTCGTACCGTAATGCATGATCCCGTGACCAGACACTTGGTCACTTTGAGCTCATTATGATGATACATTACCGAGTGGGCCCAGTGATACCTCTCCGTCATACGAAGTGACAAATCCCAGTCTTGATCCATGTCAACCCAACAGACACTTTCGGAGATACCCGTAGTCTACCTTTATAGTCACCCAGTTACGTTGTGACGTTTGGTATACCCAAAGCACTCCTACGATATCCGGGAGTTACACGATCTCATGGTCTAAGGAAAAGATACTTTGACATTGTAAAACTCTAGCAAACGAACTATACGATCTTGTGCTATGTTTAGGATTGGGTCTTGTCCATCACATCATTCTCCTAATGATGTGATCTCGTTATCAATGACATCCAGTGTCCATAGTCAGGAAACCATGACTATCTGTTGATCAACGAGCTAGTCAACTAGAGGCTTACTAGGGACATGTTGGTGTCTGTTATTCACACATGTATTACGATTTCCGGATAACACAATTATAGCATGAATAAAGACAATTATCATGAACAAGGAAATATAATAATGCTTTTATTATTGCCTCTAGGGCATATTTCCAACAGTCTCCCACTTGCACTAGAGTCAATAATCTAGTTACATTGTGATGAAACGAACACCCATGGAATTCTGGTGTTGATCATGTTTTGCTCTAGGGAGAGGTTTAGTCAACGGATCTGCTACATTCAGGTCCGTATGTACTTTACAAATCTCTATGTCTCCATCTTGAACATTTTCACGAATGGAGTTGAAGCGACGCTTGATGTGCCTTGTCTTCTTGTGAAACCTGGGCTCCTTAGCAAGTGCAATAGCTCCAGTGTTGTCACAAAAGAGTTTGATTGGCCCCGACGCATTGGGTATGACTCCTAGGTCGGTGATGAACTCCTTCACCCATATTGCTTCATGTGCTGCCTCCGAGGCTGCCATGTACTCCGCTTCACATGTAGATCCCGCCACGATGCTTTGCTTGCAACTGCACCAGCTTACTGCCCCACCATTCAAAATATACACGTATCCGGTTTGTGACTTAGAGTCATCCAGATCTGTGTCGAAGCTAGCGTCGACGTAACCCTTTACGACGAGCTCTTCGTCACCTCGATAAACGAGAAACATTTCCTTAGTCCTTTTCAGGTACTTCAGGATATTCTTGACCGCTGTCCAGTGTTCCTTGCCGGGATTACTTTGATACCTTCCTACCAAACTTACGGCAAGGTTTACATCAGGTCTGGTACACAGCATGGCATACATAATAGAACCTATGGCTGATGCATAGGGGATGACGCTCATCTCTTCTATATCTTCTGCCGTGGTCGGACATTGAGCTGAACTCAATTTCACACCTTGTAATACAGGTAAGAACCCCTTCTTAGAATGATCCATATTGAACTTCTTCAATATCTTTTCAAGGTATGTGCTTTGTGAAAGACCTATGAGGCGTCTTGATCTATCTCTATAGATTTTGATGCCTAATATATAAGCAGCTTCTCCAAGGTCCTTCATTGAAAAACTCTTATTCAAGTAGGCCTTGATGCTGTCCAAGAGTTCTATATCATTTCCCATCAATAGTATGTCATCTACATATAATATGAGAAATGCTACAGAGCTCCCACTCACTTTCTTGTAAACGCAGGCTTCTCCATAAGTCTGCGTAAACCCAAACGCTTTGATCATCTCATCAAAGCGAATGTTCCAACTCCGAGATGCTTGCACCAGCCCATAAATCGAGCGTTGGAGCTTGCACACTTTGTCAGCATTCTTAGGATCGACAAAACCTTCCGGCTGCATCATATACAATTCTTCCTTAAGGAAACCATTAAGGAATGTCGTTTTGACGTCCATTTGCCATATTTCATAATCGTAGAATGCGGCAATTGCTAACATGATTCGGACGGACTTTAGCTTCGCTACTAGTGAGAAAGTCTCATCGTAGTCAACCCCTTGAACTTGTCGATAACCCTTAGCGACAAGCCTAGCTTTATAGATGGTCACATTACCATCCGCGTCTGTCTTCTTCTTAAAGATCCATTTATTTTCTATGGCTCGCCGTTCAACGGGCAAGTCAGTCAAAGTCCATACTTCGTTTTCATACATGGATACTATCTCGGATTTCATGGCTTCTAGCCATTTGTCGGAATCCGGGCCCGCCATCGCTTCTTCATAGTTCGAAGGTTCACCGTTGTCTAACAACATGATTTCCAAGACAGGGTTGCCGTACCACTCTGGTGCGGAACGTGTCCTTGTGGACCTTCGAATTTCAGTAGGAGCTTGATCAGAAGTATTTTGATCATTATCATTAACTTCCTCTCTAGTCGGTGCAGGCACCTCAGGAACATTTTCTTGAGTTGCGCCATTTACCGGTTCAAGAGGTAATACTTCATCAAGCTCTACTTTCCTCCCACTTACTTCTTTCGAGAGAAACTCTTTCTCTAGAAAGGACCCATTCTTGGCAACAAAGATCTTGCCTTCGGATCTGAGGTAGAAGGTGTACCCAACAGTTTCTTTTGGGTATCCTATAAAGACGCATTTTTCCGACTTGGGTTTGAGCTTTTCAGGTTGAAGTTTCTTGACATAAGCATCGCATCCCCAAACTTTCAGAAACGACAACTTAGGTTTCTTACCAAACCATAATTCAAACGGTGTCGTCTCAACGGATTTCGACGGAGCCCTATTTAAAGTGAATGCGGCAGTCTCTAAAGCATAGCCCCAAAAGGATAGTGGTAAATCGGTAAGAGACATCATAGACCGCACCATATCCAATAGAGTGCGATTATGACGTTCGGACACACCGTTACGCTGAGGTGTTCCAGGCGGCGTGAGTTGTGAAACTATTCCACATTTTCTTAAGTGTGTGCCAAATTCGTGACTCAAGTATTCTCCTCCACGATCTGATCGTAGAAACTTGATTTTCCTGTCACGTTGATTCTCAACCTCACTCTGAAATTCCTTGGAACTTTTCAAAGGTTTCAGACTTGTGTTTCATTAAGTAGATATACCCATATCTACTTAAATCATCAGTGAGGGTGAGAACATAACGATAGCCACCGCGAGCCTCAACACTCATTGGACCGCACACATCAGTATGTATGATTTCCAATAAGTTGGTTGCTCGCTCCATTGTTCCTGAGAACGGAGTCTTGGTCATTTTACCCATGAGGCATGGTTCGCACGTGTCAAATGATTCATAATCAAGAGACTCTAAAAGTCCATCTACATGGAGCTTCTTCATGCGTTTGACACCTATGTGACCAAGGCGGCAGTGCCACAAGTATGTGGGACTATCATTATCAACCTTACATCTTTTGGTACTCACACTATGAATATGTGTAGCAATACGCTCGAGATTCATTAAGAATAAACCATTCACCATAGGAGCATGACCATAAAACATATCTCTCATATAAATGGAACAACCATTATTCTCAGATTTAAATGAGTAGCCATCTCGAATTAAACGAGATCCCGATACAATGTTCATGCTCAAAGCTGGCACTAAATAACAGTTATTGAGGTTTAAAACTAATCCCGTAGGTAAATGTAGAGGCAGCGTGCCGACGGCGATCACATCAACCTTGGAACCATTCTCAACGCGCATCGTCACCTCGTCCTTCGCCAGTCTCCGTTTATTCCGCAGCTCCTGTTGTGAGTTACAAATATGAGCAACGGCACCGGTATCAAATACCCAGGAGTCACTACGAGTACTGGTAAGGTACACATCAATTACATGTATATCAAATATACCTTTTGTTTTGCCGGCCTTCTTGTCCGCTAAGTACTTAGGGCAGTTCCGCTTCCAGTGACCGCTTCCCTTGCAATAAAAGCACTCAGTCTCGGGCTTGGGTCCATTCTTTGGCTTCTTCCCGGCAGCTTGCTTGCCGGGCGCGGCAACTTCCTTGCCGTCCTTCTTGAAGTTCTTTTTACCCTTGCCTTTCTTGAACTTAGTGGTTTTATTGACCATCAACACTTGATGTTCCTTCTTGACTTCTACCTCCACTGATTTCAGCATTGAGAACAACTCAGGAATGGTCTTTTGCATCCCCTGCATGTTGAAGTTCAGCACAAAGTTCTTGTAGCTTGGTGGAAGCGACTGGAGGATTCTGTCAATGACCGCATCATCCGGGAGGTTAACTCCCAGCTGAGACAAGCGGTTGTGTAACCCAGACATAGTGAGTATGTGCTCACTGACAGAACTGTTTTCCTCCATCTTACAGCTGAAGAATTTATCGGAGACTTCATATCTCTCGATCCGGGCATGAGCTTGAAAAACCATTTTCAGCTCTTCGAACATCTCATATGCTCCATGTCTCTCAAAACGCTTTTGGAGCCCCGGCTCTAAGCTTTAAAGCATGCCGCACTGAACGAGGGAGTAGTCGTCAACACGTGTCTGCCAAGCGTTCATAACGTCTTGGTTCTGTGGGACGGGTGGATCACCTAGCGGTGCTTGTAGGACATAATCTTTCTTGGCAGCTATGAGGATGATCCTCAGGTTCCGGACCCAGTCCGTATAGTTGCTGCCATCGTCTTTCAGCTTGGTTTTCTCTAGGAACGCGTTGAAGTTGAGGACTACGTTGGCCATTTGATCTACAAGACATATTGCAAAGATTTTAGACTAAGTTCATGATAATTAAGTTCATCTTAATCAAATTATTTATGAACTCCCACTTAGATTAGACATCCCTCTAGTCATCTAAGTATTACATGATCCGAGTTAACTAGGCCGTGTCCGATCATCACGTGAGACGGACTAGTCAACGTCGATGAACATCTTCATGTTGATCGTATCTTCTATACGACTCATGCTCGACCTTTCGGTCTTCTGTGTTCTGAGGCCATGTCTATACACATGCTAGGCTCGTCAAGTTAACCCTAAGTGTTTTGCATGTGTAAAACTGTCTTACACCCGTTGTATGTGAACGTAAGGATCCATCACACCCGATCATCACGGCGTGCTTAGAAACGACGAACTTTAGCAACGGTGCACAGTTAGGGGAGAACACTTCTTGATATTGTTATGAGGGATCATCTTATTTACTACCGTTGTTCTAAGTAAACAAGATGCAAAACATGATAAACATCACATGCAATCAAATAATAAACATGACATGATATGGCCAATATCACATAGCTCCTTTGATCTCCATCTTGGGGCTCCATGATCATCTTGTCACCGGCTTGACACCATGATCTCCATCATCATGATCTCCATCATCGTGTCTCCATGAAGTTGCTCGCCAATTGTTACTTCTACTACTATGGCTAACGTGTTTAGCAATAAAGTAAAGTAATTTACATGGCGTTCCTCGATGACACGCAGGTCATATAAAAGAATAAAGACAACTCCTATGGCTCCTGCCGGTTGTCATACTCATCGACATGCAAGTCATGATTCCTATTACAATAGCATGAACATCTCATACATCACATATATATCATTCATCATTCATCACAACTTTGGCCATATCATATCACAAACCACTTGCTGCAAAAACAAGTTAGACGTCCTCTAATTGTTGTTGCAAGTTTTACGTGGCTGAATTAGGGTTCTAGCAAGAACGTCTTCTTACCTACGTTAAAGCCACAACATGATTTGTCAACTTCTATTTACCCTTCATAAGGACCCTGTTCATCGAATTCGCTCCAACTAAAGTGGGAGAGACAGACACCCGCCAGCCACCTTATGCAACTAGTGCATGTTAGTCGGTGGAACCGGTCTCACGTAAGCGTACGTGTAAGGTTGGTCCGGGCCGCTTCATCCCACAATACCGTTGAAGCAAGAAAAGACTAGTAACGGCAAGAAAGTTGACAAATCTACGCCCACAACTAATTGTGTTCTACTCGCGCAAGAAGAACTACGCATAGACCTAGCTCATGATGCCACTGTTGGGGAACGTTGCAGAAAACAAAAATTTTCCTACTCGTTTCACCAAGATCATCTAGGAGTTCATCTAGCAACGAGTCATTGGATGCATCTACATACCTTTGTAGATCGCGCACGGAAGCGTTCAAAAGAACGGTGATGATGTAGTCGAACACGACGTGATCCAAATCACCGATGACCAGCGCCGAACGGACGGCACCTCCGCGTTCAACACACGTACGGGACGGGAGACGTCTCCTCCTTCTTGATCCAGCAAGGGGAAGGAGAGGTTGACGAAGATCCAGCAGCACGACGGCGTGGTGGTGGATGCAGGGCGTCACAGTAGCAGGGCTTCGCCTATACTACGCGAGAGAGACGTAACGGGGAGAGAGGGAGGCGCCAGGGGCTGGGGTATGAAGTCCCTCCTCTCCCCCACTATATATAGGGGTGCCAGGGGGGCGCCGGCCCTAGTAGATGGATCTACTAGGGGGGGGGGGGCGGCGGCCAAGGGTGGGGGGCTTGCCCCCCAAGCAAGGGGGCGCCCCCCTTTAGGGTTTCCCCCAACCCTAGCCGCATGGGCCCTTGGGGGGTGGCGCCCCAGCCCACTATGGGCTGGGTTCCCTCCCACTTCAGCCCATGGGCCCCCCCGGGATAGGTGGCCCCACCCGGTGGACCCCCGGGACCCTTCCGGTGGTCCCGGTACAATACCGGTGACCCCGAAACTTGTCCCGATGGCCGAAACAGCACTTCCTATATATAATTCTTTACCTCCGGACCATTCCGGAACTCCTCGTGACGTCCGGGATCTCATTCGGGACTCCGAACAATATTCGGGTTACTGCATATACATATCTTCACAACCCTAGCGTCACCGAACCTTAAGTGTGTAGACCCTACGGGTTCGGGAAACAAGCAGACATGACCGAGACGACTCTCCGGTCAATAACCAACAGCGGGATCTGGATACCCATGTTGGCTCCCACATGCTCCACGATGATCTCATCGGATGAACCACGACGTCAAGGATTCAATCAACCCCGTATGCAATTCCCTTTGTCAATCGATATGTTACTTGCCCGAGATTCGATCGTCGGTATCCCAATACCTCGTTCAATCTCGTTACCGGCAAGTCACTTTACTCGTACCGTAATGCATGATCCCGTGACCAGACACTTGGTCACTTTGAGCTCATTATGATGATACATTACCGAGTGGGCCCAGTGATACCTCTCCGTCATACGAAGTGACAAATCCCAGTCTTGATCCATGTCAACCCAACAGACACTTTCGGAGATACCCGTAGTCTACCTTTATAGTCACCCAGTTACGTTGTGACGTTTGGTATACCCAAAGCACTCCTACGATATCCGGGAGTTACACGATCTCATGGTCTAAGGAAAAGATACTTTGACATTGTAAAACTCTAGCAAACGAACTATACGATCTTGTGCTATGTTTAGGATTGGGTCTTTTCCATCACATCATTCTCCTAATGATGTGATCTCGTTATCAATGACATCCAGTGTCCATAGTCAGGAAACCATGACTATCTGTTGATCAACGAGCTAGTCAACTAGAGGCTTACTAGGGACATGTTGGTGTCTGTTATTCACACATGTATTATGATTTCCGGATAACACAATTATAGCATGAATAAAGACAATTATCATGAACAAGGAAATATAATAATGCTTTTATTATTGCCTCTAGGGCATATTTCCAACAACATCGTCGTCTCCGCGTGCCTCAGCTATATCTTACCCGAGCCCTTTACTTATGCACTTTACTTTGTGATAGCCATAGTGTTTCGTGTTATATATCTTGCTATCACTTAGTTGTTTATCTTACTTAGCATAAGTTGTTGGTGCATATTAGTGAGCCTAGTTGATTTATGTTTTGTGCTTGTGAAATTAAACGCTAGTTTCATTCCAAATTTGTTCAAGTCTAAACCATAATTACTTTAAAGCGCCTATTCAGTCCCCTCTAGGCGACATCAACGATCTTTCAGCCGCCACACGCCATCCAGAACACAGAGAGAAGAGATTCGGAGAAGAAGAACCGCTGGAGATTCTTCTAGTTTTGTTCATCCATCTTCATACTCATTTCATCTCATCATCATCATGGTAAGAGGAATCCCAAGTTGTAAGATCGGGGTGTATAACTCTATTTATACTCATCATCGATATGGTTTTCATGGATTTATTATCTATGGTGATTAGTTATTCTCTTTCGATGTGTGAGTAATTCCTTCTATGCGTGGGAGATGTAGGTGAATGGTAAGATTCATTTGTGCCTATCATATATGTCGTCATTCGTGTTCGTAGTCTTGATTTGTGTAGTAAGTTGTTATACTATGGTGAATGCTATGTGCGTTGTCCAATTTAAGGGCACAAACAATATGATCTAAAGACGTACACATGTAACACATATTATTTAGAGAATCTACGACCTCTGACATGACAGGTGGAGACATCTATGAGAACCGAAGACAATATGAAATAATAGTGATCCATCAAACTTAATGCATGGTTCCGATTTAAAACCTTAATTGTGGAGACGACCCTGCTGTGGCAACATCGAAGTAGGACCATAGTGTGGAATATAATCTCGCGAGGAGGAGTTCCATAACCCTAGGGTGATATGCCTACAGAACAAGCAAATCAGATAATAAACTCATGATACAAGGTAGATGGGACTACCAATGAATTGGCACACTTGAGATATACCATGATCCGAAGTTTCTCCCCGCCTAATCTCTCTACTGCAGGAAAACACTTTTATTTTTAGTCTTTACTTTATGCTCTTTACTTCCAAGTCGTTATTCTCACTGCAACCATCTCATCATATTCATTATTTAGTTTACTTGCCTCTTGGAACACTAATATCTTATGCAGAATTACAAGCATCACATAAGAGTTGTGACCACTTGTGTGTGACGGAAACGTTGCTCGTAAATACTATTCTCCGCTCTTTGTTGGGACGATAATTATTTGTGGCACTTACACAAAGGTGCTACACTACTCTGTGTGTCTTGCAGGTCATCACGACCCATCCAACTTAGTGACGAGCCAGATGTCCTTTGATGGCGGTGGACTGCTTTTAGTATCTACACCGCTAGATCTTGCTACCTTGCACTCTTTCACAGCTCAATCACGGACTCCCACTGGCAATTCACCTGAAAGATGTGGGCTCATTTACGAATCAAGGTATTCACCTGGCTCGCGCTACAGAATCGTTGCTGGATGATGGATTGTCTTGCTCGATGTGGCCTTCCCCATGAGGAGCGGTGTGTGTGCTATGTGATCAGATTCTCGAAGACATGCGACACCTTCTCGTTGGTTGCCCCTTCTCCTGTCAGGTGTGTCATGAGGTGCTCTCGTGGTGCCGATCCACGACCACTCTTTCGTGGTCGGTAATGACGTTCTACGACTGATGGTCATCTACCCGCTGGCATGTCCCCACCATGCACCGCCGAGGACTATCCTTCCTCATAATGCTCATGGCCCGGGCCATTTGGAGGCATCACAAGGGCTGCATCTTCGATGACCAGCAATCATCAGTCTCTTGGCTCGATCAAGGATGAGGCGCGGTTATGGCCAAAGCCGGCACCACGTCAATGACTAACCTACTTCTCGAGATGTAGCCTCTTTTTTAGTTGCCAGTGCTAAGCAACCCCTTTTTCTTCTGCTCAGATGATCTAACACATGCCATGTCACGTACACGCTGCAAGATGCACCAACCCATGCAACTCTGTTCACTCTCCTTCTATTAATGAAAAAATACGCAAGCTATGCGTATTCGTGAAAAAATGCAAATGACAGCAGCAACCAAGGCCGGGAACCACATGGCAGGGCACCTCTGGCGGCTGCTCGAGAGGAGGACGCCGGGACGAGGCCGGGCCAGATAGGCAGCGGCGCCAAGTGAGAGCTCCGCAAGGGGTGGGGTGGAATGGGGCGGCTGCGCATGAGAGCACCTGCCACTGCCAACCACCGCAAGGGACTTTGCCCCAGGGTTGCCGCCACCCGTGTCGCCCTCGAGGTGACGCGGGGCTAGGTTCCGGGGTTGTTTTTGAGACTTTTGTGAGATCGAGGGACAAAACATATTTTTTTCTTAAAGAAAAATTACCGAGGAGTTGGAGGGGGGAAAGTGTAACGCCCCAGATATAACTTTCCCAATTTGTACTCCAACTCTTGCCGTTTCCGGTGTTAAGTTATATTTATTTCTCGGGTTCGGGTCTTTGTCTCCGTGTGTTGTTTTCGTTTTCATGCATCTCATATCATGTCATCATGTGCATTGCATTTTCATACGTGTTCATCTCATGCATTCGAGCATTTTCCCCGTTGTCCGTTTTGCATTCCGGCGCTTCGTTCTCCTCCGGTGGTCATTTCTAGCTTTCTTTCGTGTGTGGGGATTAAACATTTCCGGATTGGACCGAGACTTGCCAAGCAGCCTTGGTTTACTACCGGTAGACCGCCTGTCAAGTTTCATATCATTTGGACTTCGTTTGATACTCCAACGGTTAACCGAGGGACCGAAAAGGCCTCGTGTGTGTTGCAGCCCAACACCCCTCCATTTTGGCCCAAAACCCACCAAACTCTGCTCCATGTCCTAGAGCGTTCGGTCACGATCGCGTGGCCGAAAACCGCACCTCATTTGGACTCTCCTAGCTCCACTTATGCCTATAAATACACCCCCTCCGTTTTCGGATCTCCTCCCCCACGAAACCCTAGTTTAAAAAAAACAGATCCCCGCCGCCGCCGGACGTGTCCGACCCGCGCCGGACATCGTCCGGATCCGCCGACTCCAACCACCAAGCGCCACGTGGCGGGCGGACCACTTCCCTGCCGCCGATCCCGCCGGCCCGCCCAGGCCCGAGGCGGGCCCGCTCCCGTGCCCGACCGGGCCAATCGCCGCCGCCGCCGCCCGGGAGCTTCTTCCCCGCGCCCGGCCGCCGCCCTCGCCGCCCATCGCCATCCGTCGCCGCCTGCGTCGCCGGTCGCCGCCGCCCGGTGCAGCCGACCGCCGCCGCCGACGCCAAGGCCCGCCGGCCGCCCCGACCTCGCCCGACCCTCGCCTCGTCGCCCGGAGCCGCTCCGCCGCCGCCCATCGCCGGATCCGGCCGACCCCGCCGTCCTCCTCCTCCCCTCACACCGGCGACCTCAACCCCGGCGACGAACCTCGAAGTCTGTGCCCGTGAACAGTGCCGGATCTCAGATCTGAGATATTTTGAATCTCGGTTGACTTTTGCCTCCCCGAACCCTAATTTTTTATGCATACTTTGACCTACCGTAACTTTGCATCCGTAGTTCCGTTTTGGACATATAGTATATCAAAATGTTTGTCTCGATGAGTACATCATTTCATTCCATTGCATCATTTTCATTTGAGTTCATCTTGATGCCCAAAATGCTGTTAGAAGGAGGCTTCGTGAGTTAATTGTCAGATCTGCTAGTTCATCTTAGACTTTTGTCATTTTTTGCCATGATTAATGTGTGCATGATATGCCTGTGAGTCCTTCATATGTTTTGTTAAGGATTTTTGTCTTCTTTCCAGAGGTGCAACCCATGAATTTTTAGGATGTGTGTGGTGACTTGTGCAAACTTGCAAAGTGAGGCACCCGGTAAATCTGTTTTTAAAGACTTAGTAGTTTTCACTAAGTCTGGGTTTATTTAGTTCATGATGCCATATGTTCAGCTTGTTTCCTAATGATCCGTGCCTCTTTTGAGGATGATCAGTAAAGGAGTTTTGTTAATCATGTTATGCTCTATCCATCCATGTCTTTGTTTGCAATTATGGAGCACCCTAGCTTGAGTCAATTGAGCTCTACTTTTGCTTCATGGTGAATCTGGGCAGATCGTCAACTCGTTTGCGATTTTGCCGGCATTGTTGTAGTTGATCCGTGCATGCTATGCCATTGTTCTTGCCATGTCTAGCTAGCATTTTGTGCCTTATTAATGTATGTATGCTTACCTTGCCATGACTTGCACCGTAGTGACTGCATCGAGCTCGTTTACATGCTTCGTGAGTTATATTTCAGCATGTCTCAGTTTTCACTAAGTCTGAAAACTGATTGTGATTTTGCTATGTTCGTGTGCCCGTTAGTATATTTTGTGAACCCTTTTGGCCCCAGGTCACTTTGGGTCTTTTGTTAAGCTTGTTGAGTACCTCCATGCCATGTTCTTACTTGTCTTAATCAGGTCATGTATCATGTTGTTTTGCTGCTCCGAAGAGGGCTTTGTGATCTGAAATTTCAGACAAGTGTTAATTTCACTAAGTCTGGAATCTGTTTTGCATTTGCGTTTTTGCCATGCTTGTTTGAACACCATAATGGATGAATTGGCTGTGGCTCAGTGCTAGTTTTTTGTTAAGCATCTTGTGTGCATCCCTGCCATGTATTTTGTTGTCATGTTTGGGTGCTGTAGCATGTTCATCTCATTGCATTTAGATGCCTACTTGCTGTAAATCGCAGACCGGTGTCATTTTTGAAACGCTTGCCATTTCCAAACCGTAACTCCGATTCCGATGATCTTTATATTGTTTTCACGCGATTTCATCCCCTCTTTCCAGTGGCACCCTTGAAATTCCAAGTTGAGGCCAGGTTCATGCATTTCCTGTCATATCTTGCATTTTGCATCCCGCAGCGCATCCCGCATAGCATATCATCATTTCATCATATTGCTTGGTCTTGCACGTGGTTGATTGTATCATTGTTGCTTGTTTGTCTTGTTTGGGTAGAGCCGGGAGACGAGTTCGCTACCGAGGAGCCCGTTGAGTTTGCTTGTGAGGATCCAGTCAACTCTGACAACTGTGCAGGCAAGATGATCATACCCCCGAAATCACTACTATCTTTGCTATGCTAGTTTGCTCGCTCTTTTGCTATGCCAATTCTACGATGCCTACCTTTTGCGTGTCAGCCTCCCAATTGCCATGTTGAAACCTCTAACCCACCATTGTCCTAGCAAACCGTTGATTGGCTATGTTACCGCTTTGCTCAGCCCCTCTTATAGCGTTGCTAGTTGCAGGTGAAGATTGGAGGCCGTTCCTTGTTGGAACATTTATTTACTTGTTGGGATATCATTATATTGCTATGTTATCTAAATGCATCTATATACTTGGTAAAGGGTGGAAGGCTCGGCCTCTCGCCTAGTGTTTTGTTCCACTCTTGCTGCCCTAGTTTCCGTCATATCGGTGTTATGTTCCCGGATTTTGCGTTCCTTACGCGGTTGGGTTATAATGGGAACCCCTTGATATTTCGCCTTGATTAAAGCTTTTCCAGCAATGCCCAACATTGGTTTTACCATTCGCCACCTAGCCCCTTTTCTTTCCCTTGGGTTCTGCAGACTCAAGGGTCATCTTATTTTAACCCCCCCGGGCCAGTGCTCCTCTGAGTGTTGGTCCAAACCGTCAGCCGCCGGTGGCTACCAGGGGCAACTCTGGGCTGGCCTACCGGAAGTTTAGACAATCTGAGTGTGCCCTGAGAAAGAGATATGTGCAGCTCCTATCGGGATTTGTCGGCACATTCGGGCGGTGTTGCTGGTCTTATTTTAACCTGTCGAAGTGTCTTGAGTTACCGAGATACCGAGTCTGATCGGAACGTCTTGGGAGAAGGTCTATTCCTTCGTTGACCGTGAGAGCTTGTCATGGGCTAAGTTGGGACTCCCCTGCAGGGATTGAACTTTCGAAAGCCGTGCCCGCGGTTATGGGCAGATGGGAATTTGTTAATGTCCGGTTGTAGATAACTTGAACCTTAATTAATTAAAATGAATCAACTGAGTGTGTTACCGTGATGGCCTCTTCTCGGCGGAGTCCGGGAAGTGGACACGGTGCTGGAGTAATGCTTGCACAGGTGGTTCCTCTAGTTTCTCGCGCGTGCTTTGCCTCCTCTTCTCGCTCTCTTTTGCGAATAAGTTAGCCACCATATATGCTAGTCGCTTGCTGCAGCTCCACATATATTTGCCTTACCATTCCTATAAGCTTAAATAGTCTTGATCGCGAGGGTGCGAGATTGCTGAGTCCCTGTGGCTCACAGATACTATAACTCCAGATGCAGGTCCAAGTGATTCCGCTCCAGGTGACGAGTACGAGCTCAGGTGGGAGTTCGACGAGGACTCTCAGCGATACTATGTTTCCTTTCCCGACGATCAGTAGTGGTGCCCAGTTGGGGGTGATTGGGACCGTGTCGCATGTTGGGTTTTTCTTCTATTTTGGCGCCGTAGTCGGGCCATGAGTGTTTTGGATGATGTATGTTATTTATGTACTCTGATGTGACGTGGCGAGTGTAAGCCAACTATGTTCTCCCCTTTATTATTCATATTACATGGGATGTTGTGAAGATTGCCTAACTTGCGACATATGCCTTCAACGCGACTATGTCTCTAAGTCGTGCCTCGACACGTGGGAGCTATAGTCGCATCGAGGGTGTTACAGAAAGTGATAGCCGCCACGCGACGGTGGCGCTGCCCAATGCTAAGAACATCTCTAATAGACGCGCTAGATATGACGCGCGCGGAAAAAAGTGCCTTTAGCGTGCGCGGGCCGGTTTGGTGCGCTTCAGCAGGCCGGGAAAAATTCGGCGCGGAAAAAAAACTGCACGCGCGCGAAAAAGCGGCAACGCGTGCAGCAGTTTTGGTGTGCGGCGTCGGGCGCACTCTATAAAACCCGCGTGTGCGAGTCCGCCAACCGCCACCTCTCTCTCCCTTCTTCTCCTCGCTTCTGGTGCCCCACCGCCGCCACGACCTTGTTCCTAGCCTCCAGCGCTTTCTCCCCGCCGTCGACATGCCGCCGCGCGCCCGCCCCTCCCACGTGTATTACGTGAAGATCTGCTCCGTTAATACACGTCTCGGTTGGGTATCATTAACACCTCGATCATGAACCAATGCCTTATGATTAAATGGTGGTGAAAAATTATGAGTGGTGGGGTCCAGTCCTTTTGGTTCTCTATTCTTAAGGCTAAATACTTTCCTCTCTCTAGTCCGATGTTTGCCACTGCACGTGGTGGTTCTCAATTTTGGAAGGCCTTGATGAAAGTGAGGCCCTTTTTCCAGGATCACGTTAAGTTTGTTGTAGGGGATGACTCCTCAATTAGATTTTGGCTTGATTGGTGGTGTGGAGATTCACCTCTCTCCGTGACCTTCCCGCCCTTATTCTCATACTGTCCTGATCCGGAGGTTTCTATTGCGAAGGTGGCAGCGAATGGGTGGGATCTAGCCTTTCGTCGTTCCCTTTCGCCTGAAGAGTTCGAAGATTGACAACGTCTTACTGCCTTCTTCCCCATGCTCTCGACGGATATGGATTTGGTGATTTGGCCGCACACTGCCTCTGGCCGCTTCTTCGTTAAATCTCTTTATTCTAAGCTTATTGGTAGCACCCCTACTAACAAATTCTCTCAGATCTGGAAGGCTAGGATCCCCCCTAAAGTGAAAATTTTCTTATGGCAAACCTTCAGGGGCCGGCTGCCTTCGACGGACCAAATTCGTAAGAGAAATGGTCCGGGGTCTCAGTTCTGTGCCTTGTGTGGTGACATAGAGGATACGACTCATATCTTCTTCCATTGTGTCCTGGCCAAGCTTATTTGGAGCTGCGTCAGAGATTGGCTTCATGTTGCCTGGGATCCTGTTTCTTTCTTAGAGCTCCGTACCCGTGTTAGTAATTTGTCGGGCGTTACCAGACGCATCTTTTGGGTGGGCCTGGGGGCAATCTGTTGGTCTCTCTGGACGACTAGGAACAAATTTACTATTGAGCATGTGTTTCCGGCTAAACCCGTTGATTGCTTATTTAAATCGTATGCTCTCTTGCAGCAGTGGAAATCATTGACTAAGGTGGACGACCAAGATGCGCTGTCTGAGCTAATCTCCAAAATTCAGGCTTCGGCGTCTAATCGTTGCATACAAGAGCAGGATGCTTAGCTGGTGTGTGTGCCTAATTTGGCTAGTCTTTTGAACAGTAAACTTTCCGACCTGCGTGCCTTGTACTGGCTAAGGAGCCATGTACCCTTTTTAACTCTCTTGCGTGTGACCCTAGATGAGATCTTGCCGATTGTGGTGTTCTGAACATCTGTGCTTTTGCTACCTGCCTTATAGCTTTATTTATATGACTCTTATAACTACCAAACGTTCGGATTTTAATAATAGGCAAGAATGATCCTTACTTCACTTTAATTATATACATTCATGCATTAGAATGACTAATTTTCCTTTCACGTGCACTCATCTATCTAATTACATACATATATGCACTAGAAGACGAAAAGCTGATGTCATCCCAAATTCTTTTTTTTTCAAACTTCAAAATGTTTTGTAGCTCAAACCGTCACTCTGTTTGAAAAACCGTCTTCACAAAAAAATCGTCTCGACGAGATCTTTGAAACTAGATCCCATGTTGGTATGTTTTAATAAAAAAAATTCAGACCAAAAGTTACCACAGTTGGACTACGTAAGTTATCACGTATGTCATACATAAGTTACCGTGTCATTTACACAAAAGTTTCCGGATTATGTTTTCAATAAACTTTTATCCCAGGGTCAAAAAGTGATTATGATGTTTGCAGTGAGTTATCAGCTTTGTTGTGTATATTACCATGTTACACAAAAGTTATCGGGATATGTTTTTCAACAGTTTTCATTTCATCGGTCAAAAAATCACCGCGATATTTGTATATGAGTTATCAGCTCTCATGTGCGTGTATTATCATGTTGTTTACACATGAGTTATTGGGAGGTATTTTTTATCAAAATTTTTCCTTGGTCAAAAAGTTACCATGTCTAGATTAGGTAAGTTATCAGCTCTGTTGTATGTATATTACCATGTTATTTACACACAAGTTATCAGGGCATGTTTTCAACAAACTTTTATCCCGGGGTCAAAAGTTATCGTGGATGTAGTGAGTTATCAACTTTACTGTATGTACAATACCGTGCTATTTGCACACAAAGTACCCCCCCCCCCCCCCCCCCCCCGCGGTTCACCTAAATATCGGGGATGCAGTGGTTCTACCATGATATTCACAGTTATCATGGTGTTTGTACGTAAGTTATCACGACCGAGAGCTTATATTATCATGCTATTTGCCCTAAAAAGTTATGAGTATATTTTCAACAATTTTTTTTGACGGGTCAAAATTATCGTGGTGTTTGCACCTAAGTTATTAGGTCTGGGATCATATATTACCATGTATTTATACAAATGTTACCGAAGTATGTTTCCAAACAATTTTTTACATGGTTCAAAGTTATTGTGGTGTTTGTATCTAAGTTATCATTTTCAGGAGCATATATTGTCATGTTATTTACATAAAAAAATATCAATGGTATGTCTTAAAATAAACGTGGATCAAAGTTATCGTGTTGTTTGTATCTAAGTTATCAAGACTGAGAGCCTATATTATCATGATATTTACACAAAAAGTTATCAGAGTATGTTTTCAACAACAAAAAAATCACGGATTAAAGTTATCGTAGTGTTTGTACTTAAGTTATCATGTCCAGGAGTCTACATTACCATGTTATTTACGTTGTACTCCCTCCGTTCCATAATGTAAGACGTTTCTTGACACTATCGGAATTCGAATTCTACATGAAGAAAAAAAATCATTTCTCTAGAATTACTCATCAACAGGTACAAACATAATGCATCAATCCTTCCAAAAATTAGCACGTCCATATGGGTCTACCCCTCTCTTTTCCCCGCTCACAAATAGAGTATAAAATTGAACTAACCTGAATTAGATACACCAAAACAAGCATAGCCCTGGCGGTAGCGCACCAGCAGGTCGTGGGTTCAATTCCCTAGTGAGCTCTTTTTTCCTTCATAGCTACAGCATCGTTCGGATAGGCCACGTTCGCAAATGAATTTCTTGTACGCGCGGATGCTTCGGCAGGCGCAGGACCTCCGCTGCAGCTAATCACCGAGGCGCATAAGAAAAGCTATTTCGACGCTGCAAAAATAATTTAGCGCGGCGGGCGTTGCGCGTCTTGTTGGAGTCTTGGAGATGCTCTAATGGCGCCCGGTGCCGCTCGGCGGGAATTCGTCGAGAAGGCAGAAGGCCGGCGGCCGCGGAATGTGGCCACCGTCGTGTGTACGGTAGTGGGCGAAATGGAGGGGAAGGGATCGATTGTTAGACGAGGGCCGAGGAGCCGGAGGAGGCGACCCCGGGATGGATGGGACCA
Source organism: Triticum urartu (assembly GCF_056163025.1). Taxonomy (NCBI): domain Eukaryota; kingdom Viridiplantae; phylum Streptophyta; class Magnoliopsida; order Poales; family Poaceae; genus Triticum; species Triticum urartu. The sequence continues at coordinate 237,030,247 of NC_141879.1, read as the reverse complement.
ACGCTTCTCGCGGTCACATCGGGCGGAGGTTGGTCGCGCTCGGCGCAGGCCATGGTCGGATACGCGGAGGAGCTAAGCCTGCCACAGGCAGCTCGCCGTGGAAGGGCAGATGCGGATCTGGCCTCTGCCATCCACCATTTTGTGAGCTAGTACTACGCCAGACAGGCTCAAGTAAACATCCACCTCCATGCTAAGGTAATTTCGTTCACCAGCATCTATGAATTCTCTACTCGAATCAAGTTCCGTTATTTTTGCCCCTAATTGCGGCTTGTATACACATCGATGAGTGTGATATAGCTGATAGTAATATCATTTCCTGAGATAGTCATCTGACTGTTCTAGTTGATGAATAGATTAAGCATCACATGTTGTGAGAGGACATTTACTGGTCTATATCCAAAGCAAACTAAATTGGTACACTCCTGAATTGTGGGAGTTTTCTTGTGATATTGCCAAAGGATGACCGGCTTCTTCATCACGCGTCTAAAAAAAAATCTATAGCTTAATTGCTACTCCCTTCGTCCCATAATGTAAGACGTTTTTTTATATAGATAGGAAAATGTCGACAAACCCCACACGGCCACACATGGGAACCCTGCCCTGCTTTGGGCTGCGAGTGCCCCGCATGATGCACAAGATCTCTCTTAATATTATCTTTGCTACTATTTTATTGGGTCGTTAGGTGGATTACAATACAAAAATTGAGCAGTACCAGTAAAGCCCTGTGCAGTGCTGAGTGATTAAAGAGTTCTTTGCAGCCAGTTGAGATATAAAGTGATGTAGTGCTTCATTTGGAGATGAGAGAACTGCATTTGCTTGTGGAGATTAGCTAGCAACATGGAGAGAGTAGCAAGTAGGCAAATGCCCTTCCCAGCTGTGGTTGCCGCGGTGCTGCTGGAGCTACTAAGTGCAGTGGTGACAGCAGCAGGATGCAGTACAAGTTGTGGTAACATCAGCATCCCTTATCCATTCGGCATCGAACCTGATTGCTACCATGAGGGCTTTAATCTCACCTGTGACTACTTGTACCGCCCTCCCAAACTTTTCCTTGGCGATGGCACTGTCGAAGTGCTCGAGATCTCCATCCCCAACGGCACGGTTCGCATCAACAGCACCAATATCATGCCAATGAGTCATGATATTGACGGTGCATCCAGGCCCAACACAAGCAGGTACCACACATGGGGTGGCCTCAGAGAGAGAGGACCGTTCTTTGTTGCGCCGGATAGGAACAAGTTCCTTGTGTTGTCGTGCAACAACATCCAAGTCATCCTCATGGGAGAGGACAACTCCACCATCAATGCCTGCGCCACTTACTGCCCATCCTTGGGGAACTCAGACGCACAGCCTCAGCTTATCCGGTATCTACTTCTGCATGGTGAATGCTCGGGCCTTGGCTGCTGTAATGGAGGCATCCCAAAAGGTTACACTTCCTACCACATCCAGCTCCAGCCTTCCAATGACTCGAGCTCCGATGCTAAATCGTCAGTATATATAGCCGAGGAGGGGTCCTATAACATCTCAAAACTCATGTCGGAACCTCGCGGTGTGGCACTTCCTGCCTTGCTAGACTGGGTGATCAGCAATTCATCATGCCAAAAGCAAAACTCTGTTGCTCCTGGATGCCGCAGCAGCAACAGCTTTTGTCAAAACTACACAAGCTATGTCTACAATGGCTACCAGTGCCGCTGCTCTGCCGGTTATCGTGGAAACCCTTACATCCTGGACGGATGCCAAGGTACAAGTTAAATAAATTTAGCTTTATTCCCTTGTCATACAAGTTAAGATATAAATTAGGGGGACTACAACTTAAACTCAGTAGCTATGCACGTGTGTTGTATATTTGAATATTTTACTGGTGTAGTTGGTTTTACAGTTTCTACAATAGCAAATACAGTCCCACTGGTGAGTAATTATTTTGACTTCCTTTCCATCATAATAGTTTATTTATCTTTTGTTCTGTTTTGTGATTTCACTAGATATTGATGAATGTGTTCATAAGGAAGCCCACTCATGCCATGGAATTTGCGAAAATACGCCTGGAACGTTTTACTGCCGCTGCCCTGATGGGACATATGGGAACCCCTCTACAGAAGGGGGGTGTATCAAGATCACAAATTACTCTGCAGGTGACAACCGCTATATAGCATTGATTACCTGTACTATGATTTTGTATAATCTTGTATTTGTATGCACAATCATATTGCTAGTAACATTCTGTTGGTACAGATTGGTAACCGTTCACTGATTAATCAATGTCAATTAATAAGTATGATCCATTCCAAATATATTATCTAACTACATCGCTGGAATGTTACCTCAAACCATTTTTGTCAAGATGGCAGATGCGGACACATGTGTGAGAAGAAAAAGTTATATTCCCTTATTTTTTTTCTTACATTCTACTACTGTTGTTTCTGTTGCAATCTTACATCCACCCCAACTATCTTTAAGATGTTCAATCTTGATGTTCATAGTTGGCAAGACTGAAACCTATCATGGCTATTCACTAATGACTAATGAACTAGTCATTTGGCAATGGCAACCCACTTCCACTCTGCTATTTATTTTGATATTGCCCCCTACAACTTTTGGAAGTTTGGAGCTTATGAAATCTCATCATACACTGCAGAGAAAATAGAAAATTGATAAATTGTATAGCTGTTTGTACCATCAAGTTACGTAATGTTATTTTCATACTTTTCAGGTTTAATCATAGGCATAGTAATCAGCGGTGTCTCAATTTTGCTTCTGGCACTTAGCGCTCCATTTGTTACACGTATGGTGAAGCTAAGGAAGGTGAAGAAAATGAGAGAAAAGTTATTCAACCAAAATCATGGGTTGCTATTGCAGCAGTTAATATCACAAAAGGCAGATATTGGTGAAAGGATGATGTTTACCTTGGGGGATATAGAGAAGGCCACAAACAATTTTGACAAGTCTCGTGAGGTTGGTGGCGGCGGACATGGTGTCGTGTATAAAGGAATTCTAGACCTACATGTTGTTGCCATCAAGAAATCAAAGATTGTAGTACAAAAGGAAATCGATGAATTCATCAATGAGGTTGCTATTCTTTCTCAAATCAACCATAGAAATGTGGTGAAGCTCCTGGGATGCTGCCTTGAGACAGAAGTGCCTCTATTGGTTTATGAGTTCATTTCAAATGGAACCCTATACCACCATCTTCATGTTGAAGGACCAAAATCACTATCATGGGATGATCGTTTAAGGATTGCACTTGAGATTGCTAGAGCTCTAGCCTATCTGCACTCGGCTACTTCAATGCCCATATTTCATAGAGATATCAAGTCCTCCAACATACTTCTGGATGAGAGCTTAATAGCAAAGGTGTCAGATTTTGGAGCCTCAAGGTACATCCCAATTGATCAAACGGCAGTGATGACAGCTGTTCAAGGAACACTTGGTTATTTAGACCCCATGTACTATTACACAGGTCGACTAACAGACAAGAGCGATGTTTTCAGTTTCGGCGTTCTCCTTATAGAATTGCTAACCAGGAAGAAACCGTATGTGTACAGATCAGATAATGATGCCGGCCTTGTAGCACATTTTGTCTCATCACTCAAAAAAGGCGACCTTGCTGACATAGTAGACCCGCAAGTCATGGAAGAAGAAGACGATGGAGAGCTCCAAGAAGTAGCCATGCTAGCGGCGATGTGCACGAGATTGGAAGGAGAGAGCCGACCAACAATGAAGGAAGTGGAGATGGCCCTTGAAAATTTGCGAGCCAGGAAGAAGCCTGCTCCACGTAATTCAGCAGCAATGAGATACGACGGCGATCAGATTGTTGTGCAGTATAATTCAATTGAAGATTTACTCGCCAAGAAGGATATGCCCGTTGAAGGGGGTGCCGAGGAATCGAGCAGACAATACACTATGGAAGAGGAAATCATGCTGTCAGCAAGGTACCCCAGATGATATCTTTTGGGCCTGAACAAAGGAGAAGGCTCTGTTTGTATGACAATGAGCAGATGTTCTTCATATTGACACGCTTCGAGGCATGCTCGAGAGAAAAATGTGCAAATATTCCTGCATTATTGTGCTGAAGTCACGAATTTGATAGTTTTTCTGTACCGACAGTTTTGCGTGCATGAATTCCATTAGACCTGTGTTTTTGTTTATGTCAATTAAATCGGGTCTCACTATCCAGTTTGTGCCAATGAAAGCGTAGAGTTTGCGTTCGTTTTCGCTGCGGGATGGCGCTATCGTGGGTAAAATGCAAGTGCGGTCCTAATTTTTTTTTTAAAAGTGTCGATTGGATCCTAATTCTTTCAAAATGCACATCTGGATCCTAATTCTTTTTAAGTTGTTCACCCGAGGTCCTAATTTTGTCTGACCGCCGCTGACCAGCTCGCGTGGCGCTTTGACCACCGCCACGTCGACTCGAGGGCCCACGCGGGAGATTTCCCGCGGTTGGAGGTTGGGAATTTAAGCAGTTTGGCCCCTGGAGTTTATGCTTTCATCATTCCCCAGTCCCTAGGTCTTCTGCTCGCTCTCTTTCTCTCTCTGGCGTCGCGCCGTCGCCGCCATGTCCGCCGCCGCTAGCTCGTCTGCCGTGAAGCACCGCAGGAAGAAGGCTGCCCAAGCGCCTCCTCCACCTCCGGCATTAGCCCTTTTCTCGCCGCCCATCTCATCGCCGGCCCAAGCGGGTATGCTGCCGTTGGTACCATGCCCTAGCTGCCGCATTCGATTTACAATTCGTCTTGTATCAAAATCAGAGGCAAATCCTGGCAGGATTTTCTACAAGTGCCCCAACCACCATGTAAGATCTTCTACAAGTGCCCAATCGATTTGATTTTTCTGTGTTTCTTTTTGGCTGAATTTTTTTTACTCAATTTCTGTCAGATTCCACCAAATCCTTGCCAACATTATTATTGGGAAGATGGACCAGACAACTATTTTGATTTTTTGGTGAGAGGTGGATACGTCAGCCCTGGATTGAGCAGTTTTGATTCGACTGGTGTCATTGCAAGTGAAGAAACAGAGGTGCAAGTGAAGAAGCAGAGCACTGTTGAGACTGTGGTGTATGCAGAAGCAATACAGAAGATGAATGAGCTCATTTTTCTCTGTAGGAGTATTCTCAGTGCACTTGTTGTACTGATTGTAGTAGTGGTGTATGTAGGATTTAAGAAGTGATGTGGTAGTATGATGTATCCAGTGTTCAATGCTTGTTGGTGTATCCAGATGTTGATCATGTACTGTTGCAATGAAATTGAACTAAAATTTGGCAGCATTTTGGTTGTTTTTCTGTACTTTGGCAGCAATTTTTTTACTAGCATTGACAGCACAAATAAACAGTAATATACAAGGCCTTTCTTTTACTAGTAATTGAACTTAAAAGCAGTCTGAAAGATAGATAGATGGATTCAGCATTACAAGCTCTGAATCTTGTAGCTCCTGCAGTTCATCTGTATCATAATCACTGTCCTGCTCCCATTCAGATTTCTTCTTTTTCTTCTTCTCAAATTTTTCATCAACCCATTCTTCATACAGATCATCATCATCTTTGTCTACTTCATTGTCAGAGTCAACCCAGTCTGAATCCCATTCACTGTCATCACTGTCAGTGTCATTTTCATTGGGGATTTCTTCTTCTACCACAATTTTCCTCCTGCTTCTTCTAAGCTCATGTCCAACATTTTGTCCCACTGGCGGAACACTGCTACTCCCTTCATTGTTGCTGCCTGCATTAAATTGGTTCAGTCTGCCTTTATGAGGTTTCACCTTAAACCTGGGACTTCCTCTTATTCCACTGCTAAACCCAGGAGATTTAGGGCTTAGTGCAGGAGGTAGCTCAGGTGTACCACTAACATGAATATCATCAATTACATTGTCAAAGGCCATGTCTTTGTGATCAACAAACAACTGAAAGTACTGGAATTTTGGAACAACTGCTGTCATATGCAAAGTGTCAGTGTCACAGTCCACAATCCGCAGTCCATCGCCTAAATTCTTTCCAGGCAATAACCAGTAAATAACATGCTTAGATTGGTCACTATATCCCAGTTGCTGCATAAAATCAGTGAGCCAGAGAGGAGACCATGTATCTACTTCGCAACTATCGAACAAAGCAACTTTCCCATCGACATACGTCTTCGATCAACCAAATCCGTAGAAAAATCCAGCATAGTTGATTTCTATGGTAAAAACCTCCTCTTGTGGTCCTAGGTATCGAGGGATTCAGTCAAATACTACCATCGATTCGAGCTAAATAGGTATCCGCAGAAAAAGAGGATCGAGGGTTAGGGTTACGGGCACCACACTGACCGTATCGTGGAGGAGGATCTCCAGGTCGCCGATGCACAGGCGCCATCCTAGCGGCGCCGCCGTCGGACAAGCGCGTGCGATGGCCGCCTGCCTCTTCTCACCGGACCACCGCCGTCGATCTCCCCTGTTTCGCCAGAGCAGAGAGAGATGGGGAAGAGGAGAGGAAAAGGACTACGGCTGCGGAGAGATTAGGGTTGGGGGGCTCTTTTGAAAAAACGCACGGCTAGTCGTTATCCCGCGTGGGCCCTCGAGTCGACGTGGCGGCGGTCAAAGCGCCACGCGAGCTGGTCAGCGGCGGTCAGACGAAACTAGGACCTCAGGTGAACTACTTAAAAAAAATTAAGATCCAAATGTGCATTTTAAAAAAATTAGGACCTAATTGACATTTTTGAAAAAGAATTAGGACCGCGCTTGCATTTTACTCCGCTATCGTGGATGCGCCGTCATCAGCGTAGCATCGTCGCGCGCACACACGCACGTGCGCTGCACGTGAGTAAATCACGGTCGAACGAGCCATCTCGAGCGGCGCCGGCCCCAAATCGGCGCTCGGCGGAGAGACCTACCGGGAGGAGGAGCGGCGTGCGGCGTGCGGCGATGCTGGCCAGAACTATGGCTCCCATGGCCTCGTGGCGGGCTCCGCGGCCCGGCGCAGGAAGGCATACTGCGGCCGCTTCCTGGCTGGTGCGGACGCGGCGGCGCTTAGCTCTGCCGGGCGAGCCGGTCGGCGGAGAGGGCAGGCCGGCGGCACCGACGTCGTCTACATCCCATCGACGAAGGTTCCGTTTAATCTACTTGCTTGCTTGCCTGCCCACTTTCTTCGATTTGCATTCACGCTTCTAGAGATTTATTTTTAATTTTATTTTATTTTGATTGGAGCTGAGACACATGTGAACAGGGAAGCTCCATGGCATCTTCCAAGCAAAGAACAAAAAGTCACAGCTCCTGCTCGTGGTCCACTTGGCCACAAGACCAAACCTACCCACTATCCAAGCCCAAATGCTAGCCAAATCAGTGCAATAAGTAGTAAAATGTTCTACGACCACGGAGCGAGGGCAAATCCTGCAACAGCTAGTCACCTAATTTAGCCTTTCCCATCAGTAGTGTCGTAATCATGGGGCCATCTTTGAGTGCAAGTCATGTGCAACGTGCTATTATAATCACTCAACCTGGGTGTTAGGCTGTTTGCTAGTAAGTAGATGCTCCATGGGAATATGTCCAACGCTGACCATTTTTCAAAGAAAGCACTAGCCGCCTAGCTAGTTGGTAGCCCAAACGAATCAAGTCATCGTGCACGCGCCTTGAATTCCTCGGACTGCGCATGCGGTGGGTGTAGACTGCAGACAGAGTACCAGAGGGTATATTGGTTAAGTGGTGCTTGATTGGCTTGGAGGATGGGGACGAGAAGAACAGTCCACGAACATCACCACCTTTTTGTGGAGATTGAGATAGCCGCAGCTGCATCTATGGAGAGGTTAGTGCACACCGTGGCTGTAGTTGCAGCGTTGCTGCTGCTGCTGCTGCTGCTGCAGCCGTTGGACGCAGCAGCAGCAGCTACCTGCAGCACCCGCTGTGGCGGCATCGGTATCTCCTACCCCTTTGGGATCGAGGCCGGCTGCTACCGCGACGGCTTCAACCTCACCTGCGACCACTCGTACCGGCCGCCCAAGCTGTTCCTCGGCGACGGCACCGTGGAGGTGCTCGAGATCTCCATTCCTGGCGGCACGGTGCGCGTCAACAGCAGTAGCATCGCGTTGTCACCAGCAGCAGGGGCACCAGGCAAGAAGGCCAACAGCACGGCAAGGTACCACACGTGGAGTGGGCTCAGAAGGGGCGGCCCGTTTTTCGTCTCGCCGGAGAAGAACAAGTTCCTGGTGCTGTCTTGCAGCAACGTCCAGGTCCTCCTCCTCGCGGAGGACAACAGCACCGTCAACGCCTGTGCCACTTACTGCCCACCGGCCCCAGGAAAGGGCCAGCCTTTTCAGTTCCCCTTGAGCAAGGATTGCTCCGGCATTGGCTGCTGCAGTGCTGCCATCCCCAAAGGCTACACCTCTTACAGCATCCAGGTCCAGCCCCCTGGCAATGTTTCTGAATTCGATGCAGACTCTTCAGTCTACATAGCCGAGGAAGGTTCCTATAATGTCACACACCTGATATTCGAAACTGTAAAGACTCTTCCAGTCTTGCTGGACTGGGTGATCAGCAACTCAACATGTGGTAAGGAACTGCCTGCTTCTGGGTGCCGCAGCACCAGCAGCTCCTGTCAGAACTACACAAGCTTTGCTTACAAAGGGTACCGCTGTCGCTGCTCTGCTGGCTACGAAGGCAACCCTTATGTTGTGGATGGATGCCAAGGTATACAAGTTGATTTAACCTGATTTTATTTCCTTGGCTTACAAAGTTTTAATGCAAATTAGGCTGATCTGAGGACAGCTTAGTGCCTATAATTAGGTATAATTTGTAGTCTATCAGTTTTGTTTACGGTGCTCCGTTGTTGTTTGATTAGACATTGATGAGTGTGCGCACTGGGAACTCCACTCATGCTACGGAACCTGCATAAATATGCCTGGAACGTTTCGCTGCCAATGCCCTGATGAGACTAACGGGAACCCCTTCATAAAAGGGGGGTGCATCAAGAACAAGAAATCCTCTCAAGGTAACAATCACTACACATCAGTAATTATGTATTCATCTGATTGCAGCTCCATATGTGAGTTAAATTAGGTAGTAACCCTTCATTTGTCTGATGAGATTCAGTAACCCGAAAGCTTCACATTTTTACTTGTCTACAACTTGTTAATGAGATTGGAAAGCTGGAATTTCAAAGAACTGGTTTATACATGAGAATGCTTACATAACCCGTTATATTACTTGCTGAATACGTTCCGTTATTATTATTTCTGTTACTTGCATGCATAAAAAGTACTCCCTCTGTAAACTAATATAAGAGCGTTTGGATCACTACTTTAGTGATCTAAACGCTCTTATATTAGTTTACGGAAGGAGTACTCCCTTGTTCCAAAAAATCTCATTCTTAATCATCTGTGTGAGTTCAAATAGATAGTTTCCAGTAATCATTTTGTCATTGCAGCCTCTATTCACTAGTGATTATTTTAAGAGAAATTATAGTCCTCTGCAGGGAGGGAAGTTTTATGATAACTTAGCTTCAGTAGAGCACTTTTAGGCAGAAATTTTCAGTAGAGTTTGATAAGTTGCTTTTCTGTAAAGAAAACTAGCTTGGTTAGCAATCGCTTATGTGCTTTAATAAAGATAATATAGCATCATAGTGACAAGAGCTTAGTTAGCTAGCCAAATAAAATTGCTAAAGCTCTATGGTCCCAAACATATAAAGATAGCAAAAGTAGGTAATTTGCGTAGAACAATGGTACTCCGCTTAAATCTATTTACTAAATCTAATTGCATACCGCAAACCTTTAGTTGGCGGTAGAAATTATTCTTTGGTGCTAAATCTTGTGACGCAGGAATTGGTAAAAACATAAATTTACTGCAAACTGTTTCCTTTTAGTGAGATATGGGGTACGGATGCAATATGTGATTCTATTTCTCAAAATAATGCAGGTTTAAGCATAGGCCTAGTAGCCAGTGGTGGGTCAATTCTTGTGCTTCTGGCTTTTGGTACTCCCTTTGTGACACGTAAGATCAAGCAACAGAAGGCCCAAAAAAGAAAAGACAAGTTTTTCAAGCAAAATCATGGGTTGCTATTTCAGCAGTTAGTATCGCAAAGAGCGGATATGGGTGAACGGATGATCATCACCCTAGCAGAGCTAGAGAAGGCCACAAACAATTTTGACAAAACTCGTGAGGTTGGCGGTGGAGGACATGGCATTGTGTATAAAGGCATTCTGGATCTACAAGTTGTAGCCATCAAGAAATCAAAGATTATTGTACAGAGAGAAATCAATGACTTTATTAATGAGGTTGCAATTCTTTCCCAAATCAACCATCGAAATGTCGTGAAGTTAATTGGATGTTGTCTCGAGGCAGAAGTCCCGTTGTTGGTTTACGAGTTCATTTCAAATGGAACTCTTGAGCATCATCTGCATGTAGAAGGACCGGTATCACTATCGTGGGACGACCGACTGAGGATTGCACTTGAGATCTCTACAGCTCTGGCCTATCTACATTCAGCTGCTTCAATGCCAGTGTATCATAGAGATATTAAGTCTGCCAACATACTTCTTGACGAAAGCTTAACAGCCAAGGTATCGGACTTTGGGGCTTCAAAGTTTGTTCCTATTGATCAAACGGGGGTGACTACTGCGGTTCAAGGAACAATTGGCTACTTGGATCCCATGTACTATTACACTGGCCGTCTAACAGACAAGAGCGATGTCTTCAGCTTTGGCGTCCTTCTCGTGGAACTGCTTACCAGGAAGAGACCACTCGCCTATCATTCTGTGGATGGCGATGGTCTTGTTCTGCATTTTGCCTCACTGGTTACGGGAGGCGTGCTGGCTGACTTGCTGGATCCTCAGGTCATGGAAGAGGAAGACGGGGAGGTCCAGGAGGTAGCTGCGCTCGCGGCAAAGTGCGTGAGGTTGAATGGAGAGGACCGACCGGCGATGAGAGAGGTGGAGATGACGCTCGAAAACCTGCGGATCAAGAGGAAGCAAGCTGCGCGTGATGCGAAATCTAGGAGCTATGATGATGATGGCCAACTCTCTACCGACGACACGGCAAGTGAAGGGGACACCGAGCAGCCAAGTGGGGAGTACACCGTGGAAGAGCAAATCCTGTTGTCGGAGAGGTATCCTCGATGATGATCTGTTTTGGCCTGAAGAACAACTCTACTGCATGGTTCCTTGTAATACATGTCAAGTCAAAGGACGTCTTCGGATGATTTTGCTGAGGAGGAAACCTAGTTCCTATTCAGTTGTAAATCTTTCTGGAAACAATTTGGTAGCGATATTTCCTTGATTCAGATGATTTTGTACATTTTTTCATGTGAACGTTAAGGATGGTTCGGCGGACAGGGCGATTCGGCTCCAGAGCTCATCTGCTCCCTTGCTTGAACAGTAAATTCAAAAAAAACTAGAAAAATTCAAAAAAAATCTTTTTTTTGCATGGAAGATGTTCAAGTGCCAATTTGGTGGTATTTGGACATCTGCAAAACAAAAACAAAATTGGGGTATGTGAGAAAGTTTATTGTTCATGCACTATTTGGACCGATTTTTTTTCCATGAGCTCCTCATATGTCTGCACATGACGAAGTTTTGCCTGGGCATCATGCATTTGAGTATCCTGGTTGACAAAAAAAATCAGAATTTTAAAATTATTTTAGTATTTTTTCTTTGTTTTACTGTGCACCCAGAGCAGATGAGCCTAGGCTCAAAAATACAGTATATATTAGTGCTTTGGCGCCAAACAATGCTTGTTTTTTATGCCTGTTGATTGGATTTGGATGTGGCAGTTGGTGGGCACCCTTAGTGCATCGACAGCCGGACTCCCCAAACCTTCGTATACGACTAGACGGACGACCCAGTCATCGACCGGTCAAAAAAAATTCAATCCGGTCGGGCGCCTCAAACTAGTCCTATACGTCCAGGCTGTTCGGCGCCCTCACATCCATCCCAAATCTAGGGTGGATATGGGAGGCCTGGACGCCTCCGCCACGTCAGCCCGGCCACCATGGCCTGCACCACCCCACTCCGTCCCTAGTAAAATCCTCACTCGGAGCTAACCCTAGCTCCACTTCACTCGCGCTTCGCTCTCCGTTGCCTCCCCTCCATACCTGTTTGTTTCCCTCCCCCTCTACATAGTCATGTCAAGCAATGATAGCGGCGGAGGTGATAGGTCCGACCACGTGGACGACTAGGACACCTTCGTCCACGAGGATGAGCTGGCTCTCCGCATCACGCTACAACGCTCGTGGGTCGACACGGTCAGTAGCTCAGACTCTACTCCGCAAACTATCGCCCGTTGTCACAGCACAAACACCGACGAGGCCTGTCCCGCACCTCACACAGCTTCGTGCGGTTGGCCTGCCGCCCTCCCCCTCTGGCGGTGCTCCTCACGGGCATTGGTGGGTGCTCGTTGCCGCACCGACACCGCATACACGGATGTCAGAATCAGAGGCGCGCGCCGCTCGCCACGGGCTTGGGAGAGGGCGGCAGCATCGAAGGCGGCCATACATTCCTCCTGCCGCCGAAGCGAACTGCCGGTTTTGCCCGATGAGGAGAAGCTCCTCGCGGCTTTCTACCACCGGTCACTGACAACTAGAGACAAATGCCAGTCGGCTCCGTCGAAAGAATGCCAAGGCCCTCCAGCTCAGTATCCAGCAATCTGAGGAGGTGGCTGCTACTCCCGCATGAGTCGTTGGGATTCCCCCAAGAGGAAGGGTGAAGCAGCAAGTAGCAAGTTTTTCCTTGGTTAAGAACCAAAGTTTATCGAACCAGTAGGATATTGTAAAGTACACACGTCAACAACACCTACACAGAAAACATAAACAAAACTTGTCCCCAACACGGCAAGAGAGTTGTCAAGCCATTGTCTTGCTATTACAAGGTAAAACTCAAGTGATAGAGATGGATAATGATAAAGTGGAACGGCAAATAAAAGGAACAATTTTTATAGAAGAATTAAGCAATGGAGAATAGATCCGGAGGCTATAGGTTCACTAGTGATATCTCTCAACAAGTAGCATGGTAAACAAATTACGGTTGGGAAATTAAGGAGATTGCAATATTTATGACTATAGGGTATGTGGATAACCAGACTATTCACTGAAACTAAGGAGTGTAGCTAGAAACAAATCGACGCCACAAAGGAAAACAGCACTGGAACTGAATGGTGACATCTTTAGACATAGGGTATGTGGATAACTGGACTATTCACTGAAACTTTGTTCAGGCACACCGGAACACATTATCATCAAAGCCAAGCCATACAATGAGTTGAACACAGTGCAAGGTAGACATTACGCTTCTGGGACCAGATTATCAGAAATGTTATTTCAGGCACAGATTATCATCAAAGCCAAGCCATACAATGAGTTAAACACAGTGCAAGGTACACATTATGTTTCTGGGACCAGATTATTAGACATGTTATTTCACTCAATCAGACAAACGGTGTGTGTTAACTACGTGTCGTGGCGAAAACTGGCACTTGGTGGGGACACTATAAACTTCATTAGTTTTCAGGAGATCTCAGGACAGAGATCACGAATTAGGTATACGCATTGGGGTTTGTCTGACTTCTGATAAGTGGGACACCATCGTCTCGCCAAACAATTCGATCCTCACACAAGGCAGCAACTGCCTCAACGTAAACTTGGTGCTCCTGTAACGTTGGGTTAATAAATCAGCAAGAAGAATATCTAAAGTCAATTGTACCGCTAAGAAATCTCAAACGCACATAAGATGCTACCTCGTGAAGAACCCTTGCAGCCAATTGCTCTGGAGTATCATTGGCTAACACAGGCACAACTCTTTGGGCTAAGGTCTTCCCTGTGTCAAACTGCTCATCCACAAAGTGCACAGTTGGTCCTGAGTATCTGCATGGTTGGAAAACGTCATCAAATAAAACAGGGTGACTTTTTCCAAAAGAGAAACAGGTAATACCATATGGAAAACAAGAAATCAGTAGTTCAGCAACCAATGCCATCATCCCACAAATCGACTTTATCAGTTATCACAAGACAATGAGCAATAATGCTTGCACAAATTTTTCTTTCGAGCCGATGCCAAGTACTTATTGGAGGAAAATGCAAGATGTTGAAAGGTGCTAGACAAAATGTAAAGTACCTGGCTCCAGATGCAATGACTGCTTTATGCACTTTTAAACCATAATAACCCTTGCCTCCAAATGCCGGGAGCAGTGAAGGATGTATATTCAGCATGGATCTGGGAAATGCCTTAACTAGCTCGCCAGGTATGAGCTTCAAGTAACCAGCAAGTAGAATGAAGTCTACCTTCAGATCCCTGTTTCACAATGGAGATAGCCATGAGCTAAGACATCCTGTGTGTGTCATGAAATACAATCTGAAACACTTGAAAGGGCAAACTGAGGCACATGGGTACACTTGGAGGCACAAATATATAAAAACTTGTATGCAGTGGATTTCGGTCAGAGCCATCACACTGAAGCAAAATTTGTGAACACAAGTTCATGCAACTAGAGTCTAGAAGACAGTAACATATCGCATCTGTAAGTTTCTATGTGATTTATCAACATATGATCACTGGCAGCCTCAGAACACGATAGACATGCGAGGTACAGAAAGCCGTCCTCGGTCAGAAGTTACAAATGTATGCATTTCACAAAGGAGTTGTAACGAGCCAATCTGACTAGGAGTGAAGCATGAAGAAGCCAAATGGCAGTCTTTTTCTTGCAGAATGAGAAGTATAATGAACTGCAGTACGAAGTTGAAAAATCACAGCCCTGAGATGAGATCAAACAGAACCAACCTCAGAACATTCAGAAGTTCATCTGTGGAGACCCCCTCCGGTGCCGATTTCGACTTCGTAAACACGACCACGGGAATGCCATTGCACATTGCGTACTCGGCGCCACCGCAGCCTGCGACATTCCGCCACATCAGAACCACCAATCCACCTCACAGTCCAAGAAAGAGCTGCAGGAAGCAAGCAATCATGGTCACCTGGCTTATCGGTGACGAGCGCAACCACATCCCCGTTCACCTTCCCACCCAGGGTGGCCTCGTGGATCGACCGGAAGTTGGAGCCCCCACCGGACACGAACACCGCGAGCCTCTTCCTCCTCACCCCGGAGTCCCCGGCGCCGCTATCCATCACCGCCGACGCCGACGCCGATGCCGCCGTGTATACGCGAGCGTTCGGACGGAGCAGCAACCGCCCGCAAGCGACGGCGCAGCGCTGCTGCCTCTTGGCCGCTAAGCCCAGGCGAGCGCCTCTCCTATGCTGGTTCGGGACGGGGTAAAGCGAGCAGCGCAGCCCGCAGCCGGAGGAAGCGACGGCGGCCGCCTCCATCGGGGGAGATTCCGCTGCCTCGGCAGAGAAGGTGGGTATCCGGAGGACGGAACGAGATTAGCGAGAAGGCTAAGGTGTGCTTAGGTATGAAGGTGGAGGTGAAGAACCCTAGCACCGGCGGCCGCCGTCGAGGGGCTCCTGCTGCGCGCCGCGCGGCGGCTGGTCGGGTGGACTCTCAAAAGGCCGACGGATGAAGGGAAATGCTTTTGGGCCGGGTACACTGAGCCTAGCATAATTTTTACTGCCATGCGCGGAGGATTCCAGCCCAGAATATAAGACCAACTCCAACGCCCCAAACGGACGTCTGTTTTATCCCAATTTTGTCCATTTAAATAGGACAATGGGACTACGTCCGACCATTTTTCTAGATACGCTGGCCGTGCGTTCAACGCGCAGACACATCTCGTCCGGCTGCCTAAATTTTTTTACAAATGAAATTTTGTCACCATAACCAGTAGTTCATGCCTAGCAGCTATAATTCATGCCGGCAACGAAAGCCAACGGCCGATAAACATATGCCAGCCTATAAAATGAGCAACCTTCAAGTTTTCACGCTGGCAACAAAGCCAGGAGCCGGCATACAAGCCAGCCTTCAAAATGAACAACCCTCAAGTTCTCTTGCCGACAACAAAGCCAGCGACCGGCACACTTGGAAGCCTTCAAAAAGGACGACCATAATCCACGGCCAATGCCTCCCTAGTTCATGCATGTAACGCCCTCGATGCGGCTATATCTCCCACGTGTCGAAGCACGACTTAGAGTCATAACCGCATTGAAAGCAATGTCGCAAGTGAGGTAATCTTCGCAATCAACCCATGTATATAAATAAAGGGGAAATGTACATAGTTGGCTTACACTCGCCACGTCACACAGATGCATAAATAAGTCATTACATTCATCCAATACATTCATGGTCCGACTACGGTACCAAAATAAATATCAACCCCCAAATGCGACAAAGACCCCGATCGCCCCAACTGGGCACCACTATTGATCATCTGGGAAAGACACATAGTAACGACGAGAGTCTTCATCAAACTCCCACTTGAGCTCAAGCGCATCATCTGGAACGGTATCATCGGTCCCTGCATCTGGTTTTGAAAGGAATCTGTGAGTCATGGGGACTCAGCAATCTCACACCCTCGCGATCAAGAGTATTTAAGCTTATAGGTAAGGTAAGGTATGATGTGGAGCTGCAGCAAGCGACTAGCATATATGGTGGCTAACATATTCGCAAAAGAGAGCGAGAAGAGGAGGAAAAAGCACGGTCGAACAACTATGATCAAGAAGTGATCCTAGAACAACCTACGTCAAGCATTACTCCAACACCGTGTTCACTTCCCGGACTCCGCCGAGAAGAGACCATCACGGTTACACACGCGGTTGGTGCATTTTAATTAAGTTAAGTTTCATGTTATCTACAACCAGACATTAACAAATTCCCATCTGCCCATAACCGCGGGCACGGCTTTCGAAAGTTCAAATCCCTGCAGGGGAGTCCCAACTTAGCCCATCACAAGCTCTCACGGTCAACGAAGAATATTCCTTCTCCCAAGACAATCCGATCAGACTTGGCATCCCGGTTACAAGACATCCTCGACAATGCTAAAACTAAACCAGCAACACCACCCAGATGTGCCGACAAATCCCGATAGGAGCTGCACATATCTCGTTCTCAGGGCACACCGGATGAGCAAGACGTCGGGTAGGCCAGCCCAGAGTTGCCCTTGGTAGCCCCGGACATCGCTCAGTTGGACCAACACTTAGAGAAGCATTGGCCCCGGGGGAGGGGGGTAAAATAAAGATGACCCTTGAGTCTGCGAAACCCAAGGGAAAAAGGCTAGGTGGCGAATGGTAAAACCAATGTTGGGCATTGCTGAAAGAGTTTTATTCAAGGCGAACTGTCAAGGGGTTCCTATTATAACCCAACCGTGTAAGGAACGCAAATTTCGGGAACATAATATCGATATGACGGAAACTAGGACGGCAAGAGTGGAACAAAACACCAGGCATAAGGCCGAGCGTTCCACCCTTTACCAAGTATATAGGTGCATTAATATAAACAAGATAATATGGTGATATCCCAACAATAAACATGTTCCAACAAGAAACGATCTCCAATCTTCACCTGCAACTAGCAACGCTATAAGAGGGGCTGCCAAACAATGGTTTGCTAGGACATGGTGGGTTAGAGGCTTGACATGGCAATTGGGAGGCATGATAAGCAAGTGATAGGTATCGTAGCATGGGCATAACAAAAGAGCGAGCATCTAGCAAGCAAAGATAGAAGTGATTTCGAGGGTATGGTCATCTTGCCTGCAAAGTTATCAGAGTTGCGTTGATCCTCGTAAGCGAACTCAGCGGGCTCCTCATTCACGAAATCATCTCCCGGCTCTACCCAAACAAGAACAACAAGCAAAAAGGAGCACAATCAACCACGTGCAATGCTCAAACAACATGATGCAACCATGGTATGGCATGCGGGATGCGATATGCGATGCATATGCAAGATTTGGAAAAGAATAAATGAACATGGCCTCAACTTGGAAATCCAAGAGTGCCACTGGAAAGGTGAGGTGATTTCGGTCGAAATCGATATAAAGATCACCGGAATCGAATGCACGGTTTGGAAATGGCAAGCAAAACAAATATGGCACCGGTCTGTGATAATCAGCAAGTAGCCATCTAAATGCATCAAGATAACTATACTACAACACTCAAACATGACAACAAAATACATGGCAGGGATCCACTCATGAAGCTTGACAAAAGATGAACACTGAGCTACGGCTAATTCATCCATTAATAGGTTCAAACAAGCATGGCAAAAGTGCAAATGATGACAGGTTTCAGACTTTGTGAAATTAACACAATTCTAGAATCTATCATCAGGAAGCAAATTTTAGAGCATGAAAACTACATGCTACAGGAACTTAACATGGCAAAGCAAGGCATGGCATGAAGCTACTCAAAGCACTTAACAAAAGTCCCTTAGTGACATTGAGACAAAAGGGATCATAAAATACAATTGCAAGCATGTGAACATAGCAAAAACGTAAACAGATTCAGACTTAGTGAAAAACTGGAGCATGCAAAACAGTTAACGAGTAGGCATGTTTACGAGCTCGATGCACTCACTACAGAGCATGACATGGCAAACTAAGCATACACCCATCAAGAAGACATGGCATAGAAGCTAGACATGGCAAGAACAACAACATAGCATGCACGGATCACTAGCAACATCCTCGGCAAAATCGCTAAACATGTCAACAATCTGCCAGTATCATTTTATAGCAAAAGTAGAGCTCGATTGACTCAAGCTAGGGTGCTCCATAAATGCAAACAAAGACATGGGTGGATAGAGCACAACAATATTAACACATCTTTACTGATCATCCTCAAAAGAGGCACGGATCACTAGGAAACAACATGAACATATGACATAAAAACAAAAACAAAACAAGGACTTAGTGAAATTCTAAGTCCCTGGAATCAACATCATTGGGTAAGCTACTTTGCATGCTGGTGCTAGTCATCACATAGATCACAAAAATACAAGACAAGCACCTCTGTAAAGATAACATGGCACACATTAATCATGGCAAAAATGACAAAAGGCCATTTGCTGAAACAGATCTGACATATTCATCACATAGCCCTCTTCCAACAACATTTCGGGCATCAAGATGAGTTCAAATGAAAATAATGCAATGAGATGAAATGATATACTCGTCGAGACGAACATTTTGATATGCTACACGCACGAATTGGAGCTACGGATGCAGAGTTATGGCATGCGAAAAAATGCTAAAAGGCTAGGGTTTCGGGAGGAAAAATCAACCGAAATGTTCCAGATCCAGATCCGGCCGGAGTTACTATAGCAGGGCGCGATTTTCAAAGATGGCCGGCCGGAGACGACAAAGAAGTCGGCGGTGGAGGCGGCCGGGCGGAGGAGAGGTCGCCGGGGAGGAGGCGCGGCGAAGGGCGGCGGCCTCGGGCGGCGCTTGCGCGGTGGTGCGGCGGCCGGAGCTGCTGCGGCGGTCGCCGGCGACGAGGAAGTGCGGCGGCCGGCGATGGGGAAGTGCGGCGGCGCGGCGGAGGTGCGGCAGGCCGGCGGCGAGGCGCGAGGAGGCGGGGAGGCGGCGCGACGTGGTAGGTGGCGGCGGTGGGCGCGCGGGCCTCGGGGGCCGGCGGCGTGGGGCAGTGAGGCGCCACGTGGCGTGACCTGGTTGGTCCGGTGGAGTGGGCGGACGCGTCCGGTCCAAATCGGACACGTCCGGCGGCGAGGTGGAGCTGATTTTTAGGGTTAGGGGTGTAGGGATCCGGAAATGAAATGGAGGGGTCTATTTATAGAGGTAGGAGGAGTTAGGAAGCTCCAAATGAGGTGCGGTTTGCGGCCACGCGATCGTGATCGAACGCTCTAGATGATGGAAGGGGTTTAGGTGGTTTTTGAGCCAGTTTGGAAGGGTGTTGGGCTGCAACACACACGAGGCCTTTTCGGTCCCTCGGTTAACCGTTGGAGTATCAAACGAAGTCCAAATGGCACGAAACTTGACAGGCGGTCTATCGGTAGTAAACCAAGGCCGCATGACAAGTCTCGGTCCAATCCGAAAACTTTTAACACCCGCACACGAAAAGAGGTAGAAAGGCCCACCGGAGGACATAGGAGCGCCGGAATGCAAAATGGACAACGGGGAAAATGCTCGGATGCATGAGACGAACACGTATGCGAATGCAATGCACATGATGACATGATATGAGATGGATGACAAAGACAACAACACACGAAGACAAAAACCCGACAACGAGGAAATAAAATAACTTAGTGCCGGATACGGCAAGAGTTGGGATACATATGAGGTAAATTACATCTGGGGTGTTACAACACTCCACCACTACGAAAGGCCGCTTGGCAAGTCCCGGTCCAATCCGAGAACGTTTAACACCCGCACAAGAAAAGAGGCAAAAGGGGACGCTGGAGGACATAGGAGTGCCGGAATGCAAAACGGACAACGGGGAAAAAGCTCGGATGCATGAGACGAACACGTATGCAAATGCGATGCACATGATGACATGATATGAGATGCATGACATCGACAAAAGCAACACGAAGACAAAACCCAACAACAAGGAATATCATAACTTAGTGCCGAAAATGGCAAGAGTTGGAATACAAATATTGCAAGTTACATACGGGGCGTTACAACACTCCACCACTATGAAAGGATCTCGTCCCGAGATCTAGGACTGGAAAAACTCTGGGTACTCAGAACGGAGGTGATCCTCGCGTTCCCAGGTGGCTTCACGGCCGGAATGGTGTGACCACTTGACTTTGAGGAATTTGATTGACTTGTTGCGAGTCTTGCGCTCGGTTTCTTCAAGGATAGCAACGGGGTGCTCACGATAAGAAAGGTCTTCTTGGAGATCAATGTCTTCAAAGTTGATGGTGCGGTCAGGGGTCTTGAAGCACTTGCGGAGCTGAGAGACATGAAACACGTCGTGCACGTTTGCAAAGTTGGAGGGAAGCTCAAGTTGTTAGGCGAGATCGCCTCTCTTGCTGACGATCTTGAAAGGACCCACATATCTAGGGGCAAGCTTCCCTTTGATACCGAAGTGACGAGTACCTTTCATTGGAGAGACGCGGAGGTATACATGGTCTCCGATCTCGAAAGCCAAATCACGATGCTTACTATCATAGTAGCTCTTCTGGCGCGATTGCGCGGCTTTGAGATTATCACGAATGACTTTGCACATCTCTTCTGCCTCTGTGATCAAGTCATTTCCAAGAAGTTAACGTTCACCAGTCTCTGACCAGTTAAGAGGAGTACGACACTTTCTGCCATAGAGAATTTCAAATGGGGCCTTGCCGGAACTCGCTTGAAAGCTGTTGTTGTAGGAAAACTTGGCATATGGAAGACAATCTTCCCACTTCATACCGAAGGAGATAACGCAAGCCCTGAGCATATCTTCAAGAATCTGATTGACACGCTCGACTTGGCCACTAGTTTGGGGATGAAAAGCTGTGCTGAAATGGATGTTGGTGCCCATGGCCTTCTGAAAAGAATCCCAAAACTTGGAGGTGAAGATGCTGCCACGATCTGAAGAAATCAACTGCGGAATGCCGTGCAGAGAGACAATCCGAGAGGTATATAGATCTGCCAATTGAGCTGCAGTGATGGATTCTTTGATAGGAAGGAAATGAGCCACTTTAGTGAGTTTGTCGATGACAACGAACATGACATCATTGCCACGTTTGGACTTTGGAAATCCCGTCACGAAGTCCATCTCAATGTGGTCAAACTTCCATTTTGGAATGGCAAGAGGTTGGAGGAGACCAGCTGGTCGTTGGTGTTCTGCTTTAACTCTTCTGCAGACATCACATTCATTCACGAACTGAGCAATCTCGCGCTTCATTCGAGTCCACCAATACGACTGCTTGAGGTCATGATACATCTTTGTACTTCCAGGGTGGATAGAGAGGAGTGAATTGTGAGCCTCGTTCATAATGACTTTACGAAGGTCGCCTTTAGGCACAACAATGCGATCCTCGAAGAATAGAGTATCCTTGTCATCAAGGCGATAACACTTGTACTTGGGTTGACTCTTGGCAATCCCAATCTTCACCTTCTTCACCATAGCATCAAGAAGTTGAGCCTCACGAATCTCATCTTCCAAAGTAGGAGAGACTTGGAGGTTGGCGAGGAAACCTTGAGGAACAACTTGCAGATTGAGTTTGCGGAAAGCTTCACAAAGCTCGGGTTGGTAAGTGAGGGAGTCTTGGATTAGGGGGTGTCCGGGTAGCCGGACTATATCTTCGGCCGGACTCCTGGACTATGAAGATACAAGATTGAAGACTTCGTCCCATGTCCGGAAGGGACTTTCCTTGGCGTGGAAGGCAAGCTTGGCGATACGGATATGTAGATCTCCTACCATTGTAACCGACTCTGTGTAACCCTAGCCCTCTCCGGTGTCTATATAAACCGGAGGGTTTTAGTCCATAGGACGAACAACAATCATACCATAGGCTAGCTTTTAGGGTTTAGCCTCCTTGATCTCGTGGTAGATCTACTCTTGTACTACCCATATCATCAATATTAATCAAGCAGGAAGTAGGGTTTTACCTCCATCGAGAGGGCCGAACCTGGGTAAAACATCGTGTCCCCTGCCTCCTGTTACCATCCGGCCTAGACGCACAGTTTGGGACCCCCTACCCGAGATCCGCCGGTTTTGACACCGACATTGGTGCTTTCATTGAGAGTTCCTCTGTGCCATCACCATCAGGAAGGATGCCTCATCCCGTCTTTAAAGACGGCACCATTGCTAAGGGAGCTTTGGCTGTCGGCCAGACTCTCAGGCTAGGTGGTTTCCTTATGACCACCCGTTCGGCTGCTGCGCCGACGATGACCTCTCGGGTCATCGAAAGCAATCTTCACGTCAGCTCGGAATTCATCGAGCAGCTAGATCCAATGGAGCTCTCTTCCCTAAACGAGCTCTTGGATCGCTTCGCCGCCCTGGGAGTCGCTACGGATTACGACCAGATTGGGTCTAAACCCGATCCGAGAGAGATTAACTCCCCCCAGGTCACCCATCACGTTGCCGTGGTAGAGGGACAGTGCGGCGACCCTTCATCTATCTTAAGGACTAGATATGTCCGAATTCCCGATCCCTCCAAGTCGGATACCCGCGGAGGGGAGGACATCACTCAAGACCTGAACTTAAAGTCAGGTAACGGGCTAGATTCATTGGACAGCATCCAAGAATCCAAACTTCCGAGTTCGGAAACTCCTTGGCCCCTGGGTCTCAGATTGGGTGAGGTTTTGGATTTGATTCCACCCACCCACCCGTACATAAGCGATATATCCCAAATTAGGCAAGAGCCCAAAGAAACAGTACATCATTACTGGGCCAGATTCCTCCTGGTTATGAACAGGATAAAGGACTGCCGCGAGGAAGACGCAACTTTATTCTCCTGCAATAATTGCACGGACAAGGGAATCCTCAACGCCATAAGTCGCCGTGATATTACACGCTTCGCTGACTTGGCGTCCATAGTACGAAAGTACTGTGCGATGGAAAGCGCCTGGAAAACCGAAACAAAATTTTGGGACAATCCGGCCTTGAATACAAACCCGGTCCAAAATAAAAGGGTGCATCATCGTCAGACACCCGGGTTCAATACCAAAAAGAAGAAGCCCTCTACAGGGCACGGGACCGTACTGGAAGGATGGCTTGACAGACCCAGTAAAATTCACAGTGCAGAGGGCGCCACACCAACTCACAGCCTTGGAGCATGTTGGATACTCCGGCAGGTGGCAAGAACTGGCGAAGATCTTCTAATTCCAGAAGCCACAGAAAGCCACCCCAGAGAAACCAGTACGGTATTAATAGTATTCGAGACTTCTGCATCAAATAATATGCGAAAAAGAACACTCCACGGCCTTGCCGAAGTCTACCAAGTAGCAATAATAAACCCATGGAGTGACACGACTATTACTTTTAATGCCAGTGATGAACCTAAATTCCGAACAGCCCGAGCACCAGCCGCATTGGTCCTCAGTCCAATAGTGGACGGCTTTCGTCTTACCAAGGTACTCATGGATGGCGGCAGCGGATTGAACCTCATCTATGAGGAAACCCTTCAAAAAATGGAAATAGACTGGAACCGCATTAAGCGAAGCAGCACAACCTTTAGAGGAATAATCCCCAGTCGGGAAGCGCGATGTACAGGAAAAATCACACTAGATGTGGTGTTCGGCACGCCGGATAATTATAGGTCCGAAGAGGTCACGTTCCAGGTGGCCCCGTTCAGTAGCGGATATCACGCTTTGCTAGGGCGGGAAGCGTTTACAGTCTTCCAAGCAATACCCCATTATGGGTACATGAAGCTCAAGATGCCCGGGCCTAACGGAATCATCACTCTCGTTAGTGATCCGGACATAGCACTCCGCGCCGAAAACAAGACAGCCGCACTGGCCCTCGAGGCGCTATCCGAAGCCCTAGTGGCTGAGGAACTGACTGCACTGCGCTCCATGGTGAATAGGGACGATGTGATACTCGATAAAAGATCCAAGTCCACCTCCTTTAAACCGGCAGACGAAATAGTCAAATTCCAGGTCCATCCAACGGACCCCAATAAAACAGCTTCCATCGGGGCATAGTTAAACCCTGATGTAGATGCCGCACTGCGAGAGTTCCTACGAGAGAACTAGGACATTTTCGCCTGGCACCCTTCAGACATGCCAGGAATCCCACGCAGGCTGGCCGAACACAGCTTAAATATCCTAAAAGGATTCAAGCCAGTCAAACAGGCTCTTCGGCATTTTTTCGAACCTAAGAGACAGGCCATGGGAGAGGAACTAGCCAAGCTATTGGAGGCTGGATTCATCAAAGATATAAAACATCCGGACTGGCTAGCAAACCTGGTGATGGTACCAAAGAAGGACAAATCCTGGCGCCTGTGTGTTGATTTCAAAGACCTTAACAAGGCTTGCCCAAAGGATCCCTTCCCTCTCCCCCGCATCGATCAAATTATCGACGCTACCGCAGGACACGATTCGTTGTGTTTCCTCGACGCATACTCCGGCTACCATCAAATAAAGATGGCAGGATCAGACCAAGCCGCAACGGCATTCATCACACCATACGGCCCATTCTTCTTCAACACAATGCCCTTCGGGCTCAAAAACGCCGGCGCAACATATCAGCGCATGATTCAGACATGTCTGGCCAACCATATCGGCAAAACAGTGGAGGCATACATAGATGATGTGGTCGTCAAAACAAGACATGTCGAATCTCTAGTAGACGACTTGAGGCTAACATTTGATAACCTCCGAACATACGACATCAAGCTCAACCCGGAAAAATGCGTTTTCGGAGTTCCAGTCAGAAAGCTCTTGGGCTTCATTGTATCCGGTAGAGGAATTGAAGCAAATCCAGCCAAGATCCGAGCTCTGTCACAATTGGATATCCCGAAGGACCTCAAACAAATACAAAAATTAACCGGATGCATGGCGGCTCTAAGCCGCTTTATCTCCCGCTTAGGAGAAAAGGCCCTACCCCTTTACCGCCTCCTTCGGCGCACCGAACACTTCGAGTGGACGGATGCAGCCACGGCCGTACTCGACAAAATAAAAGCCATCTTGGCAACAAACCCAGTCCTGGCTGCACCAAACATTGGAGAACTAATGCTATTATACATTGCAGCAACCCATCAGGTCGTAAGCGCAGTGCTCGTCGTCGAACGAGAAACGGACGGACACAAATTCCCCCTTCAAAGGCCGGTCTATTATGTGTCCACTGTCCTTACCCCGTGCAAGTCACGGTACCCGCATTATCAAAAGATTGCGTACGCGGTATTTATGGCATCCCGGAAGCTGCGACACTACTTTCAAGGGTGTTCAATAACAGTAGCCTCGGAAGTGCCACTTAACGATATTATAAACAACCGCGACGCGACGGGACGGATTGCAAAATGGGCCATTGAGCTCCTCCCGTTCGACATAACTTACAAGCCACGGCGAGCTATCAAGTCGCAAGTTTTGGCCGACTTCGTCACAGAATGGACGGAGGCCGAACTCCCTAAAGAGTACGGCACATATTCAAACTGGGTCATGCACTTCGACGGCTCCAAAATGTTGGCTGGTCTAGGGGCTGGCGTCATTTTGACGTCCCCCACAGGAGACACAGTTCAATATGTACTCCAGATAATGTACACAGACTCCAACAACGCAACCGAATATGAGGCCCTTTTACATGGTCTCCGGATGGCAGTATCCATGGGCATTCAACGCCTAGAGGTGCGCGGGGACTCGAACCTCGCAATATCCCAAATAAATGGAGACTTTGATGCCAAGGATCCAAAAATGGCAGCTTATCGCAACGCCGTCCTAAAAATGTCAGCTCGGTTCGAAGGCCTCAAATTTCACCATATAGCCCGGGAAAATAATCAGGCGGCAGATGTCCTGGCACGCATCGGCGTAAAATGCGATGTAGTCCCCCCCAACATCTTCTTGGAAAGGTTGTTCAAGCCATCCATAGTATGGGAAGGGGAACCTGGCAATAACAGCCCGGACCCAACCGCACTGCCCGACACCGAACACTCTGACATAATTGGAGGCTCTGCCAATGGAATAACACCTTCAGCCCACGTAATAATGGCCGTCATCGCCCCGTGGACAGAACCATTCCTCGCCTACCTTACCAGGCAGGAACTCCCTGAGGACCAAAATGAGGCACGCTACATAGTGCGGCAATCTAAAGCCTATAAAGTCCACGAGGGAGAGCTTTATAAGAAAAGCACTACCGGAGTCCTTCAAAGGTGCATCTCCGAAGAGGAAGGGCGGAACCTCTTGGCTAAAATTCATGCCGGACTCGGTGGGCATCACGCTGCAGCTCGGTCCCTTGTAAGCAAGGCCTTCCGTACATGCTTTTATTGGCCGACGGCCCGGGCAGACACCCATGACTTAGTCCAAGGATGCGTCGGTTGCCAACTTTTTGCAAACCAAAGCCATATGCCACCCACCGCCCTCCAAACTATCCCCATCACCTGGCCCTTCGCGGTCTGGGGTCTTGACATGGTTGGACCCCTTAAAGGCGGAACCCACAAGAAAAAATACTTACTGGTCATGGTGGATAAGTTCACCAGATGGATAGAAGCCAAGCCTGTTAAGACGGCCGAATCCGGACCGGTGATAGACTTTATATCCGGGGTTGTACACCGTTACGGCGTCCCCCACAGCATCATCACTGATAATGGCATGAACTTTACGACCGATGAGGTAAAACTCTGGTGCAAAAACATGGGCATCAAGCTCGATTATGCTTCCGTCTATCACCCACAAACCAACGGCCAGGTCAAACGTGCAAATGGTCTTATCATGAGCGGCATCAAACCTAGATTAGTGCGGTCCCTCAAGGAATCTAATACGCACTGGGTAGAGGAGCTCGACTCCGTACTCTGGGGGCTGCGGACCATGTCGAATCGCACCACTGGATACACACCATTCTTCATGGTGTACAGCGCAGAGGCAGTTTTGCCCTGCGACATAATTCATGACTCACCTTGAGTGCGCATGTACGAAGAAAGAGAAGCCGAGCTCGATCGGTAGGACAGTTTGGACACCTTGGAGGAAGAGCGAGACATGGCAAAAGCCCGTTCCACATTCTATCAACAGCAAGCTCGAAGATACCAAAGCAGATAAGTACAGGCCAAAAATTACAACGTTGGCGAATTAGTTCTACGCCTGCCGGACAAGAAAAAGGACAAACTCAAGCCCAAGTGGGAAGGTCCCTTCATAATTGACCAAGTCCCGACTGGTAGAGCGTACCGCCTGCAAGATGCATCGGATAACCGACTCGAGCCGAACCCATGGAACGCAGCCCGTCTCCGAAGATTCTATGCCTAGCGCCGGACTCTGTGTTTGTCTCCTTCCTCTGTCCATTTTTTACATACTTTTTGTCTTACATTTCTCTCCTTCTCCTCTCTCTCTCTCTCTTATAGCCTTTAAAGGCTCATAAAAAGACGCGCTATCCGCGCTCATTAAACCTGGGGGCTTCTTTAAACAGAAGCTTATTTATACGGGCTTCATGCCCAACACATGTGTCACACTTCCGCATGTACCTTTTATTCGCCATGATATGCATCGATATGACTTAAGTTTTGGCCAAGCTGGGTTGCCTGGCTCCTGTTCTTACCCCTACATTCCCGATTGTTCAGCTAGGTGGTAAAGGGAGCACCTCTGCGATTGTTACTGCCGGGTCAGCCGGATGTGTACCTCAGACTGGGTGAAGCCGAAAGCTAGCGTTCTTAAGGGAATATTCGGTCGGTGAACTAAAGATGATATTTTTTTTATCTATACACCCCCAGATGTTTTTCATGTGCCTCTTTTCGCAAAATGGACATGCACTTTAGGGCATGCCTCCCAGGGAAAGGAACCCCTAACGGAACTATTCTCCCTGGAAGATGTTTCTTACTAACCATGTAATATAACATAACTAGTTGGGCACTTGTCTGTTCAAGCACTAATGACCCCTACGCCTGGTCACCATGCATACCCCGGTTCTTATATAACCGCGAGGGTATTCAGACACATTCCGGACCGTCGGGTCCCGAGGTTGAAGCGAAAAGGTCGGCCATGACAAACGATCTACAATCCGGCTAGAAGGCATTACACATGTCAATTAAAATTACATAATCAATCTGACTGGTTGTATTCCTCTTCAATACCATGTAACAGGTTGTCTAGTTTACAGTCCTGTTGGGAATACTTTGCGGCCAACTCTACTTGGCCGTATACTAAGCTCACAGGGATCTCCTTCCCATCGGGCCCTACGGGTCCGACCTCGGCCATGTGGTTTGGGTCAGCCTTTGTGTACCGCATCTTCACCATGGCCCAGGCCTCCCTGGCGCCTTGACGGCAGGCCGACATCTTCCACAATCAGAAGCGCCGCCGCGCTCCCTTCAGCTTCTCTACAAGCTCTCCAAGGCCTTCAGGCATGGAGACGGATGGACACAAAGGCTGGGCGACGCCTTGCATCACCTGCCGAACTCGCTCGTGCAGTTGTGAGAGCTTGGGAAGAAGGTCACCCGTAGAACCGGGCATTTCCTCTACAGGACGACCTGTTAGCATACCTACAGACATTACTCTGTTAGTCAACTTCCTCGCCGAACTCTTTTTTCAAAGTTCGTTTAAGCACTTACTATATATGCCACGTTGAAGCCATTGATTCTCCATAACGGAGTCCAACAGCTGGGCATGAACATCCTTCAGTTCCATGCCCAGCTTGGTGTTGGCATCTTGGAGATCGCTCTTCTCCCGCCTCACCTTTGTCAGCACATTCTCACCAGCCTTCAGCTGGCGTAGGAGATGTTGCTTGTCCGGATTAAATCCGGCGTCATCTGCAATTCCATTTGTCAGATTTGCACCCATGCCACACTTCGCAAAATACTTATCTTTCGAAGCGTATATTACCAGAGGGGGTCTCCTTAGGCTCCCCTGCTGTGGCCAATGCGGCCTCAAGTTGGGCTTTGCACTCTTCCAGCTCCTGGGACAGTAGGGTATTCTTTTCTGTAAGAACCTGCATAACAAATGATCCTTAAATCAGTTATTCTAGCTGTTTCAAGTCTCGGGGGCTACTGGTATATATATAATTACCAAAATTTTCTTACCTGTATGTCTTTTACATATTGCTCCGTGGCTCTGGCTAGACCATTTTGAGCGGCACGGAGGTACGCATCTCCCGAATTGAAGGCATCCAATGCCTCTTGGGAGAAACAAGCGTCACGAAGAACAGTCCGGCGACGCCTGTGGTTCATGGCACTCTCCACCTCGGAATTGGTGGCAGACAGCCTGTCCGCATCCTCTGTCGGAGGAGCGTCCGGTGCGCACCTTGTGTTCGCCTCCGCTTCCGGACCAGGCTTTGGAGCCTGGCTAGTGGAGGCGCGATTGGCAACCTCTCCGGATATAGTCCGGCGAGGTCTCTTCATCCTGAAGAAAGCATGAGCGTTAATTTTCCTTTTAGGAATAACACCTGGGAATAGGATGGCGCGCTATACCTTTGCGCCGGCGTCTCAGTCCGGACCGCACTTCTTTTCAGCCCGTGGGGCCTCGCCGCCCCTCATTGGCTAGTCGCCGCAGGCTCGGCCTCCCGTCTCAAGTACCTCCCCTGCAAAACATGGTTGTCATACGGCAGTCAAAAACACGCGAGGACAGATCCCTTTTCAAAGTGCTAGGACTTCGGTCTCAGTTACCTGTGAGGCTGGGAGTAACCCTGGGTAATCGGCCGTAATGGCCACCAAGGCGTTGTCCTTGCTCAATTGATGAAATACCCCATCAATCAGCTCCACAGATAAGACCGGATCCTCTTGAGAGGACGGGTCGAGAGACCTTCCTGGGTCCTCGGGTTGTGGAGGAGGGCTGTTTATTTCTTTAACAGCCTGGCGCAGTTCCTGCGTTGAAGTCGTTAGACTGAATATTTAACGATGGGAATATGAAACGAATGGGCAAGTAAAAGTGACCACTTACCCAGCTTGGGGGATTGTACATAGAATATCCACCTTGTGGGTTGACGCGGAGAAATTCCTCCTCTTCTCCCTTGTACAAAGTGGACAAGATCTTTAGTAGAGCGGCAGCCAAATCCGGCCCCTTACGGCCGTAGCGGGTGGTGTCGTCCTCCCCGTTGAAATCCCACATGGGGTGGCCTCTATACTGAAGTGGCTGCACCCCTCGCATGATGCATTCGGCCATAACCCCGATCATGGTCAGTCCAGAATGAGCCAACAATCTTATCCGGCCCATCAGGTAAAGAACGTCCTTGTCGCTTTCCCTCTGAGGGCTCTGTGGACGCCAGCTTAGGCGCTTCTTCAGGGGAGCACTGTTGAACTCAGGGAGGCCGATCTGGACAGGATCCGGCAGCGGGACATCCTCTATGTAAAACCATTCTGAAGGCCAGTCCTCAGACGCCTTCTTTGGGGTTCCGGATAGATATCCGGTCCCGGCGATGTGCCACACTTCGGCTCCGCCCACTTGATATATTGACCCCTTCTGAGAACGGGGCACAAGGCAGAATAGCCTTTTCCACATCGCAAAATGAGCCTCGCAGCCCAAAAACAGCTCGCAAAGGGCTACGAAGCCCGCGATATGCAATATGGAGGCAGGCGTGAGGTTATGCAGCTGGAGGCCATAGAACTCCAGGAGCCCCTAGAGAAACGGATGAATCGGAAATCCGAGCCCTCTTATTAAGTAAGGGACAAGGCATACCCGCTCTCCTTTGGAGGGATTGGGGGCGCTCTCCGCTTGCTCTCCACCATTATAGGTGGCAAGTCCGGCTCGAACCGGGACCATATAGGCCGGAGGGAGAAATCCCTTGGTCTGGAGCGTCACTAACTCGCTGTGCGGGATGGAGCATCTCTTCCAATCTCCAGGCTGAGAGCTGGAAGGGCGAGAGGAGGAGCTGCGGCGGCCAGCCATGATAGAATGGACCTCTGTCGGACACGCTCTGATGAATACTCGCGGAAGGGAGAAGATGTGGTTTGGATCTAAATCCTCGTCTCCTTAAATAGGCGGGCTCATTTACGCGGCTAAGGGTGTAAATATGAAAACACCCTGACTTTTCATATTCGTTTGACATGTGGAAGACGGCCATTATTGGGCATAGAAGCCAAGGAGCGCTACATTTACAAGAAACCGAACATTATTCGACAGGTACACGGAATTTGAAGGAGAACCCGCCTTGCAATGCCGAAGACAATATGCGCACCGGACTTGTCGTCATTGAAGTGTAGCGACCAGACCTCAAACAGTCTGATCTCTGTGCTCCGATGTCATCCCTGGATCAGTAATGCTGACACCACACAGTACTCGGAGGATTTATAGCAGAGTAGCAGTCACACACTTATTACATCGAGTGTCTCAAAAGAGAACTTATTACAATAAATATGGCTTAAGGCCATCTAGTGACGATAACAGCAGAAGGCTTGGAAGATAAGTGAGTCCATCAACTCCAACGGCATCACTGAGTATAGAACCACGACCTAAAAACTCCTTAATCGTCGTCTGAAAAGTCTGCAACATTAACGTTGCAGCCCAAAACGGGTCAGCACATGGAATATGCTGGCAAGGTAACACATAGAGAATAATGGAATGCAATAGCTATACTATATGCATATTTGGCTGGTGGAAAGCTCTATGGTTACAGTTTTTGCGTAAAGCCAATTTTTCCCTACTTCAAAGGAATAAAATTAATTACTATCATGGTGGTTGTTAAACATTGAGAATGGTTGACAGCATTCTCAATCCCAATTAAAGCAACATCATTAAAACCCAACAAAATTAATTTTAGAGTAACATGTTGAGATTCACATGAAAATCCAGGTACTAGATACTCAAGATGTCCATAACCGGGGACACGGCTAACCATGATTAGTTTATTACACTCTGCAGAGGTTTGCGCACTTTTCCCCACAAGACTCGATCGCCTCCGTTTGGTTTCTCGCACTACAGGGTGTTTGAGAAGACGGATGACCGAGACATAGTCTTTCAGAAGCGCTAGCGCCTTACGATCGGGTAGACCGTACCACCTACATCCCCTACATCTGCTAGTCTACCACTGTAAGAGTTCGCACAACTTAGTCAACTATGCCAGAGCCCATAATGGCTTGTGGCTGCACACGGAAGTTTCTAGTATGAATAATCTCATGATCCCTTTGAGCCTGGGTGGCGGTCCAAAAGAAAAACAGGCAAGTCCTGGAAACCCCAGGTGCCTCAATCCACCCAGATGTGTGTTAGGTTGCCACCTTAGATAAACCATTAATTATCAATCTCACATCTGTCATGGATATCACTCACCCAATCCACGTCTACTAGCATAGCATGGCATAATAAGCAAACGCAGAAGTAACTCCCAAAGGTTTGATAATAAACAGGTAATAGGTACTACCTCATCTACTTCCCATCCCACAATTTAATTAGATCCTAATCATGCAATGTGTGAGGATTGATCTAATGCAATAAAACTGGGTTGTAGAAAAGTATGATCAAAGTGTTACTTGCCTTGCTGATGATCCGCGAAACCTAGAGATTCAAAGTAACAGGCGGCGCACTCCGGGTATTCTATCGCAGACAAACAACAAGCATACAATAAGTACTCATCTAATGCATAGGTAAAACTCAAATAGAAGATCTAACCAGAAAGTTCAACTTAAGAACCCTGGTTGGCAAAAAGAATCAAATCAAACGAAGCAAAAGAAAACAAACGGCGAAAGAAACAACTTTGTTCTAGTAATCTGGATCTAGGGAAAATTTTATAGTAGCAAAAACATGTTTAAGTTGATTATTCGGAAAGAGGGTTTCGAGACGAAACTCCAGGCGCTTGAATCGCCTGATTCCGATAAACGAGCGAAAAGTTATACTAAAACGAAAATCGGATCAGAAATCGCGATCAGAAAATAACCGCGAAAAATCCGACGAAAAAGAAAAACGACGAACAGATTTTTTTTAATAGCACGGAAAACGAGGCGGCGGCGAACCTCGGGCGGTGCGCACTCCGGCGAGTCGGCGGTGGGGCGGCGGCGGCGGTGGGCGGCGGCGGCGGCGGCTAGGGTTAGGGCAGGGGCGGCTGGCGGCTGGGCTTTCGGGCCCCGGGGCGGCGGCTTATAAAGGCCCCGGCCAGGGGAGTCCTGGCCGAGTACGGCCCAAAGTCGGTTCCGCGTTTTTTTTAATTCCGCTCGGAAGAAAAATAAAAAGAAATACTAAACGGACTCCAAAAATCACGAAATAAATTTTGCCGGGTTTCTAAAATCAAGCCCGATAAAGTGAACATTTATCTGGGCCCAAACTACAACTTTGAAAAACGCGCATTTTTCCTAAATTCAAAAAAAAATACCGAAAAACTCCGAAATAAAACTTATTTGATTTTTTTATTAAATCCTCAATATTTCTATATTTTGGGAAAGTCATTTTATTCCCTCTCTCATATTTTTGTAATAGAAATAATTGATGATAAAATAAATAAAATCAAATGATCCTGTTTACATAATTTGAGAAAACTCAAATATGTAAATAACGAAATCCCCAACTCTCTCCGTGGGTCCTTGAGTTGCTTAGGATTTTCTAGGATCAAAACCAAAAGCAAAATAAAATATGATATGCATAATGATCTAATGTATAACATTCCAAATTGAAAATTTGGGATTACAAACCTACCCCCCTTAAGATGAATCTCGCCCTCAAGATTCGGGTTGGCTAGAAAATAGGTGAGGGTGGTCCTTGAGCAAATTTTCCTCTCGCTCCCAGGTGGCTTCATCCTCGGTGTGGTGGCTCCACTGAACTTTGCAAAACCTGATAACCTTGCTACGAGTAACTCGGCTGGCAAACTCGAGAATCTTGACTGGTTTCTCCTCATAGGTCAAATTGTTATCCAACTGAATTGCTTCCAATGGCCCTGTGTCTCTCAAAGGTATGTCAGCCATCTCCGCGTGACACTTCTTCAACTGAGAAACGTGAAACACATCATGAACTCCTGTCAATCCTTCTGGCAATTCCAACTTGTAAGCCACTTCTCCCATACGCTCCAAAACTCGATATGGTCCTACAAATCGTGGCGCTAACTTCCCCTTAACTCCAAAGCGCTTAATCCCTCGAAGTGGGGATACTCGAAGATAAGCTCTGTCTCCGACTTGGTAAACTGTCTCCTAGCGTTTAGAATCTACGTAGCTCTTCTGCCTGGACTGGGCTACCTTGAGCCTATCGCGAATCAACTTCACCTTCTGTTCAGACTCCTTAATCAAATCTGGTCCAAACAACCGGCGGTCTCCAACTTCGTCCCATGACAACGGTGTCCTGCACCTCCTTCTGTACAAAGCTTCGAAAGGGCCATCTTCAAGCTGGTCTGATAGCTATTATTGTAAGAGAACTCTGCATATGGCGAATTATCGTCCCAACTAGATCCATAATCTAGCGCACAAGCTCTCAGCATATCCTCCAAAATCTGATTGACTCTCTCAGTCTGTCCATCTGTCTGCGGATGAAAAGCTGTACTAAATTCTAGCCTAGTACCCAAAGTCTCATGCAACTGCTTCCAGAACTTTGAGGTAAACTGGGTTCCTCTATCTGATACGATGTTCCTCGGAACTCCATGCAAACATACGATCCTGGTCATGTATATCTTCGCCAACCTAGCACTGGTGTAAGTGGTCTTTACTGGGATGAAATGAGCTACCTTCGTCAATCGATCAACTACGACCCAAATCGAGTCATAACCTGAATGAGTCCTTGGTAATCCCGTGATAAAATCCATGCCTAGCTTATCCCACTTCCATTCTGGTATCGGCAATGGTTGCAACAATCCTGCTGGCTTCTGATGCTCTGCCTTTACTCTCTGACATACGTCACAAACTGCTACATACTCCGCAATATCCTTCTTCATTCCGGTCCACCAGAAAGTATCCTTCAAATCCAAATACATCTTGGTATTTCCTGGGTGAATCGAATACGGTGAATCATGTGCCTCTTGCAGAATCAACTTTCTGATCTCCGGGTCATTGGGTACGTAAACACGGTCTTCAAACCATAGGGTGTCGTGCTCATCCTCACGAAATCCTTTAGCTTTTCCCTTGCTCAGTTTCTCCTTTATAGCGGCAATCTCTTTGTCAGTTTTCTGAGCTTCTCTGATTCTATCCATCAAAGTTGACTGAATTTCCAACGCTGCTACATAGCCTCTCGGAACTATTTCCACACATAGTTCACGAAGATTTTCTGCTAACTCCTTGGGTATTTCTCCCGTTATCAACGTATTGACATGGCTCTTGCGGCTTAATGCATCAGCTACTACATTAGCCTTCCCAGGGTGATAATGCAATCTCATATCGTAATCCTTGATGAGCTCCAACCATCTCCTTTGTCTGAGATTCAACTCCTTCTGTGTGAAAATGTACTTCAAACTCTTGTGATCCGTGTACACCTCACAATGATTTCCAATGAGGAAATGTCTCCATGTCTTCAATGCATGCACTACGGCTGCTAACTCCAAATCATGCGTAGCATAATTCAATTCGTGAGGCTTCAGTTGTTGTGAAGCATACAAAACAACTCTCCCTTCCTGCATAAGCACTGCTCCAAGTCCTCGACGTGAAGCGTCGCAATACACCTCATAGTCCTTGGTTTGATCCGGCAAAACCAACACTAGTGAGGTAACCAAACGTTTCTTCAACTCCTGGAAACTTGCCTCACACTCATCAGTCCATTTGAACTTAGTATCCTTCTTCAACAACTCCATCATAGGCTTCGCAATCCTTGAGAAATTCTCAATAAACCTCCGGTAGTATCCTGCGAGTCCAAGAAAACTCCGGATCTCTCCAACGGTAGTTGGGGCTTCCCACTTGGTCACGGTTTCAACTTTAGCGGGATCTACTGCTATACCTTCTCCAGATATAACATGTCCGAGGAATCCTACTTCCTTCAACCAAAATTCACATTTGCTGAACTTGGCATATAATTGATGTTCTCTGAGCTTTCCAAGTACCAAACGCAAATGCTC
Source organism: Triticum urartu (assembly GCF_056163025.1). Taxonomy (NCBI): domain Eukaryota; kingdom Viridiplantae; phylum Streptophyta; class Magnoliopsida; order Poales; family Poaceae; genus Triticum; species Triticum urartu. The sequence goes on along the minus strand of NC_141879.1, from coordinate 236,993,951 downwards.
CTTATGCTCCTCTTCATTCTTCGAATATACCAGGATATCATCAATGAACACTACGACGAACTTATCCAAAAACTCCATAAACACTTTGTTCATCATGTTCATAAAATAGGCAGGCGCGTTAGTCGGTCCAAATGACATAACGGTGTACTCATACAGCCCATACCTGGTGGTAAAAGCTGTCTTCGGAATATCCTGTTCTTGAATCTTCAACTGGTGGTATCCTGATCGCAAATCGATCTTGGAAAAAACTTTAGCTCCTTGCAATCGATCAAACAGATCGTTGATCATTGGTAGTGGGTACTTGTTCTTGATTGTTACTTCGTTCAATCCTCGATAGTCAACAACCATCCTTAACGATCCATCCTTCTTCTCTACTAGAAGTACTGGCGATCCCCAAGGCGAAGAACTTGGGCGAATATATCCCTTTATCCAGTAACTCCTTAATCTGCTTCTTAATTTCCACCAAATCTTTTGCTGGCATCCTATACGGTCTCTTCGATATTGGCCCAGTGCCTGGCAAAAGCTCAACCAAAAACTCAATGTCTCTATCCGGTGGCATGCCTGGCAACTCTTCGGGAAATACATCAGGAAAATCCTTTACCACTGGTACTTCCTCCTGCACAACTCCTGATAAGGAATTTACTTGTGTCCTCTTTGGTACATGCCGAGATACATAATTGATCCTTCTCCCTTCTGGCGTTGTGAGCAAAATTGACTTACTAGCACACTCAATATTCCCTTCATACTTTGATAACCAATCCATGCCTAATATCACATCCAATCCTTGAGATTCCAATACTATTAGGTCTGAGGGAAAAACATAGTTACCAATCCTTAATGCTAACCGATCACACCATAGACTTGCCACATACTCTGCTCCTGGCGAGGTTACTAACATGGGTGACCTAAGGGCTTGGGTTGGTAGGTTATACTTATCCACAAATCCCCTTGATATGAATGAATGCGATGCACCAGTATCAAAAAGAACGAGTGCAGTAAATGTCTTAACCAAAAACTTACCTATTACTGCATCGGTCTGAGCTTCAACCTCCTCCACATTAACGTGGTTCACCTGTCCCCTGTTGAAAGGGTTCTACTTCTTTCCAGAGCTTCCATTGCCGTTTTGTCCCTCAGGACAGTCATTTGCATAATGTCCTGTCTTCGAACACTTATAGCAAGTGACGTGGCTCAAGTCCTTCTTGGCTGGGGTTGATGGGGTGCTGCGGTTCTGTCCGTTACTTCCTCCATTCCCATTACCATTCTTGGTGCCATTGTGATTGTGCGAGCTACCTACTCCATGGGTATGCTGAAAATGTCCTCCCGGCCTAGGGGTAAAACGAGGCTTCTGCTGAGCTCCTGAATGATACTTTCCTTGTCCATACTTCCTCTTGCGGTTCTCAATTTGCTGCTGCTTCCCTTCAATCATAAGAGCACGGTCTACCAACTCCTGGTAGTTGTTGAAGGTGGCTACCATCAACTGCATACTCAACTCATCATTCAATCCTTCCAGGAATTTCTCCTGCTTAGCTGCATCTGTAGCAACGTCATCTGGGGCATAACGTGCTAGCTTACTAAACTCCTCCACATACTGGCCAACTGTCCGTCCTCCTTGGCGTAAGTTACGGAACTCACGCTTCTTCATGGCCATTGCTCCTGCTGAAACATGGGCAGTACGAAAAGCCTGCTGAAACTGGTCCCATGTGACAGTGTCGACTGGGAAGGTGGCTGTGAAATTCTCCCACCAAGATGCTGCGGGTCCTTCTAACTGATTTGCGGCAAACTTAACCTTCTCCACATCTGTGCATCCTGCTATGGTCAACTCCCTAGTTATCTTGCGGAGCCAATCATCTGCTACTATCGGCTCGGTGCTACTGGAAAACACCGGCGGATTTAGCCTAAGAAAACGGGCTAAGTGGTCAACAGGTGGTGGTGGTGGTGGTGGAGTGTTGTTGTTGTTCCCCTGATTCTGATTCTGAACTAGCAACTGCATCAAGGTGTTTTGCTGCTGGATCAACTGGGTGAGCTCCAGCGGAAAGGAAAATCCGGGGTCACGTCTCGGAGGCATCTGAGGGTTTAGAAAAGATGAGATATAAGAATAGAGGGGGTCTAAAGAGAAAACACTACCCATATGCACATGAGGCAAAAGCACACAATTCACTTCAATCAATCAAACAAGGACATACAATCGATCTAGCTATCGCAAAAGTGCTCGGACTACTATATTTACATGGTGGACTACTACTACTGATGAGGTGGTCTACTAGAAATATTCTACGGTTGTAGACTCCATGATATCTACTCCTGCTTCATCCACATAGTCATCATCGCTACTATCTGCTTCCGAGTCGGTGCCATCGATGATGATGTAGTCTTCCGGGCTAATCTCCTTGGGTTCTTCGTCTTCATCTACTGGTGTCGGGCCTCCCATAAATATTCCTAGCTTCTTGATCAGATCGTCATTCTTCTCCACTAATACTTCAATTTCCTCTTCATAATCTTCGCGTGTAGCCTTGAGTTCCTCCTCCAGTTCCTTGATTCTATTCTTTGCCTTCTTCAGATCTATCATGTCGGCGCACATCTGATTCTCCTGTCGTCGAATGTGCTGGTTTAACTCCTGAATAAAAGCTGCAATTGATCTATCTTTCCTGGTGCTGATCATCTCCTAGTGTTCATCTCGGCGCCAATCTGGTAGATATTATCCTTAAGATCCTTGCGGTAGACTTCTCCAATGCGTCCCATGGCGATGTGAGCTGCCATACTCTTTCCTAGACTTCAAGTTGGTGCATCAAAAGAAAACTCTATGGGCTCAGTGACTGGCATGAACGTCCTTCCTGGAACTTGAACTTGAATCATCCAGCGCTCTTCTTCAGGTAAAGTGGCGTTGTAGGTTCCTGTGAAGCTTGGTACTCCTATGTTCAGGTATCTAGTGACTTCCTTCAAGTGGCGTCCAAAGGGTGTATCTTCGTCCGGTTGGGTGAACTTGTTCCTTGCATCCGCCATCCTAAAGAGTAGAAAAGATGAGAAGTCAGAAGAGAGGAGAGTGAGTAGTGATCTAGGTCTTTAGCTTAGTGGTCGTGTCCTATAGTCAACGTGTGCTCTGATACCATCTCTGTAGCGACCAGACCTCAAACAGTCTGATCTCTGTGCTCCGGTGTCATCCCTGTATGAGTAATGCTGACACCACACAGTACTCGGAGGATTTATAGCAGAGTAGCAATCACACACTTATTACATCGAGTGTCTCAAAAGAGAACTTATTACAATAAATATGGCTTAAGGCCATCTAGTGACGATAACAGCAGAAGGCTTGGAAGATAAGTGAGTCCATCAACTCCAACAGCATCACTGAGTATAGAACCACGACCTAAAAACTCCTTAATCGTCGTCTGAAAAGTCTGCAACATTAACGTTGCAGCCCGAAACGGGTCAGCACATGGAATATGCTGGCAAGGTAACACATAGAGAATAATGGAATGCAACAGCTATACTATATGCATATTTGGATGGTGGAAAGCTCTATGGTTACAGTTTTTGCGTAAAGCCAATTTTTCCCTACTTCAAAGGAATAAAATTAATTACTATCATGGTGGTTGTTAAACATTGAGAATGGTTGACAGCATTCTCAATCCCAATTAAAGTAACATCATTAAAACCCAACAAAATTAATTTTAGAGTAACATGTTGAGATTCACATGAAAATCCAGGTACTAGATACTCAAGATGTCCATAACCGGGGACACGGCTAACCATGATTAGTTTATTACACTCTGCAGAGGTTTGCGCACTTTTCCCCACAAGACTCGATCGCCTCCGTTTGGTTTCTCGCACTACAGGGTGTTTGAGAAGACGGATGACCGAGACATAGTCTTTCAGAAGCGCTAGCACCTTACGATCGGGTAGACCGTACCACCTACATCCCCTACATCTGCTAGTCTACCACTGTAAGAGTTCGCACAACTTAGTCAACTATGCCAGAGCCCATAATGGCTTGTGGCTGCACACGGAAGTTTCTAGTATGAATAATCTCATGATCCCTTTGAGCCTGGGTGGCGGTCCAAAAGAAAAACAGGCAAGTCCTGGAAACCCCAGGTGCCTCAATCCACCCAGATGTGTGTTAGGTTGCCACCTTAGATAAACCATTAATTATCAATCTCACATCTGTCATGGATATCACTCACCCAATCCACGTCTACTAGCATAGCATGGCATAATAAGCAAACGCAGAAGTAACTCCCAAAGGTTTGATAATAAACAGGTAATAGGTACTACCTCATCTACTTCCCATCCCACAATTTAATTAGATCCTAATCATGCAATGTGTGAGTATTGATCTAATGCAATAAAACTGGGTTGTAGAAAAGTATGATCAAAGTGTTACTTGCCTTGCTGATGATCCGCGAAACCTAGAGATTCGAAGTAACAGGCGGCGCACTCCGGGTATTCTATCGCAGACAAACAACAAGCATACAATAAGTACTCATCTAATGCACAGGTAAAACTCAAATAGAAGATCTAACCAGAAAGTTCAACTTAAGAACCCTGGTTGGCAAAAAGAATCAAATCAAACGAAGCAAAAGAAAACAAACGGCGAAAGAAACAACTTCGTTCTAGTAATCTGGATCTAGGGCAAATTTTACAGTAGCAAAAACATGTTTAAGTTGATTATTTGGAAAGAGGGTTTCGAGACGAAACTCCAGGCGCTTGAATCGCCTGATTCCGATAAACGAGCGAAAAGTTATACTAAAACGAAAATCGGATCAGAAATCGCGATCAGAAAATAACCGCGAAAAATCCGACGAAAAAGAAAAACGACGAAAAAGAAAAATCTGAGTGAAGATGTACTTGAGACTCTTGTGGTCAGTGAAGATGTCCACTTTTCTTCCCAATAAGAGATGTCTCCAAGTTAAAAGAGCATGCACAACTGCCTCCAACTCGAGGTCGTGAGTGGGGTAGCTCTTTTGGTTGGGCTTCAACTGGCGAGAGGTATAGGCCACAACTTTCTTCTCTTGCATCAACACTGCACCAAGACCTTGAAGGGAAGCATCACAGAAGACCTCGAACGGTTTGGATTCATCAGGAGGAGTTAGAACTGGAGCAGTGACTAATTTCTCTTTCAGGGTGTTGAAAGCGATGTCACATTCAGGAGACCAGACGTACTTCACGTGCTTCTGGAGAAGGTTGGAAAGAGGCTTCGCAATCTTTGAGAAGTTCTCAACGAACCTTCGACAATAGCTTGCAAGCCCAAGGAAGCTGTGGAGTCGCTTCACGTTCTGAGGTGGTTCCCAATTCACAATTGCAGACACCTTCTCAGGATTCACCGCTATGCCCTTGGCAGAGATGATATGCCCAAATAGAGAACCTCATCGAGCCAAAACTCACACTTTGAAAACTTGGCATAGAACTGATGTTCTCTGAGCTTATCCAGCACCAAACGCAAGTGCTTGGCATGATCTTCCTTGTTCTTGGAAAAGACCAAAATGTCATCGAGGTAGACCAAGACGAAGTCATTTGTGTAGGGGTTGAAGATGAAGTTCATCATGCGAGAGAATGTTGGCGGAGTGTTGACGAGGCTGAAAGACATGACAGTGTATTCATATGAACCATAGCTTGTTCTGAATGCTGTCTTGGGGATATCCTCTTCACGAATGTGAATCTGATGATAGCACATACGGAGATCAAGCTTGGAGAATACTTGAGCACCTTTGAGTTGTTCAAACAGCTCATTGATGTTGGGAAGTGGGTACTTGTTCTTTATAGTCTTCTTGTTCAATTGACGGTAGTCGACACAAAGTCGGTCCGTTCCATCCTTCTTTTTCACAAAAAGAACTCCACAACCCCACGGAGAAGAACTAGGTCGGATGAGACCCATACGCTCTTATTCATCGAGTTGCTTCTTCAGCTCTTTCAACTCTTTAGGTCCCAGCTTGTAAGGGCGTTTGCAAAAAGGTTCCATGCCAGGCTCAAGATCGATGACAAATTCAACTGGCCAGTGCAGATGCATTCCTGGAAGCTCTTCTGGAAAGACGTCTTGATATTCGCAAACGACCGGAATTTGAGAGATGGCATCCAGCTCACCCTTCTCATTGAGAGAAAACAGTCGAATGGTATCGTCATTAGCGGCAAAGACAATTACATCCTCAGACGAATGAGTCAATTGAATCTGCCTGGCAGCACAATCAAGCTGAGCCTTGTGCTTAGAAAGCCAGTCCATTCCAAGAATAAGATCAATATCCGAGTTACCAAGGACCATTGGAGAAGAAAGAAACTTATAGTCGCCCAACGTGATAGTAACATCCAGAGCCATCATTTTGGTGTTCGTGAACAAACCCGGAGAAGAAACCGCTATCGGCTTAGGCAAATCAACAGTATGCACATCATGCATGGATGCAAAAGGCTTCGATAAGAATGACAAAGATGCACCAGTATCAAAAAGAACTCTTGCGGGAATATCATTAACAGGAAGGTTACCCATGATGACATCTGACGAGTCCTCTGCCTGAGCTGCGTTCATCATGTTGATCTTAGTAGACTTGGGGTTATGCTTGACCACTGCGGTGCTGGCAGATCTCACAGGAGGAGGAGGAGGGAGACACCTCTAATTGAAGCATTTGTTGGCATAGTGACCCTTCTGTTGGCACTTGTTGCACGTGACCTCTGAAAGCGGACGGTGATACGGAGCACTTGATCTTGGAGCTTGAGACGAAGTCTTGTTCTGAAAGCCTGGCTTGGGTGGGTGGGAAGATCCATTGCCACCTTTGCTCTTCCACTGATAAGGCTGACGGAACGGAGGAGGAGGCAGCCAATACTTTTGTTTCTTAGCCACTTGAGTTGAGGAAGAAGGAGTTGCATCTCTGACTCACTTCTTGGAAGCATCGCACTTCAGTTGGGAAGCCTCTTGCTTCATTGCCATGTTGTAAAACTCATCGTACTTATTGGGCTCAAAAAGGATGAGAGCTAGCTGGAGTTCTTCTCTGAGACCACCCCTGAACTGGTATATCATGCTCTTCTCGTCCGGGACGTCTTGCTTAGCGAAACGGGCGAGCTTCTGAAACATGATGTTGTACTGGTAAACAGACATAGTGCCTTGCTTCAGGTTGCGGAATTCCTCACGCTTGCTCTCAACCACACTCTGAGGAATATGATGAGCTTTGAAGTCTTGACGGAATTCATCCCAGGTAATCACACAGCCTCCTCTGGAATATTTGTACTGTTGAAACCATTCTACAACTTGGTCTTTGAGTTGGAAGGAGGCAAACTTGACAAAGTCCTCAGGCCTGACGTTACTGCACTCGAAATGCTTGCATATGTCCACGAGCCAATCATCAGCGTCTGAGGCCTCGACACAGTTGCTGAAGGTCTTTGGCTGGTTAGCAAGGAACTGGTTGGGTGTAGCAAACTGATTCTGATTGTTGCCATGGCCCTGGTTGCGCTCTTGCAGAATTTGCATGATCAGCTGCGTGTTTGCATTGGTAGCGGCCATCACAGCTTGCCATGCCTCCGGAGGTGGAGGTGGTGGTGGCGGATCCTGATTCTGATTGTTGCTCTTAGCAGGAGCCATCCTGAAGAGGTTGACATCCGTTAGCATATTGACAGGCAAAAATTCAAGCTGAATCAAACGGATTGAAATTGCAACATAAAGTCTTCACATCCGAACAAAATGAACGAATGCATTCCAATTGAAATGGTCACATTTCCATAAATTGAGAAGCCACTTAGAATTGAGTTAGAAGAATAAAAACAAGGTACAGACAAGAACAAATACTTGGTGAGGATTGCCCAATCCCAAACCAAATATTCGCGGAAGAAGAACTAGAGCTACAAGATTTCCCACCTATGAAACTCCTGAACCTTTCCGGTTATGCAATCAGGTGTTAGGGATACAGGGGAAGCATAATATCTCACCGAAAGCTAGCAAATCCTACATCCAGCTGTATCCATCCTTCAACACATAACCAAGAAACCTTCGGAAATCATTTACCTCAACCTTCGAAAAGCATCCGTTATACAAGTTATGGCAATACTCCCGAACTCCCGCCCCAGTATTGGGTGGCGTCGAGGTTATCTCACCAACAACTGCATAAAAGAGATTTTCGATGTCGGCGAAACTCAGGTATTCCAGAATCCCAAAGATAAAATTGTGACGACAACACCTCGGAGCTCAACTCCCTGGGACACTGCCACAACCCCTAAATGACAGGAGGCACCAAGAACAATGTTCTCGTCACAAAACCATCGGAACGATTCCAAGATACCCGTGTGATCCTAAATTTTTTTAGTGAAATTTGAGAAGAGAAGAGTCAAAACTCTACGTCAGGATGCCTCACCAGAGCGACGAAGGGACTGAGGAGTAAAAATAATTCCTAACTCTCTGATATATATAAACCTAGATGACTCAAAACATTTTCTAGACTCAACAACGCCAACGATTTGATCAAGCAGGGGGCTCCTAAGGTCGGGGAAGGCTCTGATTACCAACTTGTAATGCCCTCGATGCGGCTACATCTCCCACGTGTCGAAGCACAACTTAGAGGCATAACCGCATTGAAAGCAATGTCGCAAGTGAGGTTATCTTCGCAATCAACCCATGTATATAAATAAAGGGGAAAGGTACATAGTTGGCTTACACTCGCCACGTCACACAGATGCATAAATAAGTCATTACATTCATCCAATACACTCATGGTCCAACTACGGTACCAAAATAAATATCAACCCCCAAATGCGACAAAGACCCCGATCGCCCCAACTGGGCACCACTACTGATCATCTGGGAAAGACACATAGTAACGACGAGAGTCTTCATCGAACTCCCACTTGAGCTCAAGCGCATCATCTGGAATGGTATCATCGGTCCCTGCATCTGGTTTTGAAAGGAATCTGTGAGTCACAGGGACTCAGCAATCTCACACCCTCACGATCAAGAGTATTTAAGCTTATAGGTAAGGTAAGGTATGATGTGGAGCTGGAGCAAGCGACTAGCATATATGGTGGCTAACATATTCGCAAAAGAGAGCGAGAAGAGGAGGCAAAAGCACGGTCGAACAACTATGATCAAGAAGTGATCCTAGAACAACCTACGTCAAGCATTACTCCAACACCGTGTTCACTTCCCGGACTCCGCCGAGAAGATACCATCACGGTTACACACGCGATTGGTGCATTTTAATTAAGTTAAGTTTCATGTTATCTACAACCGGACATTAACAAATTCCCATCTACCCATAACCGCGGGCACAGCTTTCGAAAGTTCAAATCCTTGCAGGGGAGTCCCAACTTAGCCCATCACAAGCTCTCACGGTTAACGAAGGATATTCCTTCTCCCAAGACAATCCGATCAGACTCGGCATCCCGGTTACAAGACATCCTCGACAATCGTAAAACTAAACCAGCAACACCACCCAGATGTGTCGACAAATCCCGATAGGAGCTGCACATATCTCGTTCTCAGGGCACACCAGATGAGCAAGACGTCGGGTAGGCCAGCCCAGAGTTGCCCCTGGTAGCCCCGGACATCGCTCGGTTGGACCAACACTTAGAGAAGCACTGGCCCGGGGGGGTTAAAATAAAGGTGACCCTTGAGTCCGCAAAACCCAAGGGAAAAAGGCTAGGTGGCGAATGGTAAAACCAATGTTGGGCATTGCTGGAAGAGTTTTATTCAAGGCAAACTATCAAGGGGTTCCCATTATAACCCAACCGTGTAAGGAACGCAAATTCCGGGAACATAACACCGATATGACGGAAACTAGGGCAGCAAGAGTGGAACAAAACACCAGGCATAAGGCCGAGCCTTCCACCCTTTACCAAGTATATAGGTGCATCAAGATAAACAAGATAATATGGTGATATCCCAACAATAAACATGTTCCAACAAGGAACGATCTCCAATCTTCACCTGCAACTAGCAACACTATAAGAGGGGCTGAGCAAAGCGGTAACATAGCCAAACAATGGTTTGCTAGGACATGGTGGGTTAGAGGCTTGACATGGCAATTGGGAGGCATGATAAGCAAGTGATAGGTATCATAGCATAGGCATAGCAAAAGAGCGAGCATCTAGCAAGCAAAGATAGAAGTGATTTCGAGGGTATGGTCATCTTGCGTGCAAAGTTGTCAGAGTTGCCTTGATCCTCGTAAGCGAACTCAAAGGGCTCCTCATTCACGAACTCGTCTCCCGGCTCTACCCAAACAAGAACAACAAGCAAAAAGGAGCACAATCAACCACGTGCAATGCTCAAACAACATGATGCAAACATGGTATGACATGCGGGATGCGATATGCGATGCATTTGCAAGATTTGGAAAAGAATGAATGAACCTGGCCTCAACATGGAAATCCAAGAGTGCCACTGGAAAGGTGAGGTGATTTCGGTCGAAATCGATATAAAGATCACCGGAATCGGATGCACGGTTTGGAAATGGCAAGCAAAACAAATATGGCACCGGTCTGTGATAATCAGCAAGTAGCCATCTAAATGCATCAAGATAACTATGCTACAACACTCAAATATGACAATAAAATACATGGCAGGGATCCACTCATGAAGCTTGACAAAAGATGAACACTGAGCTACGGCTAATTCATCCATTAACAGGTTCAAACAAGCATGGCAAAAGTGCAAATGATGACAGGTTTCAGACTTGGTGAAATTAACACAATTCTGGAATCTATCATCAGGAAGCAAACTTTAGAGCATGAAAACTACATGCTACAGAAACTTAAAATGGCAAAGCAAGGCATGGCATGAAGCTACTCAAAGTACTTAACAAAAGCCCCTTAGTGACCTTGAGCCAAAAGGGATCAGAAAATACAATTGCAAGCATGTGAACATAGCAAAAACGTAAACAGATTCAGACTTAGTGAAAAACTGAGCATGCAAAACAGTTAACGAGTAGGCATGTTTACGAGCTCGATGCAGTCACTGTAGAGCATGACATGACAAACTAAGCATACACCCATCAAGAAGACATGGCATAGAAGCTAGACATGGCAAGAACAACAACATAGCATGCACGGATCACTAGCAACATCCTCGGCAAAATCGCTAAACATGTCAACAATCTGCCAGTATCATTTTATAGCAAAAGTAGAGCTCGATTGACTCAAGCTAGGGTGCTCCATAAATGCAAACAAAGACATGGATGGATAGAGCACAACAATATTAACAAAACATCTTTACTGATCATCCTCAAAAGAGGCACGGATCACTAGGAAACAACATGAACATATGGCATAAAAACAAAAACAGAACAAGGACTTAGTGAAATTCTAAGTCCCTGGAATCAGCATCATTGGGTAAGCTACTTTGCATGCTGGTGCTAGTCATCAGATAGATCACAAAAATACAAGACAAGCACCTCTGTAAAGATAACATGGAATTCTACAAAACACATGTAGAGTTCAGGATCATAGCATGCACACATTAATCATGACAAAAATGACAAAAGGCCATTTGCTGAAACAGATCTGACATATTCATCACATAGCCCTCTTCCAACAACATTTTGGGCATCAAGATTAGCTCAAATGAAAATGATGCAATGAGATGAAATGATGTACTCGTCGAGGCGAACATTTTGATATGCTACACGCACGAATCGGAGCTACGGATGCAGAGTTATGGCATGCAGAAAAATGCTAAAAGGCTAGGGTTTCGGGAGGAAAAAGTCAACCGAAATGTTCCAGATCCAGATCTGGCCGGAGTTACTGTAGCAGGGCACGATTTTTGAAGATGGCCGGCTGGAGACGACGAAGAAGACGGCGGTGGAGGCGGCCGGACAAAGGAGAGGTCGCCGGGGAGGAGGCGCGACGGAGGGCGGCGGCCTCGGGCGGTGCTTGCGCGGCGATGCGGCGGCCGGAGCTGCTGCGGTGGTCGCCGACGACGAGGAAGTGCGGCGGCGCGGCAGGCCGGTGGTGAGGCGCGAGGAGGCGAGGAGGCGGCGCGGCGTGGTAGGTGGCGGCGGTGGGCGCGCGGGCCTCGGTGGCCGGCGATGGGCTTGCCCGGGCCGGTGGCGCGGGGGCGGTGAGGCGCCACGTGGCGTGACCTGGTTGGTCCGACGGAGTGGGCGGACGTGTCCGGTCCAAATCGGACACGTCCGGCGGCGAGGTGGAGCTGATTTTTAGGGTTAGGGGTGTAGGGATCCGGAAATGAAATGGATGGGTCTATTTATAGAGGTAGGAGGAGCTAGGAAGCTCCAAATGAGGTGCGGTTTGCGGCCACGCGATCGCGATCGAACGCTCTAGATGATGGAAGGGGTATAGGTGGGTTTTGGGCCAGTTTGGAAGGGTGTTGGGCTGCAACACACACGAGGCCTTTTCGGTCCCTCGGTTAACCGTTGGAGTATCAAACGAAGTCCAAATGGCACGAAACTTGACAGGCGGTCTACCGGTAGTAAACCAAGGCCGCATGACAAGTTTCGGTCCAATCCGAAAACATTTAACGCCCGCACATGAAAAGAGGTAGAAAGGCCCACCGGAGGACATAGGAGCGCCGGAATGCAAAACGGACAACGGGGAAAATGCTCGGATGCATGAGACGAACACGTATGCAAATGCAATGCACATGATGACATGATATGAGATGCATGACAAAGACAACAACACATGGAGACAAAAACCTGACAACGAGGAAATAAAATAACTTAGTGCCAGATACGGCAAGAGTTGGGATACATATGAGGTAAATTACATCCGGGGTGTTACAATGCCGACTTGGTCGAACATCTCCTTTTATCGGTTCACGAACCAACTTCTTCTCTTCGGGGACATGTTGGTCAAGTCCAAGCTCATGATTGTTAGCGCCACCTCTTTTGCTTTGATGTCGGCATTGGTGGCCTCGATCACGAGCTTCTTTGATTGGGCGTCATCCTCCATGTCGAGCTTCGTCCTCTTGGCGGCCTCCTCCATGTCAATCTTCTTCATTTGGAGCTCCAAGTATATCTTCATTTGCTCCTCCTTTCCTGGGTGCTTCCTCTCCTCTTCACTTCCTTTTGAGTCATCATGTCGTGCAAAGTTTCTTGCAAGGCGATAGATGGCGCATCATGCTTCTCGTCAATCTTCGAGTTGGTCTTGCCCCTCGGCCTCTTGACCCCATCTCCAATTCCAGCCACGGCCACCGTTCCTCCTTTCTTCTTTAGAGCGGCATATTGATCTTTGAACTTGGGACAATCTTTGATGAGCGACCAACAATGGGCGAGAGTGAATGGCTTGTTCTTATGCCTGGCCTTGAAGATGTAATAAACATGAACATGACATAGCAATGAAATAGGAGAGGTCATAGCAGGTCAACCACGCCTAGGACACTCACGGGACGGATTTGGACGCTCTCAAGCACGACAAATTACTTGTTGCATTCTTGTTGAATGAACCCCCTTCTCTTTTGGATTGAGTTGATGCCACAGGTACTCGCAAAACTTGTACGACGGTAATTTCGTTCATTCATGGAAGGTTGTATGAACTCTCATCCAAAAAATGGATCTTTTTTTGCTCAACACGGTCTTGGGATCTTGGCCTATCTCCGTCCAACTCTCGCAAATCAACGTGTCCTCTACTTTGGTGTATGACCCTGGGCGAATGCTTTGCCTCCTCCTTTGGACGTCGGCTCTTTGGGTGAGCTCATCGATAAAAAATGGCTCCTCAGTAATGTCGACCTATTCTTCCTCATCTTTGCAATACATGTCCTCATCTTCATGCCATGAGTTGCCATGGTCGACGGCCTCTTCTTCTTCGTGGACACCGTAGTGGTCGGCACCATCTTGGCTACGACCGTCTTGGCTTTGGGTCTTGTCGGGATTGAAGCCTTTGCCTTGGCCGGCGGGATGGAAGTCCTGGCCACGGCCCTCGAAGATGACGTTCTCCATGGACGTGTTGTAGTCGGGGTCATCCGCCACCGGTGCCGGGATTGGCATTTAGTCAAATGGGTTGCGGGCACCGGGAAGGTTGGTCTTCGGAATCGACCGACGCTGGTTCCTTTGCATCCGTCAGACGACTGGCTAGCGCCACTGTACCCAGGCGTGATGTTGAGGCCGATGATGGTCGGGTTGGCGGGAGTGGCCGGCACGATCACGCTGCCCTCCGGCGACGTGGAGAACCGGGTCTAAGCATGCTGTCGCGGCGCATGAAAAACGTTTGTCCTCGGTGTTATGGAGGAGCTCGGCAACTGGCATCGCGGATGGTGAACGACCGACGAGCATGTGCTCGCCACGGCCATGGCGGCGACGGAGAGAATGGTCGGCCCGGGTCAGCACAACCCTAGCTTGACGAGTGCCTGCGTCGTCGCTGCCTCATTGTGGTCGAAAACGGCCTTGTGTTGCGCGGCGTAGTCAGCTACGACTTTCTTCTCCGCCACAACGGTCCGCCGGGCCCTCCTCTTGGCCGATTCAATGTTGAGCCGCGCGACCTCCACCGGCATGAGCGTCGACCGCTCTTTCTTCCTCTTCTTCATCGCGGGTGATGTCTACTACACAACCTTCTTCTTGTAGACGTTGTTAGGCCTCCAAGTGCAGAGGTTTGTAGGACAGTAGCAAATTTCCCTCAAGTGGATGACCTAAGGTTTATCAATCCGTGGCAGGCGTAGGATGAAGATGGTCTCTCTCAAGCAACCCTGCAACCAAATAACAAAGAGTCTCTTGTGTCCCCAACACACCCAATACAATGGTAAATTGTATAGGTGCACTGGTTTGGCGAAGAGATGGTGATACAAGTGCAATATGGATGGTAGATATAGGTTTTTGTAATCTGAAAATATAAAAACAGCAAGGTAACTAATGATAAAAGTGAGCGAAAATGGTATTGCAATGCTAGGAAACAAGGCCTAGGGTTCATACTTTCACTAGTGCAAGTTCTCTCAACAATAATAACATAATTGGATCATATAACTACCCCTTAACATGCAACAAAGAGTCACTCCAAAGTCACTAATAGCGGAGAACAAACGAAGAGATTATTGTAGGGTACGAAACCACCTCAAAGTTATCCTTTCTGATCGATCTATTCAAGAGTCCGTAGTAAAATAACACGAAGCTATTCTTTCCGTTCAATCTATCCTAGAGTTCATACTAGAATAACACCTTAAGACGTAAATCAACCAAAACCCTAACGTCACCTAGATACTCCAATGTCACCTCAAGTATCTGTGGGTATGATTATACGATATGCATCACACAATCTCAGATTCATCTATTCAACCAACACAAAGAACTTCAAAGAGTGCCCCAAAGTTTCTGCCGGATAGTCAAGACGAAAACATGTGCCAACCCCTATGCATAAGTTCACGAGGTCACGGAACTCGCAAGTTGATCACCAAAACATACATCAAGTGGATCACGTGATATCCCATTGTCACCACAGATAAGCACATGCAAGACATACATCAAGTGTTCTCAAATCCTTAAAGACTCAATCCGATAAGATAACTTCAAAGGGAAAACTCAATCCATTACGAGAGAGTAGAGGGGGAGAAACATCATAAGATCCAACTATAATATCAAAGCTCGCGATACATCAAGATCGTTCCGAATCAAGAACACGAGAGAGAGAGAGAGAGATAGATAGATAAATCAAACACATAGCTACTGGTACATACCCTCAACCCCGAGGGAGAACTACCCCCTCCTCGTCATGGAGAGCGCTGGGATGATGAAGATGGCCACCAGAGAGGGATCCCCCACCGGCAAGGTGCCGGAACGGGTCTAGATTGGTTTTTGGTGGCTATCAAGACTTGCGGCGGCGGAACTCCCGATCTAGGTTTATTTCTGGGGGTTTCTGTATTTATAGGAATTTTTGGCATATGTCTCACGTCAGGGGGGGTCTCTGGATTGTCCACGACATAGGGGCCCACGCCCAAGGGGGTAGGGCGCACCCCTCACCCTCGTGGACAGCCCGGGACTCTTCTGTCCCAACTCTTTTACTCCAGGGGCTTCTTTTGGTCCATAAAAAATCATCAAAAATTGGCACGTCAATTGGACTCCGTTTGGTATTCCTTTTCTGCGATACTCAAAAACAAGGAAAAACAGAAACTGACATTGGGCTCTAGGTTAATTGGTTAGTCCCAAAAATCATATAAAATAGCATATAAATGCATATAAAACATCCAAGGTTGATAATATAATAGCATGGAACAATAAAAAATTATAGATACGTTGGAGACGTATCAAGCATCCCCAAGCTTAATTCCTTCTCGTCCTCGAGTAGGTAAATGATAAAAACAGAATTTTTGATGTGGAATGCTACCTAGCATATTTATCCATGTAATTCTCTTTATTATGGCAAGAATATTCAGATCCAAAAGATTCAAGACAAAAGTTTAATATTGACATCAAAATAATAATACTTCGAGCATACTAACAAAGTAATCATGTCTTCTCAAAATAACATGTCCAAAGAAAGCTTCCCTACAAAATCATATAGTCTGGCTATGCTCTATCTTCATCACACAAAATATTTAAATCACGCACAACCCCGATGACAAGCCAAGCAATTGTTTCATACTTTTGATGTTCTCAAACTTTTTCAATCTTCACGCAATACATGAGTGTGAGCCATGGACATAGCACTATAGGTGGAATAGAATGGTGGTTGTGGAGAAGACAAAAAGGAGAAGATAGTCTCACATCAACTAGGCGAATCAACGGGCTATGGAGATGCCCATCAATTAATGTCAATGCAAGGAGTAGCGATTGCCATGCAACGGATGCACTAGAGCTATACATGTATGAAAGCTCAACAAAAGAAACTAAGTGGGTGTGCATCCAACTCGCTTGCTCACAAAGACCTAGGGCATTTTGAGGAAGCCCATCATTGGAATATACAAGCCAAGTTCTATAATGAAAGCTTCCCACTAGTATATGAAAGTGACAACATAGGAGACTCTCTATCATGAAGATCCTGGTGCTACTTTGAAGCACAAGTGTGGTAAAAGGATAGTAGCATTGCCCCTTCTCTCTTTTTCTCTCATTTTTCGGGTTTTTTGGGCCTTTTTTTATGGCCTCTTTTTTCTTTTTTTTATTTTTTGTCCGGAGTCTCATCTCGACTTGTGGGGGAATCATACTTACAACTCGATACTTAGAACAAAATATGACTCTATATGAATGCCTCCGGCGGTGTACCGGGATGTGCAATGACTCATGAGTGACATGTATGAAAGAATTATGAACGGTGGCTTTGTCACAAATACGATGTCAACTACATGATCATGCAAAGCAATATGATAATGATGGAGCGTGTCATAATAAACGGAACGGTGGAAACTTGCATGGAAATATATCTCAGAATGGCTATGGAAATGCCATAATAGGTAGGTATGGTGGCTGTTTTGAGGAAGATATAAGGAGGCTTATGGTACCGGCGAAAGTTGCGCGATACTAGAGAGGCTAGCAATGATGGAAGGGTGAGAATGTTTATAATCCATGGACTCAACATTAGTCATAAAGAACTCACATACTTATTGCAAAAGTTTATTAGCCCTCGAAGCAAAGTACTACTATGCATGCCCCTAGGGGGATAGATTGGTAGGAAAATACCATCGCTCTTCCCCGACCGCCACTCATAAGGAAGACAATCAATAAATAAATCATGCTCCGACTTTATCACATAACGGTTCACCATACGTGCATGCTACGGTAATCAAAAACTTTAACACAAGTATCTCTCAAATTCACAACTACTCAACTAGCATGACTCTAATATCACCATCTTCATATCTCAAAACAATCATCAAGTATCAAACTTCTCATAGTATTCAATGCACTCTATACGAAAGTTTTTATTATACCCATCTTGAATGCCCATCATAGTAGGACTAATTTTATAACCCAAGCAAATTACCATGCTGTTCTAAAGACTCTCAAAATAATATAAGTGAAGCATGAGAGTTCAACAATTTCTTCAAAATAAAACTACCGCCATGCTCTAAAAAGATATAAGTGAGGTACTAGAGCAAACGACAAACTACTCCACAAGATATAAGTGAAGATCAAAGAGTATTCGAATAATTATGCAACTATGTGAAGACTCTCTAACATTTAAGAATTTCATATCTTGGTATTTTATTCAAACAGCAAGCAAAAAAAAGAAAATAAAATGATGCTCCAAGCAAAACACATATCATGTGGTGAATAAAAATATAGCTCCAAGTAAAGTTACCGATGAACGAAGACGAAATAGGGGATGCCATCCAGGGCATCCCCAAGCTTAGGCTCTTGGTTGTCCTTGAATATTACCTTGGGGTGCCTTGGGCATTGATAACCCACAAGTATAGGGGATCGCAACAGTTTTCGATAAGTAAGAGTGTCGAACCCAACGAGGAGCTAAAGGCAGAACAAATATTCCCTCAAGTTCTATCGACCACTGATACAACTCTACGTACGCTTGACGGTACTTTGTAGATGGTGTTGGATAGGTTTGCAAGATAATAAAGATTACATAAATAAAAAGTAGGGGCTGTTGTAAGTAAAGAAGCAATAAATTAAATATAGCGAGTGTGGAAAAGTGGTGGTAGGAGTTGCGAAATTGTCCCTAAGCAATTGACTACTTTACTAGACCGATAGCAAGTATTATGTGGGAGAGGCCATTGCTAGCATGTCATCCCTGACTTGGAATTCTATGCACTTATGATTGGAACTATTAGCAAGCATCCACAACTACTAACATTCATTAAGGTAAAACCCAACCATAGCATTAAGATATATTGGTCCCCCTTCATTCTCGTATGCATCAATTTCTATGCTAGGTTGAAGCTTCTATCACTCTTGCCCTCCAATACATAGTCCTATCAACATACAACTAACCCTATGGTGTGATCCACGCGCGCGCTCATATGATGGGCACCAAAGGACAACAACATAACCACAAGAAAATTAAATCAATCATAGCAATTCATCAACCACCGATAGGACAACGAAAATCTACTCAGACATCATAGGATGGCAACACATCATTGGATAATAATATGAAGCATAGAGCACCATGTTCAAGTAGAGGGTACAGCGGGTTGCGGGAGAGTGGACCGCTATAGATAGAGGGGGAAGGTGATGGAGATGGTGAAGATGGCGGAGGTGTTGGAGTAGATCGCAGTGATGATGATGATGGCCACGGTAGTGTTCCGGCGCCACCGGAAGAGAAGGGGAGAGGGGGGCCCTTCGTCTTCTTCTTCCTTGACCTCCTCACTAGATGGTAGAAGGGTTTCCCCTCTGGTCCTTGTCCTCCGTGGCATGGGAGGGGCGAGAGCCCCTCCAAGATTGGATCTGTCTCTCTGTCTCTCTCTGTTTCTGCGTTCTGTTCTGCTGCCCTTTCACTGTTTCGTATATATATGGAGATCCGTAACTCCGATTGGACCGAAACCTTCGCCGTGATTTTTTTACCAAAAATTAGCTTTCTTGCGGCCGAAGAAGGGCATCAACCGCCTTACAGGTGGACCACGAGGGTCAGGGGCGCGCCCAGAGGGTGGGGCGTGCCCCCTACCTCGTGCCCACCTCGGGCACCGTTTCACATTCATCTTTCTCCCTGATTTTCCAAATATTCCAAAAATAAGCTCCGTCCGTTTTTATCCCGTTTGGATTCCATTTGATATGGATATTCTGCGAAACATAAAACATGCAACAGACAGGAACTGACACTGGGCACTGGATCAATATGTTAGTCCAAAAAATAATATAAAAAGTTCCCAAAAGTATATGAAAGTTGTATACTATTGGCATGGAAAAATCAAAAATTATAGATACGACGGAGACGTATCAGCATCCCCAAGCTTAATTCATGCTCGTCCTCGAGTAGGTAAATGATAAAAAAGATAATTTTTGATGTGGAATGCTACCTATCATAATCTTGATCACATATCTAATCATGGCATGAATATTAAGACACGAGTGATTCAAAGCAATAGTCTATCATTTGACATAAAAAACAATAATACTTCAAGCCCACTAATAAAGCAATCATGTCTTTTCAAAATAACAAGGCCAAAGAAAGTTATCCATACAAAATCATATAGTCTGGCTATGCTCCATCTTCACCAGACAAAATATTCACATCATGCACAACCCCGATGACAAGCCAAGCAATTGGTTCATACTTTTTAACGCGCTTCAGCATTTTCAACCTCACGCAATACATGAGTGTGAGCCATGGATATAGCACTATAGGTGGAATAGAATGGTGGTTGTGGAGAAGACAAAAAGGAGAAGATAGTCTCACATCAACTAGGCGTATCAACGGGCTATGGAGATGCCCATCAATAGATATCAATGTGAGTGAGTAGGGATTTCCATGCAACGGATGCACTAGAGCTATAAGTATATGAAAGCTCAAACTAAAACTAAGTGGGTGTGCATCCAACTTGCTTGCTCGTGAAGACCTAGGGTATTTGAGGAAGCCCATCGTTGGAATATACAAGCCAAGTTCTATAATGAAAATTCCCACTAGTATATGTAAGTGATAACTCAAGAGACTCTCTATATGAAGAACATGGTGCTACTTTGAAGCACAAGTGTGGAAAAAGGATAGTAGCATTGTCCCTTCTCTCTTTTTCTCTCATTATATTTTTTTGGGCCTCCCTTTTTATGGACTTTCTCTTTTTTTCATCCGGAGTCTCATCCCGACTTATGGGGGAATCATAGTCTCCATCATCCTTTCCTCACTAGGACAATGCTCTAATAATGATGATCATCACACAACTCAATATTACAACTCGATATCTAGAACAAAGATATGACTCTATATGAATGCATCCGGCGGTGTACCGGGATGTGCAATGATCTAGCGTAGCAATGACATAAAAAATGGACAAGCCATGAAAACATCATGCTAGCTATCTTACGATCATGCAAAGCAATATGACAATGAATGCTCAAGTCATGTATATGATGATGATGGAAGTTGCATCGCAATATATCTCGGAATGGCTATGGAAATGCCATAATAGGTAGGTATGGTGGCTGTTTTGAGGAAGATATAAGGAGGCTTATGGTACCGGCGAAAGTTGCGCGATACTAGAGAGGCTAGCAATGATGGAAGGGTGAGAGTGCGTATAATCCATGGACTCAACATTAGTCATAAAGAACTCACATACTTATTGCAAAATTTTATTAGCCCTCAAAGCAAAGTACTACTATGCATGCCCCTAGGGGGATAGATTGGTAGGAAAAGACCATCGCTCATCCCCGACCGCCACTCATAAGGAAGACAATCAATAAATACCTCATGCTCCGACTTCGTTACATAACGGTTCACCATACGTGCATGCTACGGGAATCACAAACCTCAACACAAGTATTTCTACTAATCCACAACTACCCACTAGCATGACTCTAATATCACCATCTTTATATCGCAAAACTATTGCAAGGAATCAAACATATCATATTTAGTGATCTACAAGTTTTATGTAGGATTTTATGACTAACCATGTGAATGACCAATTCCTATCATCTCTCTAAATAGATATAAGTGAAGCAAGAGAGTTTAATTCTTTCTACAAAAGATATGTCCACGCTCTAACAAATCTAAGTGAAGCAAAAGAGCATTCTACAAATGGCAGTTGTCTAAGTGAAGAGAAACAGGCAATCCAAACTTCAAATGATATAAGTGAAGCACATGAAGCATTCTATAAAGCCATACTCAAAAAATATAAGTGAACTGCAAAGAGCATTCTATAAATCAACCAAGGACTACCTCATACCAGCATGATGCATAAAAGAAAAATGAAAACTAAATGCAAAAGATGCTCCAAGATTGCACATATCGCATGAATGAAAACATACCGATACTTGTTAAAGAAAGAGGGGATGCCTTCCGGGGCATCCCCAAGCTTAGACGCTTGAGTCTCCTTGAATATTTACTTGGGGTGCATCGGGCATCCCAAAGCTTGAGCTCTTGCCTCTCTTCCTTCTTCTCACATCGAGACCTTCTCGATCATCGAACACTTCATCCACACAAAACTTCAACAAAAAACTCGGTAAGATCCGTTAGTATAATAAAGCAAATCAATACTCTAAGTACTGTTGCAAACCAATTCATATTTTGTTTTTGCATTGTGTCTACTGTAATATAACTTCTTCATGGCTTAATCCACAGATATGAATTGATAGTTTCATCAAAATGAGCAAACTATGCATCAAAAACAGAATCTGTCTAAAACAGAACAGTTTGTAATAATCTGAACATTCACCATACTTATGATACTTGAAAAATTCTGCCAAAATTAGGAAAAAACAATTTGTATAGAAAGACAGTGCAAAAAGAATCAGAACCATTTGACGTTCCAGCTAAAAATATAAAATCGTGCACTACAACCAAAGTTTCTGTCCTGCACCGCACAGACCAACAAGCTTTGTAAACATCCTAAAGGCAAACCTTGGCACATTATTTTTATAATACATTGGAATTGTACAAGGGGATAATTATTTTTGTTGAAAAGTTCCTATAATCAAGATTCACGAAGTTTCAGTGAGCATGAACAAAGTTCAAGGAGCTCTCCCACTTCAACAATGCTTGTCTTTCTCACTTTCACTTTCCTTTTTGAAAAAGTTTTGGGCTCCCCTCTTTATTTTTGTTGTTTTTAAACTATATGAAAGCACTCAACAGAAATAAATGACTCTCTAAAACTTCCGGGTTGTGTCCCTGGCAGCGCTTTCTTTAAAGCCATTAAGCTAGGCATATAGTGCTCAAATAGTGAATCCACCCGGATCCCAAGGTATATCAAAGCCAATTTTAATTAGCAATGATTTGTAATTTAATAGTGAGCACAAAGCAACATATATCATGTAATTACGAAGTCTAACTCTCTTCCTATGCATTGGCATGTCATAAAAGAAAATTCATGCACACATAGTAAAGGTCAATGCATAGTATAAACAATTTCTTGCAATTTTATCATGTGGGAAACATAGAGAGGTGGAGATATAGTTCCTCTCTCATAATAATTGGAAGTAGGAGCAGTAAGCATATGCATACTATATTCATAAAAATTATCATGTGTAATAGTAAAACGCAACCTATCAATATGATCCTTAATAAGTGCAAACTTCTCCGATATAGTGTAGTCTGGAGAATTCAAAAAGATAATAAGACTATCATGCGTCGGTGCAATAGCAACAATTTCATGTTTAACATAAGGAACTATAGCATGTTCATCTCCATAAGCATAATTCATATTGGCATCTTGTCCACAAGCATATCAAGCATCATCAAAAAGGGATATCTCAAAAGAATCAACAGGATCATAGCATTCATCCTTCGGTAAGCATGAAGGGGAATTAAAAAATGTATGAGTTGAAGAGTTACTCTCATTAGAAGGTGGGCACAGGTGATCAATTCGCTCTTCCTCCTTTTGTTCTTCGCTCTCCTCCTCATCTTTTTCATCCAATGAGCTCACAGTTTCATCAACTTCTTCTTCCATAGATTCCTGCAAAATATTAGTCTCTTCTTGGACAACGGACACTTTCTCAATAAGCGCATTAATATAGGAATTATATTCATAATTATCATAGCAATATTTTAGGATAGCTAAATTTTTAGGCCTATAAACATCATCATCAAAAGCTTCATACTTTTCAAACAAAGATTCAATTTCATAAGCACCCTTAAAAGCAAAAAATTCTTCTATTTGTTCCACATCATAGTAATCATATATACCTCTAGCATAAGAAGCCAAGGTTTCATTATCATTAAATTTGCATGAAAAGGGAAGGTGTGGAGCCTTCATCCTAGAGCAACAAGTATAATCATATCTCAAGCATAGTTGCCTAGCATACCACTTCAACATATAAATTTGATCCCATAATAGTTTCCCTTTTTGAGTCAAGCGATAATCCCCAAAGTATTCACGTTGATCCAACATTACTCCCATTACCAGATTGAATGGGGGTTTCTCAGGATTATCAAAGTAGTACATAATTTCTGTCACATAACGAGCATCGAGGGTTTTAGGAGGTTCCTCATCTCCATGAGTAGCAAGTACACCTAATTTTTTTGGTATTTCGTGTTCCATATCCATAACTAAAGATAAAGAACAACTAAGAACAGCAAATAAAAATTACTTAGTGATAAAGCAAACAAGCACACACGAGAATATTCACCCCACGCTATTGCTCCCCGGCAACGACGCCATAAAAAGGTCTTGATAACCCACAATTATAGGGGATCGCAATAGTTTTCGATAAGTAAGAGTGTCGAACCCAACGAGGAGCTAAAGGCAGAATAAATATTCCCTCAAGTTCTATCGACCACCGATACAACCCTACTCATGCTTGACGTTCGCTTTACCTAGAACAAGTATGAGACTAGAAGTATTCCCTCCGTTCTGAATTACTTGTCGCAGGTATGGATTTATCTAGATGTATTTTAGTTTTAGATACATCTATTTCTGTGACGAGTAATTTGGAACGGAGGGAGTACTTTGTAGATATTGTTGGATAGGTTTGCAAGATAATAAAGATTACATAAATAAAAAGTAGGGGCTGTTGTAAGTAAAGAAGCAATAAAGTAAATATAGCGAGTGTGGAAAAGTGGTTGTAGGAGTTGCGAAATTGTCCCTAAGCAATTGACTACTTTACTAGACCGATAGCAAGTATTATGTGGAAGAGGCCACTGCTAGCATGTCATCCCTGACTTGGAATTCTATGCACTTATGATTGGAACTATTAGCAAGCATCCGCAACTACTAACATTCATTAAGGTAAAACCCAACCATAGCATTAAGATATATTGGCCCCCCTTCATTCCCGTATGCATCAATTTCTATGCTAGGTTGAAGCTTCTGTCACTCTTGCCCTCCAATACATAGTCCTATCAACATACAACTAACCCTATGGTGTGATCCATGCGTGCGCTCATATGATGGGCACCAAAGGACAACAACATAACCACAAGCAAATTAAATCAATCATAGCAATTCATCAACCACCGATAGGACAACGAAAATCTACTCAGACATCATAGGATGGCAACACATCATTGGATAATAATATGAAGCATAGAGCACCATGTTCAAGTAGAGGGTACAGCGGGTTGCGGGAGAGTGGACCGCTGTAGATAGAGGGGGAAGGTGATGGAGATGTTGGTGAAGATGGCGAAGGTGTTGAAGTAGATCGCAGTGATGATGGTGATGGCCACGACAGCGTTCCGGCGCCACCGGAAGAGAAGGGGAGAGGGTGCCCCTTCATATTCTTATTCCTTGACCTCCTCCCTAGATGGGAGAAGGGTTTCCCCTCTGGTCCTTGGCCTCCATGGCATGGGAGGGGCGAGAGCCCCTCCAAGATTGGATCTGTCTCTCTGTTTCTCTCTCTGTTTCTGCGTTTTGTTCTGCTGCCCTTTCACCGTTTTGTATATATATGGAGATCCGTAACTCCGATTGGACCGAAACCTTAGCCGTGATTTTTTTTTACGAAAAATTAGCTTTCTTGCGGCCAAAGAAGGGCATCAACCGCCTTACGGGTGGACCACAAGGGTCAGGGGCGCGCCCCCTACCTCGTGCCCACCTCAGACACCGTTTCGCGTTGATCTTTCTCCCAGATTTTCCAAATATTCCAAAAATAAGCTCCGTCCGTTTTTATCCCGTTTGGATTCCGTTTGATATGGATATTCTACGGAACATAAAACATGCAACAGACAGGAACTGGCACTGGGCACTGGATCAATATGTTAGTCCCAAAAATAATATAAAAAGTTGCCAAAAGTATATGAAAGTTGTAGAATATTGGCATGGAACAATCAAAAATTATAGATATGATGGAGACGTATCAGGCATCCCCAAGCTTAGGGTCTTGCCACTCCTTGTTCCATAGTGCATCGAATCTTTACCCAAAACTTGAAAACTTCACAACACATAACTCAACAGAAAACTCGCAAGCTCCGTTAGTATAAGAAAATAAATCACCACTTTTGGTGCTGTTGTGAACTCATTCTAAATTAATATTGGTGTAATATATACTGTATTCCAACTTTTCTATGGTTCATACCCTCCGATACTACTCATAGATTCATCAAAATAAGCAAACAACACAATGAAAACAGAATCTGTCAAAAACAGGATAGTCTGTAGTAATCTGTATCATTCGAATACTTATGTCACTCCAAAAATTCTGAAATAAATTTTTGGACCTGAGTAATTTTTCTATTAATCATTTGCAAAAAGAATCAACCTAACCGCACTCTCCAGTAAAAAATGGCAGCTAATCTCGTGAGCGCAAAAGTTTCTGTTTTTTTACAGCAAGATCGCAAAGACTTCACCCAAGTCTTCCCAAAGGTTCTACTTGGCACAAACACTAATTAAAACATAAAACCACATCTAAACAGAGGCTAGATGAATTATTTATCACTAAACAGGAGCAAAAAGCAAAGAACAAAATTGGGTTGCCTCCCAACAAGCGCTTTTCTTTAATGCCTTTTTAGCTAGGCATGATGATTTCAATGATGCGCACATAAAAGATAAGAATTGAAATAGAAAGAGAGCATCTGGAAGAATATAACTAGCAAATTTAAGACTAACCCACTTCCTATGCATAGGGATTTTGTGAGGAAACAACTTGTGGGAACAAGAATCAACTTGCATAGGAAGGTAAAACAAGGATAACTTCAAGATTTTCAACATGTAGAGAGGACACTTGATATTATTGCAATTCCTACAAGCATATATTCCTCCATCATAATAATTTTCAGTAGCATCATGAATGAATTCAATAATATAACTATCACATAAAGCATTCTTTTCATGAGCCACAAGCATAGAATTTTTGTTACTCTCCACATAAGCAAAATTCTTCTCATTCGGAATAGTGGGAGCAAATTCAACAAAATAACTATCATGGGATTGAAAATTGAAATCAAGATGACAAGTTTCATGGTTATCATTATTCTTTATAGCATACGTGTCATCACAATAAATATCATAGATAGGAGGCATGCTTTCATCATAATAAATTTGCACATCAAAACTTGGGGGGTTAAAAATATCATCTTCATCAAACATAGCATCCCCAAGCTTGTGGCTTTGCATATCATTAGCATCATGGATATCCAAAGAATTCATACTAACAACATTGCAATCATGCTCATCATCCAAATATTTAGTGCCAAACATTTTAATGCATTCTTCTTCTAACACTTTGGCACAATTATCAGAATCCTTATTTTCATGAAAGATATTAAAAAGATGAAGCATATGAGGCGCCCTCAATTCCATTTTTTTGTAGTTTTCTTTCATAAACTAAACTAGTGATAAAACAAGAAAAAAAAAGATTCGATTGCAAGATCTGAAGATATACCTTCAAGCGCTAACCTCCCCGGTAACGGCGCCAGAAAAGAGCTTGATGTCTACTACACAACCATCTTGTAGACATTGTTGGTGTTGGGGAACGTAGTAATTTCAAAATTTTCCTACGCACACACAAGATCGTGGTGATGCATAGCAACGAGAGGGAAGAGTGTCGTCCACGTACCCTCGTAGACTGTTAAGCGGAAGCGTTATGACAATGCGGTTGATGTAGTTGTACGTCTTCATGATCGACCGATCCTCAGTACCGAACGTACGGCACCTCCGCGTTCAGCACACGTTCAGCTCAGTAACGTCCCGCGAACTCACGATCCAGTAGAGCTCGGGGAAGATTTTCGTCAGCACGACGGCGTGGTGACGATGTTGATGAAGCTACCGACGCAGGGCTTCGCCTAAGCACCGCTATGATATAACCAAGGTGGATTATGGTGGAGGGGGGCACCGCACACGGCTAAGAGATCAATAGATTAATTGTTGTGTCTATGGGGTGCCCCTGCCCCCGTATATAAATGAGCTAGGGGGGAGGCGGCCGACCAAGGAGGAGGGCGCGCCAAGGGGGGAGTCCTACTCCCACCGGGAGTAGGACTCCCTCTTTTCCTAGTTGGAGTAGGAGAGGAGAAGGAAGGGAGAGAAGAGAGAAGGAAAGGGGGGCGCCGCCCCCCTCCTTGTCCAATTCAGACTAGAGGGGGAGGGGGCGTGCGGCTACCCTTTGCCGCCCCTCCTCTTCTCCCACTAAGGCCCATTAGGCCCAATATGCTCCCCGGGGGGTTCCCATAACCCCCTGGTACTCCGGTATATGTCCGAAACCTTTCCGGTATCCGAACATAGTCATACAATATATCAATCTTTACGTCTCAACCATTTAAAGACTCCTCGTCATGTCTGTGATCATATCCGGGACTCCGAACTACCTTCGGTACATCAAAACACAAAAACTCATAATACCGATCGTCACAGAACTTGAAGCGTGCGGACCCTACGGGTTCGAGAACTATGTAGACATGACCGAGACACGTCTCCAGTCAATAACCAATAGAGGAACCTGGATGCTCATATTGGTTCCTTTTGATCTTTATCGGTCAAATCGCATAACAACATACGTTGTTCCCTTTGTCATCGGTATGCTACTTGCCCGAGATTTGATCGTTGGTATCTCAATACCTAGTTCAATCTGGTTACCAGCAAGTCTCTTTACTTGTTCCGTAATGCAACATCCCGCAACTAACTCATTAGCCACATTGCTTGCAAGGCTTATAGTGATGTGCATTACCGAGAGGGCCCAGAGGTACCTCTCCGACAATCGAGTGACAAATCCTATTATTGATCTATGCCAACTCCACGAACACCATCGGAGACACCTGTAGAGCACCTTTATAATCACCCAGTTACGTTGTGACGTTTGGTAGCACACAAAGTGTTCCTCCGGTATTCGGAAGTTGCATAATCTCGTAGTCATAGGAACGTGTATAAGTCATGAAGAAAGCAATAGCAGTAAACTTAAACGATCAAGTGCTAAGCTAATGAAATGGGTCAAGTCAATCACATCATTCTCCTAATGATGTGATCCCGTTGATCAAATAAAAACTCATGTCTATGGCTAGGAAACTTAATCATCTTTGATCAATGAGCTAGTCAAGTAGAGGCATACTAGTGACACTATGTTTGTCTATGTATTCACACATGTATTATGTTTCCAGTTAATACAATTCTAGCATGAATAATAAACATTTATCATGAAATAAGGAAATAAATAATAACTTTATTATTGCCTCTAGGGCATATTTCCTTCAGTCTCCCACTTGCACTAGAGTCAATAATCTAGATTACACAGTAATGATTCTAATTCACATCTTTATGTGATTAGTTCACATCTCCATGTGACTAATACCCAAAAGGTTTACTAGAGTCAATAATCTAGTTCACATCTTTATGTGATTAGTTCACATATCCATGTGACTAATACCCAAAGGGTTTACTAGAGTCAATAATCTAGTTCACATTGCTATGTGATTAACACCCAAAGAGTGATCATGTTTTGCATGTGAGAGAATTTTAGCCTACGGGTCTGCAACATTCAGATCAGTATGTATTTTGCAAATTTCTATGTCTACAATGCTCTGCACAGAGTTACTCTAGCTAATTGCTCCCACTTTCAATATGTATCTAGATCGAGACTTAGAGTCATCTAGATCGATGTAAAAAGCTTGCATCAACGTAACTCTTTACGACGAACTCTTTTATCACCTCCATAACCGAGAAATATTTCCTTAGTCCTCTAAGGATAATTTTGACCGCTGTCCAGTGATCTACTCCTAGATCACTATTGTACTCCCTTGCCAGAATGATGCTAAGGTATACAATAGGACTGGTAAACAACATAGCATACTTTATAGAACCTATGACTGAGGCACAGGGGAAGACTTTTCATTCTCTTTCTATTTTCTGTTGTGGTCAGGTTTTGAGTCTTTACTCAACTTCACACCTTGCAACACAGGCAAGAACTCCTTCTTGGACTGTTCCATTTGGAACTACTTCAAAATCTTGCCAAGGTATGTACTCATTGAAAAAACTTATCAAGCGTCTTGATCTATCTCTATAGATCTTGATGCTCAATGTGTAAGCAGCTTCATCGAGATATTTCTTTGAAAAACTCTTTTCAAACAGTCCTTTATGCTTTCCAGAAAATTCTAAATTATTTTCGATCAACAATATGTCATTCACATATACTTATCAGAAATGCTGTAGTGCTCCCACTCACTTTCTTGTAAACACATGCTTCACCACAAGTCTGTATAAAACCATATGCTTTGATCACTTTATCAAAGCATATATTCCAACTCTGAGATGCTTGCACCAGTCCATAGATGGATCGCTGGAGCTTGCTCACTTTGTTAGCACCTTTAGGATCGACAAAACCTTCTGGTTGCATCATATACAACTCTTCTTTAAGAAACCCATGAAGGAATACAGTTTTGACATCCATTTTCCAGATTTCATAAAATGCGGCAACTGCTAACATGATTTGGACAGACTTTTAAGCATCGATATGAGTGAGAAAATCTCATCGTAGTCAACACCTTGAACTTGTCGAAAACATTTTGCGACAATTCGAGCTTTGTAGATAGTAACACTACCATCAGTGTCCGTCTTCCTCTTGAAGATCCATTTATTCTTAATGACTCACCGACCATCGGGCAAGTCAAGCAAAGTCCATACTTTGTTCTCATACATGGATCCCATCTCAGATTTCATGGCCTCAAGCCATTTCGCGGAATCTGGGCTCTTCATCGCTTCCTCATAGTTCATAGGTTTGTCATGGTCAAGTAACATGACATCCAAAACAGGATTACCGTACCACTCTGGTGCGGATCTCACTCTGGTTGACCTACAAGGTTCAGTAGTAACTTGATCTGAAGTTTCATGATCATCATCATTGGCTTCCTCACTAATTTGTGTAGGTGTCACAGGAACCGTTTTTTGTGATGGACTACTTTCCAATAAGGGAGCAGGTAGAGTTACCTCATCAAGTTCTACTTTCCTCCCACTCACTTCTTTCGAGAGAAACTCCCTCTCTAGAAAGGATCCATTCTTAGCAACAAATGTCTTGCCTTCGGATCTGTGATAGAAGGTGTACCCAACAGTCTCCTTTGGGTATCCTATGAAGACACATTTCTCCGATTTGGGTTCGAGCTTATTAGGTTGAAGCTTTTTCACATAAGCATCGCAGCCCCAAACTTTAAGAAACGACAACTTTGGTTTCTTGCCAAACCATAGTTCATAAGGCGTCGTCTCAACGGATTTAGATGGTGCCCTATTTAACATGAATGCAGCTATCTCTAATGCATAACCCCAAAACAATAGTGGTAAATCGGTAAGAGACATCATAGATTGCACCATATCTAATAGAGTACGGTTACGATGTTCGGACACACCATTACGCTGTGGTGTTTCAGGTGGCGTGAGTTGCGAAACTATTCCGCAATGTTTCAAATGAAGACCAAACTCGTAACTCAAATATTCTCCTCCACGATCAGATCGTAGAAACTTTATTTTCTTGTTACGATGATTTTCCACTTCACTCTGAAATTCTTTGAACTTTTCAAATGTTTCAGATTTATGTTTCATCAAGAAGATATACCCATATCTTACTCAAATCATCTGTGAAGGTCAGAAAATAACGATACCTGCCACGAGCGGCAAATTTTCGTGTTTTGACCCTTTTCTGAAACCTATTCGAGATTTGACCCTAGCTTGAAAAAAATTCGAGATCTGACCCTTTTGCTACCGCCAGAGTCCATGGCGGTAGGGTCTAACAGCCTACCGCTAGGGACTTTGGCGGTAGGAAACATCGCTACCGCCAACCGGGCTGGCGGTAGCCTGCACACCCCTACCGCCAAGGTGCTTGGTGGTAGGCACGAGCACACACTGTGTTCAATACTTAGGAGGTTTTTGGTGGTAGCGAATGCAACCCTACCGCCAGGGACCTTGGCGGTAGGCTGTTATACCCTACCGCCATGGTCCCTGGCGGTAGCAAAAGGGTCAGATCTCGAAAAAATTCAAACTAGGGTCAAATCTCGAATAGGTTTCAGAAAAGGGTCAAAACACAAAATTTAGCCGCCGCGAGCCTCAACACTAATCGGTCTGCATACATCAGTATGTATTATTTCCAAAAAGTCTGTTGCTCGCTCCGTTGTTCCGGAGAACGGAGTCTTGGTCATCTTGCCCATAAGGCATGGTTCGCAAGCATCAACTGATTCATAATCAAGTGATTCCAAAAACCCATCAGCATGGATTTTCTTCATGCACTTTACACCAATATGACCTAAATGGCAGTGCCACAAATAAGTTGCACTATCATTATTAACATTGCATCTTTTGACTTCAATATTATGAATATGTGTATCACTACGATCGAGATTCAATAAACCATTCACCTTGGGTGTAAGATCATTGAAGGTTTAATTCATGTAAACAGAACAACAATTATTCTCTGACTTTAAATGAATAACCGTATTGTAATAAACATGATCAAATCATATTCATGCTTAACGCAAACACCGAATAACTTTTATTTAGGTTCAACACCACTAGTAGAAAATGGGTCAAATGTGAAGCACATTAGTGCCGGTTTGATTTTGAGCCGACACTAATGTGTGCATTAGTGTCGGTTCCAACGGCTAGCCGGCCACTCTCATTAGTACCGGTTCATGGCGATCCTTTAGCACTGGTTCATGCCACGAACCGGTACTAAAGTGAGTGGTGGTAGGATGTTGTCAGTTTGGGCCCCCTCCAGCACCTTTAGTACCGGTTTGTATCTCGAACCGGTACTAAAGGCCATCCTACATAAACCCTTCGTCCACCCGAGCTCGCTCTGTTCTTCCCCTTTCCCCTCTCCTCTCTGTTCTTCCCCTCTTCCTCTCGAGCTCATCACACATTTTCCCCAAAATTTGTCAAGATTTGAAGGCCCCCATCCATTCAAATGATCACAAAGGTTAGCAACTTTGTCCTTTCATCTCTCATTGCTAGATTAGCTCTTGCAATGCTTTATATAGTGATTAATTTGTGAGTTTAGTAAATTGGGAGGAATTATATGTGCTAGTATTTGATTTATATGAAATTTGAGGTAGAAAATAACACTTAGTTTGCATATGTAGGTGTGGTTTACTTAGTGCCTTCTAAATTTCCATCGTAACCATCGTCGATCGCCCGCATCGTCCCGTCGCCGGCACCACCTTGCGGTGAGCCTCTTGTTCATGAATGTTTTATATAAAAAATTGATGTTTGTGTGATTTGTATATATAGTTACTCGTATAATTATCCTACCCGTACGTTGTTTGTTATACATAGTGCCATGGTTTTGATGTCAGTCCCCGTCGGCCCTCGTCCTTGTTATGATTCTGATGTGGTATATTCTCTTTTAAAACTATTTGTTGCATTTCATGTTTATGACAAATTATGCCCATCAAGTTGACATAGATATTCGTATGTAGGAGGTATGTGAACCGGAAATTCCAACTGACCCTATTGTCGAGAGGTTAAATTTAGTTGAAAGAGAAAATGAGGATTTGAAAGAAAAATTGAAAAGAATTGAGGGGGAGAAGATGGAATTGGAGTTGCATGTTGCCGATGTCGTCGACGATCACAAGATCAAGATGGAGAAAATGAGCTTGAAGATTAGAAAGATTAGAAAATATGCCATTCAAAGTGAGGCTTGGCATCATTATGTTGTTGGATCAATTGTTACCTTAGTTGCGATCTTGATTGCATTTGTTGTTGCATTTAAATTCTTTAGCTAGAGAGTTATTTGTTTGTTGCATTTAAGTGTTGTATGAACTTTATGTATGAACTTGTATTATTTTTTCTTTTCGGTGTTGTGTAATGAAGATGAGACGACAATGGATGTACGATGACCGATGCTCTCCCGAGTTCATTAATGGCGTGCATACTTTTCTGCTTGCGGCTGAGGCAAACAAGCGGGCAGATGGTTTTATGCCTTGTCCATGTGCTGGCTGTAAGAATGATCACAATTACTCTATGTTAAGAACCATTCACGTCCACCTAGTTGAGTCCGGTTTCATGCCCCAATATAATGTTTGGACCAAGCACGAAGAAAGAGGGGTTATGGTGGAAGGCAATGAAGAAGAAGAGGACGACGACAGCTATCTTGGCCATGGGTTCCCTAAATACGATGATACAACAATGGGGGAAGAAGCTGAGCCGGCAATGCGGGAAGAAGCTGAAGAAGAGGCATCAGATAAGCCCGCTGATGATCTAGGTCGGGCCATTGCCGATGCAAAGAGAAACTGCGCAAGTGATTTGGAGAGGAAGAAGTTGCAGCGCATGTTAGAGGATCACAAGAAATTGTTGTACCCCGAATTGCGAAGCTGACAAGAAAAAGTTGGGCACCACACTGGAATTGCTGCAATGGAAGGCAGAGAATGGTGTATCTGACAAGGGATTTGGAAAGTTGCTGGTAATGATAAAGAATATGCTTCCAAAGGAAAAAGAATTGTCGGAGAGTACGTACGAAACAAAGAAGGCTGTCTGCCCTCTAGGGTTAGAGGTGTAGAAGATACATGCATACCCTAATGACTGCATCCTCTACCGTGGTGATCAGTACGAGGATTTGAACGCTTGTCTGGTATGCGGTGCATTGCGCTATAAGATCAGCCGCGATGACCCTGGTGATGTCGAGGGCGAGCGCCCCAGGAAGAAGATTCCTGCCAAGGTGATGTGGTATGCTCCTATAATACCATGGTTGAAACGTTTGTTCCAAAACAAAGAGCATGCCAAGGCGATGCGGTGGCACAGAGAAGACCGTAAGAAAGATGGAAAGTTGAGAGTACTCGTTGACGGGTCGCAGTGGAGAAAAATCGAGAGAAAGTAGAGGAAGGAGTTTGCAGGTGACACAAGGAACGTATGGTTTGGTCTAAGCACAAATGGCATTAATCCTTTTGGGGAGCAGAGCAGCAACCATAGCACCTGGCCTGTGACTCTATGTTTGTATAACCTTCCTCCTTGGTTGTGCATGAAGCGGAAGTTCATTATGATGCCACTGCTCATCCAAGGCCCTAAGCAACCCGGCAACGACATTAATGTGTACATAAGGCCATTAGTTGAAGAACTCTTACAACTGTGGAATGGAACAAGGGTACGTGCATGGGATGAGCACATGGGGGAAGAATTTGACCTAAAGGCATTGCTGTTCGTGACCATCAATGATTGGCCTGCTCTCAGTAACCTTTTAGGACAGACAAACAAGGGATATCGCACATGCACGCACTGTTTGGATGATACCGATAGTATATATTTGGACAATGGTAGGAAGAATGTGTACCTGGGGCATCATCAATTTCTTCCGAGCAGGCATACCATAAGAAAGAAAGGCAAGCATTTCAAAGGTGGGGCGGATCACCGGACGAAGCCTCGCCACCGTACTGGTGCTGATGTACATGATATGGTCAAGGATTTGAAGGTAGTCTTTGGAAAGGGTCCTGGCGGACAACCTGTTCCGAATGATGTCTACGAACGCGCACCCATGTGGAAGAAGAAATCTATATTTTGGGACCTGCCCTATTGGAAAGACCTAGAGGTCCGCTCCGCAATCGACGTGATGCACGTGACGAAGAATCTTTGCGTGACCCTGCTTGGCTTCTTGGGCGTGTATGGGAAGACAAAAGATACACCTAAGGCATGGGAGGACCAACAATGTATGTGATAACCCACAAGTATAGGGGATCGCAACAGTTTTTGAGGGTAGAGTATTCAACCCAAATTTATTGATTCGACACAAGGGGAGCCAAAGAATATTCTCAAGTATTAGCAGCTGAGTTGTCAATTCAACCACACCTGGAAACTTAATATCTGCAGCAAAGTGTTTAGTAGCAAGCTAATATGATAGTGGTGATAACGGTAGCAAAAGGTAACAATAGTAAAAGTAATGTTTTTGGTATTTTGTAGTGATGATAGCAATAGCAACGAAAAAGTAAATAAGCAAAGAACAATATATGGAAAGCTCGTAGGCAATGGATCGGTGATGGAGAATTATGCCGGGTGCGGTTCATCATGTAACAGTCATAACCTAGGGTGACACAGAACTAGCTCCAGTTCATGAATGTAATGTAGTCATGTATTCCGGATATAGTCATACGTGCTTATGGAAAAGAACTTGCATGACATCTTTTGTCCTACCCTCCCGTGGCAGCGGGGTCCTTACGGAAACTAAGGGATATTAAGGCCTCCTTTTAATAGAGTACCGGAACAAAGCATTAACACATAGTGAATACATGAACTCCTCAAACTATAGTCATCACCGGTAAGTATCCCGATTATTGTCACTTCGGGGTTAACGGATCATAACACATAATAGGTGACTATAGACTTGCAAGATAGGATCAAGAACACTCATATATTGATGAAAACATAATGGGTTCAGATCTGAAATCATGGCAATCGGGCCCTAGTGACAAGCATTAAGCATAGCAAAGTCATAGCAACATCAATCTCAGAACATAGTGGATACTAGGGATCAATCCCTAACAAAACTAACTCGATTACATGATAGATGCCATCCAACCCATCACAGTCCAGCAAGCCTACGATGGAATTACTCACGCACGACGGTGAGCATCATGAAATTGGTGATGGAGGATGGTTGATGATGACGATGGCGATGGATTCCCCTCTCTGGAGCCCCGAACGGACTCCAGATCAGCCCTCCTGAGAGGTTTTAGGGCTTGGCAGCGGCTCCGTATCGTACAACGCGATGAATTCTTCTCTCTGATTTTTCTCTCCCCGAAACACAATATATAGAGTTGGAGTTGGAGTCGGAGAGGCACCAGGAGCCCACGAGGTAGGGGGCGCGCCCTAGGGGGCAGGCGCGCCCCCACCCTCGTGGACAGGTGGTGGGCCCCTGGCCTTCATATTTTGCAGGTATTTTTTATATTTTCCAAAAAGTTGCTCTGTGAAGTTTTAGTTCATTCCGAGAAGGTTTGTTTCTGCACATAAATAACACCATGGTAATTCTGCTAAAAACAGCGTCAGTCCGGATTAGTTCCATTCAAATCATGCAAGTTAGAGTCCAAAACAAGGGCAAAAGTGTTTGGAAAAGTAGATACGACGGAGACGTATCAACTCCCCCAAGCTTAAACCTTTGCTTGTCCTCAAGCAATTCAGTTGACAAACTGAAACTGATAAAGAAAAACTTTTACAAACTCTGTTTGCTCTTGTTGTTGTAAATATGTAAAGCCATTCAAGTTTTCAGCAAAGATTATAACTAACCACATTCGCAATAACGCTTAAGTCTCAAGTTTACTCATATCAATAGCATAATCAACTAGCGAGCAATAATAATAAATCTCGGATGACAACACTTTCTCAAAACAATCATAATATAATATAACAAGGTGGTATCTCGCTAGCCCTTTCTATGACCGCAAAACATAAATGCAGAGCACCTTTAAAGACCAAGGACTGACTAGACATTGTAATTCATGGTAAAAGAGATCCAGTCAAGTCATACTCCATGTAAATTAACAGTATGAATGCAAATGTCAGCGGTGCTCTCCAACTGGTGCTTTTTAACAAGAGGATGATGACTCATCATAAAAGTAAATAGATAGGCCCTTCGCAGAGGGAAGCAGGGATTTGTAGAGGTGCCAGAGCTTAGTTTTGAAATAGAGATGAATAATATTTTGAGTGGTATACTTTCATTGTCAACATAACAACCAAGAGATGGCGGTATCTTCCATGCTACACACATTATAGGCGGTTCCCAAACAGAATGGTAAAGTTTATACTCCCCCTTCCACCAACAAGCATCAATACATGGCTTGCTCAAAACAACGAGTGCCTCCAACTAACAAGAGTCCCAGGGGGAGTTTTGTTTGCAATTATTTTGATTTAGTTTGCATAAAGCATGGGACTGGGCATCCCAATTACTAGCCATTTATCTCGTGAGTGAGGAGCGGAGTCCACTCCTCTTGAGAATAACCCGCCTAACATGGAAGATACGGACAACCCTAGTTGATACATGAGCTATTCGAGCATACAAAACATGATATTTATTTGAAGGTTTAGAGTTTGGCACATACAAATTTACTTGGAACGGCAGGTAGATAACGTATATAGGTAGGTATGGTGGACTCATATGGAATAACTTTGGGGTTTAAGGGATTGGATGCACAAGCAGTATTCCCGCTTAGTACAGTTGAATGCTAGCAAAAGACTGGGAAGCGACCAGCTAGAGAGCGACAACAGTCATGAACATGCATTAAAATTAATCAACACTAAATGCAAGCATGAGTAGGATATAATCCACCATGAACATAAATATCATGAAGGCTATGTTGATCTTGTTTCAACTACATGCGTGAACATGCGCCAAGTCAAGTCACTTAAATCATTCAGAGGAGGATACCACCCTATCATACCACATCATAACCATTTTAATAGCATGTTGGCACGCAAGGCAAACCATTGTAACTCATAGCTAATCAAGCATGGCACAAGAAACTATGGTCTCTAGTTGTCATTGCAAACATGTTTATTCATAATAGGCTGAATCAGGAACGATGAACTAATCATATTTACAAAAACAAAAGAGGTCGAGTTCATACCAGCTTTTCTCATCTCAGTCAGTCCATCATATATCATCATAATTGCCTTTCACTTGCACGACGGAACGATGCGAATAATAATAATAGTGCACGTGCATTGGACTAAGCTGGAATCTGCAAGCATTCAATAAATAGGAGAAGACAAGGCAATATGGGCTCTTTTGTCAGATCAACAATAATGCATATAAGAGCCATTTCAACAATTTAATTATGGTCTTCTCCTATCGACCCCCAAAGAAAAGAAAAGAAATAAAAATATTTACACGGGAGAGCTCCCAACAAGTAAAAGAAGAACAGGAAATATTTTTGGGTTTTCTTTTTAATTACTACTGCAAGCATTGGAAAGTAAACTAATTAAAAGCTACAACTAATTTTTTTGGTTTTTCTTAAGGTTTATCGAACACACAAGAAGAGAGCATAAAAAGGAAATTAAACTAGCATGGATGATACAATGAAAAAGTATGAGCACCGACATCTAGCAATGAGTGTGTGAACATGAATGTAATTTCGGTGGGAAATACATACTCCCCAAGCTTAGGCTTTTGGCCTAAGTGGGTCTATGGCCACGGCTGGCCTGGCGGATATCCATAGTAAAAGTTGGGGTCGTACTGAGATGCAGCGGCTATCGCCTCCTGAGCTATAGCGTGGCGACGAACGACCTCCGCTCTCCTCTCGTACTCATCTGCCTCCTCTCTGGTAATAACATATCTTCCTTTTGCCTGATGATCAAAGAAGGCAGGAGCAGGGAGAGTAATATGGACATCACGGCATCCGTCAAAGATTAGTCAATACTGCAGAGGTGATTCATTCCTCTCGAAAAACTAGTGGTGAACCATAGCATTAAAGTCTAGGTAAGCAGGTGGTAATTCAATATCATCTTCGCGTATGGCTACACCAAGAAAATTAGCTATGCGGGTTGCATAAATTCCTCCAAAGAAATCTCCATTAAATCTATTAAGATGCAACCTACGTGCAACAATGGCTCCCAAATTATAAGATTTATCTCCTAACACAGCACTCCTAAGAATACTGAGGTCAGGGACACACATATGACATGCCTCATCTTTACCATTAATGCATCTACCTATGAAGAGAGCAAAATAATGTATAGCAGGAAAGTGAATGCTCCCTATGGTAGCTTGTGTTATATCTCTAGATTCTCCCACAGTTATGCTAGCAAGAAAATCCCTAAATTCAGATTTGCGAGGATCCCTTATACTACCCCATTGTGGAAGTTTGAAAGCAGTGGTAAAATGCTCTAAGTCCATAGTGTAAGAATTTTCATAAAGATCAAACATGACAGTTGGAGAATTACATGAAGATGAAAATTCAAACCTCCTCAAAAAGGTACTAGTGAGATTGTGATACTGGCTACACTTCTCTTCCTCGAAGCTCACAAGATCAGCGTTACGCAAATATGCATTGAATTCTTCCTTAATTACTGCTCGATCCATAAAGTTTTTAGAAGGCCACTCACAAGGACGCACTGGAGCGTCTCTTGGTGGCTCTTCATCAGCATCACGCATTGCAAGCCCGGGTCCTTGCTTCCTTGAGGAACCACCTTGGAACATTTTCCTAAGCATTTTTCTTTCTCTGAAAAATTCTGAATTTTTTAGTAACTTCAAAATAAAGTTAAACCAAACTCAATAATATTGATAGCAACTACTCCTACAAGTGCCTAGGGCCTATATTATGCATCAAAACTACTTTTGACCATATAAATTTGACATGCAAGCTCAAGAATAGGGTCACCTAAGCAGCAAAAATTTGCAATGAATAAAGCACTAGAACAAAAACTAATTGGACCAATGGAGGAGTCACATACCAAGGAACAATCTCCCCAAGCAGTTTTGTGAGAGGTGCTTTGAGCAAGGAGATCGAAAATGGCAGCAAGATGAGCTAGAACTCGTGCTTGAGTTGGATATTCGTGTTTGTGGGAGGAAGAAGAAGTGTGTGGGTGCATGAATAAGTGGAGGAGGGCCACCATGGGCCCACGAGGCAGGGGGGCGCGTCCAGGGGGTAGGGCGCGCCCTCCACCCTCGTGGGCAGGTGGTTGACCCCCCTGCTGTGTTCTCAGTGCCAACTATTCTCAAATATTCCAGAAAAAATCATATTTAAATTTCAGGGCATTTGGAGAACTTTTTATTTTTGGGGTATTTTTTTACATTGCATGGATAATCAAATAACAGACAGAAAAATACTATTTTTATTTTATTTAATATAAATATCAGAAAGCAAAAGGAGGGTACAACAGGTTGTGCCTTCTAGTTTCATCCATCTCATGATCATCAAAAGGAATCCACTAACAAGGTTGATCAAGTCTTGTTAACGAACTCATTCCGAATAACATGGAACCGGAGAAATTTCGAATAACACTATGTTACCTCAACGGGGATATGCACATCCCCAGTAATAAGAATATCATATTTCTTCTTGACAGTAGGTAGAGGAAATTCAAAACCTCCAAATATAATCGATGGACTTTTTCCAATAGAGTTGATACTATGAACTTGAGGTTGTTTCCTCGGAAAGTGTACCGTATGCTCTTTACCATTAACAAGAAAAGTGACATTTCCTTCAGTTCAATCAATAACAGCCCCTGCAGTATTCAAAAGGGTCTTCCAAGAATAATAGACATACTATCGTCCTCGGGAATATCAAGAATAACAAAGTCTGTTGAAATAGTAACGTTTGCAACTACAACATGCACATCCTCACAAATACCGACAGGTATAGCAGTTGATTTATCAGCCATTTGCAAAGATATTTCAGTAGGTGTCAACTTATTTAAATCAAGTCTACGATATAAAGACAGAGGGATAACACTAACACTGGCTCCAAGATCACATAAAGCAGTTTTAACATAGTTTCTTTTAATGGAGCATGGTATAGTTGGTACTCCTGGATCTCCAAGTTTCTTTGGTATTCCACCCTTAAAGGTATAATTAGCAAGCATGGTGGAAATTTCAGCTTCCGGTATCTTTCTTTTATTTGTAATTATATCTTTCATGTACTTAACATAAGGATTGGTTTTGAGCATATCAGTTAATTGCATACGCAAAAAGATAGGTCTAATCATTTCAGCAAAGCGCTCAAAATCCTCATCATCCTTTTTCTTGGATGGTTTGGGAGAAAAAGGCATGGGTTTCTGAACCCATGGTTCTCTTTCTTTACCATGTTTCCTAGCAACAAAGTCTTTTTTATCATAACGTTGATTCTTTGATTATGGGTTATCAAGATCAACAGCGGGTTCAATTTCTATGTCATTATCATTACTAGGTTGAGCATCATTATGAACATTATCATTAACATTATTACTAGTTTCAGGTTCATTACCAGATTGTGTTTCAGCATCAGAGATAGAAATATCATTTGGATTCTCAGGTGTTTCAGTAATAGGTTCACTAGAAGAATGCAAAGTCCTATCATTTTTCTTTTTCTTCCTTTTAGAAGGACTAGGTGCATCTATATTATTTCTCTGAGAATCTTGCTCAATTCTCTTAGGATGGCCTTCAGGATACAAAGGTTCCTGAGTCATTTTACCACCTCTAGTCATAACTCTAACAGCATTATCATTATCCTTACTATTCAATTCATTGAGAAAATCATTTTGAGCTTTAAGTACCTGTTCTACTCGAGTGGTAACCATAGAATCATGTTTACTAATAAGTTTAAGTTCACCTTTGACATTAGCCATATAATCACCCAAGTGTTCAAGCATATTTGAATTGTATTTCAATTGTCTACCAAAATACGCATTAAAATCTTCTTGCTTAGCCATAAATTTATCAAACTCATCTAAGCATGGGCTAGCAAATTTAGTAAATGGGATTTCAGCTTTATCATATCTATAGAGAGAATTTACCTTTACTACCTGTGTCGGGTTATCAAGACCATGAGTTTCTTCAATAGGTAGAGGATTAAGATCATATGTTTCTTCAATAGTCGGTAAATTAAGACCATGTATTTCCTCAATAGGAGGTAAATTCTTAACATCTTCAGCTTTAATACCTTTTTCTTTCATAGATTTATTTGCCTCTTGCATATCTTCAGGACTGAGAAATAGAATACCCCTCTTCTTCAGAGTTGGTTTGGGAATAGGCTCAGGAATTGGCTCCGGAGGAGTCCAATTATTTTCATTCATCAACGTATTATTCAATAGAATTTCAGCTTCATCCGGTGTTCTTTCCCTGAAAACAGAACCAGCACAACTATCCAGGTAATCTCTGGAGGCATCGGTTAGTCCATTATAAAAGATATCAAGTATTTCATTTTTCTTAAGAGGATGATCAGGCAAAGCATTAAGTAACCTGAGAAGCCTCCCCAAGCTTGTGGGAGACTCACTTCTTCAATTTGCACAAAATTATATATATCCCTTAAAGCAGCTTGTTTCTTATGAGCAGGGAAATATTTAGCAGAGAAGTAATAAATCATATCCTGGGGACTACGCACACAACCAGGATTAAGAGAATTAAACCATATCTTAGCATCACCCTTTAATTAGAACGGAAATATTTTAAGGATATAAAAGTAACGAGTTCTCTCATCTTTAGTAAATAGGGTAGCTATATCATTCAATTTAGTAAGATGTGCCACAACAGTTTTAGATTCATAACCATGAAAAGGATCAGATTCAACCAAAGTAATTATATCAGGATCAACAGAGAATTCATAATCCTTATCAGTAACAAAGATAGGTGAAGTAGCAAAAGCAGGGTCAGGTTTCATTCTAGCATTTAGAGATTGCTTACTCCATTTAGCTAATAACCTTTTGGGTTCATTTCTATTTATGAAATCTAAAATAGCTAAAGAAGCTTCTTGATCAAAAACATAACCCTTAGGAATAACAAGTGATTCTTCATCATCAGTATCATCAGATTCAATATTTTCAATTTATCTAGCCCTAGCAAGTTGTTCATCAAGAAAATCACTAAGTGGCATAGTAGTATCAGGCATAGAGGTAGTTTCATCATAAGTATCATGCATAGCAGAAGTGGCATCATCAATAACATGCGACATATCAGAACGAATAGCAGAAGCAGGTGTAGGTGTAGGTGCCGCAAACTTACTCATAACAGAAGGTGAATCAAGTGCAGAGCTAGATGGCAGTTCCTTACCTCCCCTCGTAGTTGAGGGATATATCTTGGTTTTTGGATCTCTCAAGTTCTTCATAATGATAAGCAGATATATATATATATCCCAATTGACTCAAAGAATAGAGCTATGCTCCCCGGCAACGGTGCCAGAAAATAGTCTTGATAACCCACAAGTATAGGGGATCGCAACAGTTTTCGAGTGTAGAGTATTCAACCCAAATTTATTGATTCGACACAAGGGGAGCCAAAGAATATTCTCAAGTATTAGCAGCTGAGTTGTCAATTCAACCACACCTGGAAACTTAATATCTGCAGCAAAGTGTTTAGTAGCAAGGTAATATGATAGTGGTGATAACGGTAGCAAAAGGTAACAATAGTAAAAGTAATGTTTTTGGTATTTTGTAGTGATGATAGCAATAGCAACAGAAAAGTAAATAAGCGAAGAACAATATATGGAAAGCTCGTAGGTAATGGATCGGTGATGGAGAATTATGCCGGATGCGGTTCATCATGTAACAGTCATAACCTAGGGTGACACAGAACTAGCTCCAGTTCATCAATGTAATGTAGGCATGTATTTCGAATATAGTCATACGTGCTTATGGAAAAGAACTTGCATGACATCTTTTGTCCTACCCTCTCATGGCAGCGGGGTTCTTACAGAAACTAAGGGATATTAAGGCCTCCTTTTAATAGAGTACCGGAACAAAGCATTAACACATAGTGAATACATGAACTCCTCAAACTATAGTCATCACCGGTAAGTATCCCGATTATTGTCACTTCGGGGTTAACGGATCATAACACATAATAGGTGACTATAGACTTGCAATATAGGATCAAGAACACTCATATATTGATGAAAACATAATGGGTTCAGATCTGAAATCATGGCAATCGGGCCCTAGTGACAAGCATTAAGCATAGCAAAGTCATAGCAGAACATAGTGGATACTAGGGATCAAACCCTAACAAAACTAACTCGCTTACATGATAGATCCCGTCCAACCCATCACCGTCCAGCAAGCCTATGATGGAATTACTCACGCATGGTAGTGATCATCATGAAATTTGTGATGGAGGATGGTTGATGATGACGATGGCGACGGATTCCCCTCTCCGGAGCCCTGAACGGACTCCAAATCAGCCCTCCCAAGAGGTTTTAGGGCTTAGCGGTGGCTCCGTATCGTAAAACGCGATGAATTCTTCTCTCTGATTTTTTTCTCCCCGAAAGACAATATATAGAGTTGGAGTTGGAGTCGGAGAGGCACCAGGGGCCCATGAGGTAGGGGGCACGCCCCCACCCTTGTGGACATGTGGTGGGCCCCTGGCCTTCATCTTTTGCAGGTATTTTTATATTTTCCAAAAAGTTGCTCCGTGAAGTTTCAGGTCATTCCGAGAACGTTTATTTCTGTACATAAATAACACCATGGTAATTCTGCTGAAAACAGCGTCAGTCCGGGTTAATTAGTTCCATTCAAATCATGCAAGTTAGAGTCCAAAACA
This sequence comes from Triticum urartu, assembly GCF_056163025.1. Classification (NCBI taxonomy): domain Eukaryota; kingdom Viridiplantae; phylum Streptophyta; class Magnoliopsida; order Poales; family Poaceae; genus Triticum; species Triticum urartu. Next base: position 236,948,970 of record NC_141879.1, on the reverse strand, counting down.
AGGGCAAAAGTGTTTGGAAAAGTAGATACGACGGAGACGTATCAGTATGCACGGAAGGACGGCATACATCAGGGTCATGCCAGCTACGCTCTTACCAAAGAGGAGAAGGAAATCTTCTTTGAATGCCTGCTCAGTATTAAGGTACCGTCTGGCTTCTCGTCGAATATAAAGGGAATAATAAACATGGTAGAGAAAAAGTTCCAGAACCTAAAGTCTCATGACTGCCATGTGATTATGACGCAACTGCTTTCGGTTGCATTGAGGGGGCTTCTACCGGATAACGTTCGATTAGCCATTGTGAGGCTATGTGCATTCCTCAATGCAATCTCTTAGAAGGTAATCGATCCAGAAATCATACCAAGGTTAGAGAATGATTTTGTAACATCCCAAATTTTCAATTTGGAATGTTATACATTAGATCATCTATGCATATCATATTTTAATTTTTGCATTTTTGGTTGATCCTAGAAATTTCTACGCAACTCAAGGACCCACGGAGAGAGTTGGGGATTTCGTTATTTTCATATTTGAGTTTTCTCAAATTTTGAGAATAGGATCATTTGATTTTGTTATTTTATCGTCAATTATTTCTATTTCAAAAATATGAGAGAGGGAATAAAATGACTTTCCAAAAATAAAGAAATATTGAGGATTTAATAATAAAATCAAATAAGATTTTATTTTGGAGTTTTTTGTTATTTTATTTGAATTTAGGAAAAATGTGCGTTTTTTCAAAATTGCATATAGGCCCCAAATAAATGTTCACCTTGTGCGGCTTGATTTTAGAAGCCCGAGAAAATTTATTTCGGGATTTTTGGAGTCCGTTTAGTATTTCTTTTTATTTTTCTTCTGCGCGTAATTATTTAAAAAGAAGAACCGACCTAGGGGCCGTGTCCGACCCGGACTCCCGGCCCGCTATGCTTTATAAGCCGGGGGGAGGCCCAACCGAGCCAAACCCTAGCCCCCAGCCCGAGCCGCTACCGCCAGCCCCTGCCGCCGCCGCCCCGCTGCCGCGCCGCCACCGCCGCTGCCGTACGCCGCCGCCCTGCTGCCGGCCGCCGCCGCCGCTGACACGCCGCCCGAGGTCGCCTCGATTTCCGCGCCGGTTTTTTTATTTTTTTGAAAAACCGTCCGGTTTTTCTGTCGGTTTTTCGGTCGGTTTTTTTGTTTCGGTTTTTTTGAATAGATCGGTTTTCTGATTTATTTAAATAGCGAGCGTTCGTCCGTTTGTTCGTTCTAACGAACGTTCGTTTTTTTCTCGGATTAAATCCGCGATTTTTCTGATCGCGATTCCTGATCCGATTTTCGTTTTAGTATAACTTTTCGCTCGTTTATCGGAATCAGGCGATTCAAGCGCCCGGAGTTTCGTCTCGAAACCCTCTATCCGTTTAACCAACTTAAACAAGTTTTTGCTACTGTAAAAATTAACCTAGATCCAGATTAGTAGAACGAAGTTGTTTTCTTTCGCCGTTTGATTTTCGTTGCTTTGTTCGATTTGATTCTTTTTGCCAACCGGAGTTCTTAAGTTGAACCTTCTGGTTAGATCTCTTCTTTGAGTTTTACCTGTGCATTAGATGAGTACTTATTGTATGCTTATTTGTTTGTCTGCGATAGAATACCCGGAGTACGCCGCTTGTTACTTCGAATCGCTAGGTTTCCCGGATCATCAGCAAGGCAAGTAACACTTTGATCATACTTTTCTACTACCCAATTTTATTGCATTAGATCAATCCTCAAACATTGCATGATTAGGATCTAATTAAATTGTGGGATGGGAAGTAGTTGAGGTAGTACCTATTACCTGCTTATTATCAAACCTTTGGGAGTTACTTCTACGTTTGCGTATTATGCCATGCTATGCTAGTAGACGTGGATTGGGTGAGTGATACCCATGACAGATGTGTGTTTGATAATTAATGGTTTATCTAAGGTGGCAACTTGAACACACATCTGGGTGGATTGAGGCACCTGGGTAGTCCAGGACTTGCCTGTTTTCTTTTGGACCGCCACCCAGGCTGAAAGGGATCATGAGATTATTCATACTAGAAACTTCCGTGTGCAGCCACAAGCCATTATGGGCTCTGGCATAGTTGATTAAGTCGTGCGAACTCTTATAGGATAGACTAGCAGATGTAGGGGAAAGTAGGTGTAACGGTCTATCCATCGTAAGGTGCTAGCGCTTCTGAAAGACTATGTCTCGGTCATCCATCTTCTCAAACACCATGTAGTACGAGAAACCAAACGGAGGCGATCGAGTCTTGTGGGGAAAAGTGCGCAAACCTCTGTAGAGTGTAATAAACTAATCATGGTTAGCCGTGTCCCCGGTTATGGACATCTTGAGTATCTAGTACTTGGATTATCATGTGAATCTCAACATGTTACTCTAAAAACATTAATTTTGTTGGGTTTTGTTAATGATATTTTTCATTGGGATTGAGGATGCTGTCAACCATTCTCAATGTTTAACAACTACCATGATAGTTAACTAAATTTATTCCTTTGAAGTAGGGAAAATTGGCTTTACGCAAAACTGTAACCATAGAGCTTTCCACCAGCCAAATATGCATATAGTATAGCTGTTTCATTCCATTACTCTCTATGTGTTACATTGCCAGCATATTCCATGTGCTAACCCGTTTCGGGCTGCAACGTTAATGTTGCAGACTTTTCAGACGACGATTAAGGAGTTTTTAGGTCGTGGTTCTATACTCAGTGATGCCGTTGGAGTTGATGGACTCACTTATCTTCCAAGCCTTCCGCTGTTATCATTGTTAGATGGCCTTAAGCCATATTTATTGTAATAAGTTCTCGCTTGAGACACTCGATGTAATAAGTGTGTGATTGCAACTCTGTTATAAATCCTCCGAGTACTGTGTGGTGTCAGCATTACTGATCCAGGGATGACACCGGAGCACAGAGATCAGACTGCTTGAGGTCTGGTCGCTACAGAGATGGTATCAGAGCACACGCTGACTGTAGGACATGACCACTAAGCTAAAGACCTAGATCACTACTCACTCTCTTCTCCTCTGACTCCTCATCTTTTCTACTCTTTTAGGATGGCGGATGCAAAGAACAAGTTCACGCAACCGGATGAAGATACCCCTTTTGGACGTCACTTGAAGGAAGTCACTAGATACGTGAACATAGGAGTACCAAGCTTCACCGGAACCTACAACGCCACTTTACCTGAAGAAGAGCGTTGGATGATTCAAGTTCAAGTTCCAGGAAGGATGTTCATGCCAGTCACTGAGCCCATAGAGTTTTCTTTTGATGCACCAACTTGGAGTCTAGGAAAGAGCATGGCAGCTCACATCGCCATGGGACGCATAAGTCTACCGCAATGATCTCAAGGATACAATCTACCAGATTTGTGGGCACCGAGATGAGCACTGGGATATGATCAGCACCAGGAATGATAGATCAATTGCAGCTTTTATCCAGGAGTTAAACTAGCACATTTGACGATAGGAGAACCAGATGTGCGCCGACATGATAGATCGGAAGAAGGCAAGGACAAGAATCAAGGAACTGAAGGAAGAACTCAAGGCTACACGTGAAGATTATGAAGAGGAAATTGAAGTATTGGTGGATAAGAATGCCGACCTAACTATGAAGCTAGCGATATTTATGGGAGACCCTACACTAGTAGATGAAGACGAAGAGCCCAAGGAGATTAGCCCAGAAGACTACATCATCATCGATGACACAAACTTGGACCCAGACGAAAGCGATGATGACTATGTTGATGAAGCTGGAGCAGATATCATGGAGTCTGCAACCGAAGAATATCTCTAGTAGACCACCTCATCAGTAGTAGTAGTCCACCATGTAAATATAGTAGTCCGAGCACTTTTGCGATAGTTAGATCGATTGTATGCCCTTGTTTGATTGAATGAAGTGAATTGTTTGCTTTTGCCTCATGTGCATATGGGTAGTGTTTTCTCTTTAGACCCCCTCTATTCTTACATATCATCTTTTCTAAACCCTCAGATGCCTCCGAGACGTGACCCCGGATTTACCTTCCCACTGGAGCTCACCCAGTTAATCCAGCAGCAGAACACATTGATGCAGTTGCTAGTCCAGAATCAGAACCAGGGGAACAACAACAACCCACCACCACCACCACCTGTTGATCACTTAGCCCGTTTTCTTAGGCTGAATCCACCGGTGTTTTCCAGTAGCACCGAGCCGATAGTAGCAGATGATTGGCTCCGCAAGACAGCTAGAGAGTTGACCACAGCAGGATGCACGGATGCGGAGAAGGTGAAGTTTGCCGCACATCAGCTTGAAGGACCCGCAACATCATGGTGGGAGAATTTCACAGCCACTTTCCCTGTCGACACTGTCACATGGGACCAGTTTCAGCAGGCCTTTCATACTGCCCATGTTTTAGCAGGAGCTATGTCCATGAAGAAGCGTGAGTTTCGCAACTTGCGCCAAGGAGGACGGACAGTAGGCCAGTATGTGGAGGACTTTAGTAAGTTAGCACATTATGCCCCAGATGACGTTGCTACGGATGCAGCTAAGCAGGAGAAGTTTCTGGAAGGACTGAATGATGAGTTGAGCATGCAGTTGATGGTAGCAACCTTCAACAACTACCAGGAGTTGGTAGACCATCCTCTTATGATTGAAGGCAAGCAGCAGCAAATTGAGAATCGCAAGAGGAAGTATGGACAAGGGAAGTACAATTCAGGAGCTCAGCAGAAGCCACGTTTTACCCCTAGACCGGGAGGACATTTTCAGCATACTCATGGAGGAGGTAGCTTGCACAATCACAATGGCACCAGGAATGGTAATGGGAATGGAGGAAGCAATGGCCAGAATCGCACCAACCCATCAACCCCAGCCAAGAAGGACCTGAGCCAAGTCACTTACTTTAAGTGTTCGAAGACAGGACATTATGCAAATGAATGTCCTGAATTACAAAATGGAAATAGCAATGGAAGCTCTGGGAAGAAGCCGAACCCTTTCAACAGGGGACAGGTGAACCACGTAAACGTGGAGGAGGTTGAAGAGCAGCCGGATGCCGTAATCGGTAAGTTTTTGGTTAAGTCATTTACTGCACTCGTTCTTTTTGATACTAGTGCATCGCATTCATACATATCGAGGGGATTTGTGGATAAGTATAACCTGCCCACTAAGGTTCTTAGAACACCTATGCTAGTAAGCTCACCAGGATTGGAGTATATGGCCAGTCAAGGATGTTTTCAAGTGCCATTGAGTATAGGTAGGCATGTGTTTCCCTCGGATCTAATCCTTTTGGAATCACAAGGATTGGATGTAATTCTGGGTATGGATTGGTTGTCGATGTATGGAGGAAACATCGATTGCGCCAGTAAGACAATTTTGCTTACCACCCCAGAAGGGAGAAGGATCAAGTATGTATACCGGCATGTGCCAAAAGGGACTCAAGTAAATTGTTTAACAGGAGTAGTACAGGAGGAAGTACCAGTGGTAAGGGATTTCCCTGAAGTATTTCCAGTAGAGTTGCCAGGCATGCCACCGGATAGAGATATTGAGTTTTTGATTGAGCTATTGCCAGGCACCGGGCCAATATCGAAGAGACCATATAGGATGCCAGCAAAGGATTTGGTGGAAATTAAGAAGCAGATTAAGGAGTTATTGGATAAAGGATATATTCGCCCAAGTTCTTCGCCTTGGGGATCGCCAGTACTTCTAGTAGAGAAGAAGGATGGATCGTTAAGGATGGTTGTTGATTATCGAGGATTGAATGAAGTAACGATCAAGAACAAGTACCCACTACCAATGATTAATGATCTGTTTGATCGATTGCAAGGAGCTAAGGTATTTTCCAAGATCGATCTGCGATCAGGATACCACCAGTTGAAGATTCGAGAACAGGATATTCCTAAGACAGCTTTTACCACCAGGTATGGGCTGTACGAGTATACCGTTATGTCATTTGGTCTGACTAACGCACCTGCCTATTTTATGAACATGATGAACAAAGTGTTTATGGAGTTCTTGGATAAGTTCGTCGTGGTGTTCATTGATGATATCCTGGTTTACTCGAAGAATGAAGAGGAGCATAAGGAACATTTGCGATTGGTACTTGAGAAGCTCAGAGAACATCAGTTGTATGTCAAGTTCAGCAAATGTGAGTTTTTGTTGAAGGAAGTAGGATTCCTTGGACACGTTATATCCGGAGAAGGAATAGCAGTTGATCCCACTAAAGTTGATACCTTGACCAAGTGGGAAGCACCAACCACGGTTGGAGAGATCCGAAGTTTTCTTGGACTCGCAGGATACTACCGGAGACTCATTGAGAATTTCTCAAAGATAGCGAAGCCTATGACGGAGTTATTAAAGAAGGAAACCAAGTTCATATGGACTGAGGAGTGTGAGGCTAGTTTCTAGGAGTTGAAGAAACGCTTGGTTACTTCACCAGTGTTGATTTTGCCAGATCAGACCAAGGATTATGAGGTGTATTGCGACGCTTCACGTCGAGGACTTGGAGCAGTGCTTATGCAGGAAGGGAGAGTTGTTTCATATGCCTCAAGACAACTGAAACCTCATGAGTTGAATTATGCTACGCATGATTTGGAATTAGCAGCCATAGTGCATGCATTGAAAACATGGAGACATTTTCTCATTGGAAACCATTGTGAGGTGTACACGGATCATAAGAGTTTGAAGTACATTTTCACGCAGAAGGAGTTAAACCTCAGACAAAGGAGATGGTTGGAGCTCATCAAGGATTATGATATGAGATTGCATTACCATCCCGGAAAGGCTAATGTAGTAGCTGACACATTGAGCCGTAAGAGCCACATCAATACATTAATGACGGGAGAAATACCAAGGGAGTTAGCAGAAAATCTTCGTGAACTATGTTTAGAAATAGTCCCGAGAGGCTATGTAGCATCATTGGAGATTCAGTCAACTTTGATGGATAGAATCAGAGAAGCTTAGAGGACTGACAAGGAGATTGCTTCTATTAAGGAGAAACTGAGCAAAGGAAAGGCTAAAGGATTTCGTGAGGATGAGCACGACACCCTATGGTTTGAAGACCGTGTTTACGTGCCCAATGACCCAGAGATCAGGAAGTTGATACTGCAAGAGGCACACGGTTCACCATATTCGATTCATCCAGGAAATACCAAGATGTATTTGGATTTGAAAGATATTTTCTGGTGGACCAGAATGAAGAAGGATATTGCGGAGTATGTAGCAGTTTGTGATGTATGTCAGAGAGTAAAGGCAAAGCATCAGAAGCCAGCAGGATTGTTACAACCATTGCCGATACCCAAATGGAAGCGGGATAAGTTAGGCATGGATTTTATCACGAGATTACCCAGGACTCGTTCAGGCTATGACTCGATTTGGGTTGTAGTTGATCGATTGACGAAGGTAGCTCATTTCATCCCGGTAAAGACCACTTACACCAGTGCTAAGTTGGCAAAGATATACATGACCAGGATCGTATGTCTGCATGGAGTTCCAAGGAGTATCGTATCAGATAGAGGAACCCAGTTTACCTCAAAGTTCTAGAAGCAGTTGCATGAAACTTTGGGTACCAGGCTAGAATTTAGTACAGCTTTTCATCCACAGACAGATGGACAGACCGAGAGAGTCAATCAGATTTTGGAGGATATGCTGAGAGCTTGTGCGCTAGATTACGGATCTAGTTGGGACGATAATTTGCCATATGTAGAGTTCTCTTACAACAACAGTTACCAAACCTGTTTAAAGATGGCCCCTTTCGAAGCCTTGTATGGAAGGAGGTGCAGGACACCGTTGTCATGGGACGAAGTTGGAGACAGCCAGTTGTTTGGACCTGACTTGATTAAAGAGTCTGAACAGAAGGTGAAATTGATTCGCGATAGGCTCAAGGTAGCCCAGTCCAGACAGAAGAGTTATGCAAATTCTAAACGCAAGGAGACAGTTTACGAAGTTGGAGATAGAGCTTATCTTCGAGTATCTCCACTTCGAGGAACAAAGTGTTTTGGAGTTAAAGGAAAGTTAGCGCCATGATTTTTAGGACCATATCGAGTTTTGGAGCATATGGGAGAAGTGGCCTACAAGTTGGAATTGCCCGAAGGATTGTCAGGAGTTCATGATGTGTTCCATGTTTCTCAGCTGAAGAAGTGCCACGCGGAGATGGCTGACATACCGTTGAGAGACACAATGCCATTGGAAACAATTCAGTTGGATAACAATTTGACCTATGAGGAGAAACCAGTTAAGATTCTCGAGTTTGCCAATCGAGTCACTCGCAGCAAGGTTATCAAGTTTTGCAAAGTTCAGTGGAGCCACCACACGGAGGACGAAGCCAGCTGGGAACGAGAGGAAGATTTGCTAAAGGACCACCCTCACCTATTTTCTAGCCAACCCGAATCTCGAGGGCGAGATTCATCTTAAGGGGGGTAGGTTTGTAACATCCCAAATTTCAATTTGGAATGTTATACATTAGATCATCTATGCATATCATATTTTAATTTTTGCATTTTTGGTTGATCCTAGAAATTTCTACGCAACTCAAGGACCCACAGAGAGAGTTGGGGATTTCGTTATTTTTATATTTGAGTTTTCTCAAATTTTGAGAATAGGATCATTCGATTTTGTTATTTTATCGTCAATTATTTCTATTTCAAAAATATGAGAGAGGGAATAAAATGACTTTCCCAAAAGAAATAAATATTGAGGATTTAATAATAAAATCAAATAAGATTTTATTTCGGAGTTTTTCGTTATTTTATTTGAATTTAGGAAAAATGTGCGTTTTTCAAAATTGCATTTAGGCCCCAAATAAATGTTCACCTTGTGCGGCTTGATTTTAGAAGCCCGGGAAAATTTATTTCAGGATTTTTGAAGTCCATTTAGTATTTATTTTTATTTTTATTCTGCGCGTAATTATTAAAAAAAACGAACCGACCTAGGGGCCGTGTCCGACCCGGACTCCCGGCCCGCTAGGCTTTATAAGCCGAGGGGGAGGCCCAGCCGAGCCAAACCCTAGCCCCCAGTCCTAGCCGCCGCCGCCAGCCCCTGCCGCCGCCACCCCGCTGCCGCGCCGCCGCCGTCGACACGCCGCCCGAGGTCGCCTCGATTTCCGCGCTGATTTTTTTTCAAAAAACCGTCCGGTTTTTCCGTCGGTTTTTCGTCGGTTTTTTTGTTTCGGTTTTTTTGAATAGATCGGTTTTCTGATTTATTTAAATAGCGAGCGTTCGTCCGTTCGTTCGTTCTAACGAACGTTCGTTTTTTTCTCGGATTAAATCCGCGATTTTTCTGATCGCGATTCCTGATCCGATTTTCGTTTTAGTATAACTTTTCGCTCGTTTATCGGAATCAGGCGATTCAAGTGCCTGGAGTTTCGTCTCGAAACCCTCTATCCGTTTAACCAACTTAAACAAGTTTTTGCTACTGTAAAAATTGACCTAGATCCAGATTAGTAGAACGAAGTTGTTTTCTTTCGCCGTTTGATTTTCTTTGCTTTGTTCGATTTGATTCTTTTTGCCAACCGGAGTTCTTAAGTTGAACCTTCTGGTTAGATCTCTTCTTTGAGTTTTACCTGTGCATTAGATAAGTACTTATTGTATGCTTGTTTGTTTGTCTGCGATAGAATACCCAGAGTGCGCCGCTTGTTACTTCGAATCGCTAGGTTTCCCGGATCATCAGCAAGGCAAGTAACACTTTGATCATACTTTTCTACTACCCAGTTTTATTGCATTAGATCAATCCTCAAACATTGCATGATTAGGATCTAATTAAATTGTGGGATGGGAAGTAGTTGAGGTAGTACCTATTACCTGGTTATTATCAAACCTTTGGGAGTTACTTCTACGTTTGCGTATTATGCCATGCTATGCTAGTAGACGTGGATTGGGTGAGTGATATTCATGACAGATGTGAGTTTGACAATTAATGGTTTATCTAAGGTGGCAACTTGAACACACATCTGGGTGGATTGAGGCACTTGGGTAGTCCAGGACTTGCCTGTTTTCTTTTGGACCGCCACCCAGGCTCAAAGGGATCATGAGATTATTCATACTAGAAATTTCCGTGTGCAGCCACAAGCCATTATGGGCTCTGGCATAGTTGATTAAGTCGTGCGAACTCTTACAGGATAGACTAGCAGATGTAGGGGAAAGTAGGTGTAACGGTCTATCCATCGTAAGGTGCTAGCGCTTCTGAAAGACTATGTCTCGGTCATCCATCTTCTCAAACAACATGTAGTACGAGAAACGAAATGGAGGCGATCGAGTCTTGTGGGGAAAAGTGCGCAAACCTCTGTAGAGTGTAATAAACTAATCATGGTTAGCCGTGTCCCCGGTTATGGACATCTTGAGTATCTAGTACTTGGATTATCATGTGAATCTCAACATGTTACTCTAAAAACATTAATTTTGTTGGGTTTTGTTAATGATATTTTTAATTGGGATTGAGGATGCTGTCAACCATTCTCAATGTTTAACAACTACCATGATAGTTAAATAAATTTATTCCTTTGAAGTAGGGAAAAATTGGCTTTACGCAAAACTGTAACCATAGAGCGTTCCACTAGCCAAATATGCATATAGTATAGCTGTTTCATTCCATTACTCTCTATGTGTTACATTGCCAGCATATTCTATGTGCTGACCCATTTCGGGCTGCAACGTTAATGTTGCAGACTTTTCAGACGATGATTAAGGAGTTTTTAGGTCGTGGTTCTATACTTAGTGATGCCGTTGGAGTTGATGGACTCACTTTTCTTCCAAGCCTTCCGTTGTTATCGTTGTTAGATGGCCTTAAGCCATATTTATTGTAATAAGTTCTCTCTTGAGACACTCGATGTAATAAGTGTGTGATTGCAACTCTGTTATAAATCCTCTGAGTACTGTGTGGTGTCAGCATTACTGATCCAAGGATGACACTGGAGCATAGAGATCAGACTGCTTGAGGTCTGGTCGCTATAGATTTGATGCAATGTCTTGTCAGTTTCGAGTTGGTGTTCCCACCATCCTTCTTCAACATCATGACGCACGTCCTAGTTCACCTATGTGAAGAGATTAACGTTTTGGGTCCTGTATTTCTGCACAATATGTTCCCCTTTGAGAGGTTCATGGGAGTCTTAAAGAAATATGTTCATAATAGTGCTAGGCCAGAAGGAAGCATCTCCAAGGGCCATGAAAATGAGGAGGTCATTGAGTTTTGTATTGACTTTATTCCTGACCTTAAGCCGATTGGTGTTCCTGAATCGCGGCATAAGGGCAGACTGGATGGAAAAGGCACACCAGGAGGGAATCAAATAATATGTATGGACGGACATTCTCTCACTGAAGCACACTACATAGTGCTACAAAATTTTATGTGCAAACAAACTCAGGAAAGGTATAAAGTTGGCATGGTATCATAATTTCCCCCACTTAGCATGTGCAAAAAAGTAGAGAGGGTTACCGCAAAAAATGGATGCACTTCGTGTACAAAATGGACAATCTCTTTCGAAGTATCAGGGTTTCGGACGAAAACTCATCTGTTACAAAGGCAATCCATTTTTTAAATAACCTAAGCATTACCAAATTGAATATAATGATAAAACACACTAATATTAAACATAAGAAAAAAGAATCACTGAAAAAGCTATTTTCAAAGTGAAGTTATTCACAAACTAGTGATTCACACAAATTTCAAATAATTCAAAATTTAAACTATTCAAATTTGAAAACTACCGGCACTAACAGAAAGTTTGTAATTTTTGTACCTAAAGCAAAAATATTCACAAAGAAACTCTAAATACAGCAAAAAACAACTCAAAAATAAATAAAGCAAAAAATAAGAAAATAAAAAAGCCCGCCTACTGGGCCAGAGCAGCTTGCATACGGCTAGAAACCCAACGTGTTATTGGGCCAGGATGCAGGCCTGCAAAGGCCCAGTAGGCCCACAGGGTAGCAGAGAATAGATAGGCCCAGTAGGCCGGCTTTGGAGAGGAGCTCGAGGGAGCTGCCGCATGCTACCTCTTGAGCACTCACGTTGGTTTTCCCTTGAAGAGGAAAGGGTGATGCAGCAGAGTAGCGTAAGTATTTCCCTCAGTTTTTGAGAATCAAGGTATCAATATAGTAGGAGGCTACGCGCGAGTCCCTCGCACCTGCACAAAACAAATAAATCCTCGCAACCAACGCGATAAGGGGTTGTCAATCCCTACACGGTCACTTATGAGAGTGAGATCTGATAGATATGATAAGATATTATTTTTGGTATTTTTATGATAAAGATGCAAAGTAAAATAAAAGCAAAGTAAAAAGCAAAGTATTGGAAGATTAATATGATGAAGATAGACCCGAGGGCCATAGGTTTCACTAGTGGCTTCTCTCGAGAGCATAAGTATTTTACGGTGGGTGAACGAATTACTGTTGAGCAATTGACAGAATTGAACATAGTTATGAGAATATCTAGGTATGATCATGTATATAGGCATCACGTCCAAGACAAGTAGACCGACTCCTGACTACATCTACTACTATTACTCCACACATAGACCGCTATCCAGCATGCATCTAGAGTATTAAATTCATAAGAACAGAGTAATGCCTTAAGCAAGATGACATGATGTAGAGGGATAAACTCATGCAATATGATGAAAACCCCATCTTGTTATCCTCGATGGCAACAATACAATACGTGCCTTGCTACCCCTGCTGTCACTTGGAAAGGACACCGCAAGATTGAACCCAAAGATAAGCACTTCTCCCATTGCAAGAAAGATCAATCTAGTAGGCCGACCAAACTGATAATTCGAAGAGAATTGCAAAGATAACCAATCACACCTAAAAGAATTCAGAGGAGATTCAAATATTGTTTATAGATAAACTTGATCATAAACCCACAATTCATCGGTCTCAACAAACACACCGCAAAAAGAAGATTACATCGAATAGATCTCCACAAGAGAGGGGGGAACTTTGTATTGAGATCCAAAAAGAGAGAAGAAGCCATCTAGCTAATAACTATGGACCCGTATGTCTGAGGTAAACTACTCACACTTCATCAGAGAGGCTATGGTGTTGATGTAGAAGTCCTCCGTGATCGATGCCCCCTCCGGCGGAGCTCCAAAACAGGCCCCAAGATGGGATCTCATGGATACAGAAAGTTACGGCAGTGGAATTAGGGTTTAGGCTCCGTATCTGATCGTTTGGGGGTACGTAGGTATATATAGGAGGAAGAAGTACGTTGGTGGAGCAACAGGGGCCCCACGAGGGTGGAGGGCGCGCCTGGGGGGTAGGCGCGCCCCCTACCTCGTGGCCTCCCTGTTGGTTGCTTGACGTAGGGTCCAAGTCTCCTGGGTCTTGTTCGGTGAGAAAATCACGTTCCCGAAGGTTTCATTCCGTTCAGACTCCGTTTGATATTCCTTTTCTTCGAAACCCTGAAATAGGCAAAAACAACTGTTGGTGTTCTGGGAATGGGGGTCCTCACACTTGCCTGCCTGCAGCCTGCAGCGTCGCTCAAGTGGGGGCCCAACGTGGCCCATCTTCATCAGCTCAAGCTCAAGACCCTCGCGAGGGGCCAAGCCTCGCGGGGCGGACGACCGGAAGCTTCCTCAGAGGCAGCCTCATCAGGCAGGCTCACGAGAAGGTGGAGAGATCAAGGCAGGGGTACCTCACGAGGAGCCCGTGACGCCAGCCATGACGATCGAGACCAGGCGGGCGCCGGCCTGCGCAGTGTCCTTGTTTCCCCTTTGGTGCAAAGGGGGAAAGCACAGGCCAAGGAACCGGGCAAAGGTTACCATTCTGGTGCAACGAGACCAAGACCAACCAATCGGCAGGACGGAGGTCACCGTGGATCCCAAGACAGCGTCATCACCAGTGCTTTTGGCAGCCGAAGACCACCTTTGGTCAGGATAACTTGTACTAGATGTTCTCCTTCAAAATGGCCAATTGTTGGCGCCCTTCCCGCTCATTATTTGGGGAGAGGTCCAGGGCCTCTATAAATAGAGCTAGCCACCACAGAGTAGAGGGCAGAGAGGAAGGGACTGAAAAAGAGAGATAGAGAGAGAGAGAGGCGACTGAACTCACCCAAGCAGTTCATCGCACCAGCTCAAGAACACCTCTCGCGAGGCTGTTCGTCCCTTGTACTGTTCATCATCAGCCCCTGAGGCAGTCCACCACACCACACACTAGAGTAGGGTATTACACCACAACGGTGGCCCGAACCAGTATAAACCTTGTGTCCCTTGTGTTGTTCGTTGTTTCCAGCTTAAATCACGCGAGGAGATTGGACATAGATCGGTAGGAGAGAGATCTCTGCGCGCACCCCAGTGTTCGAACCTCAAGGGTCTGTCGGAACCCGAAATCCGACATTTGGCGCACCAGGTAGGGGTGCACCGGAATCCTTCTTCCTCCGCATTGCGTTCTGTCGCCTCGCCGTTCAGATGTCAAGCGACCCAGCTGCCAACGCCGACCGCTGGGCAGCGTGGCCCGCCCACGCCGTGTCACCGGCCCAGGGCGACCTCAACCTTGCGCCTCAGGCAGCCTGCGCTCCGCAGGGCACTGCGGGGCGCGGGCGACGCGGCCAGAGGCTGCCTGCCCTCACACCACGGCAGGTGCGGGCCGCGGCAAGGGCCTCAAACCAAGCCGCGGCAATGGCGCCGTACACCCGACGGGAGCAAGCAAACTCCAGTGCCGCGCTCACGGTGGCCCAAGAGCTGCTACGGTGTCGGCTGCTGGAGGGCGGCCGCGACGTATTGCTGGAGCGAGTCGCCGAGCTCCTAGACACCGCCGCCTCAGGGACACCTCCTTTCTGCGTCTAGCTGCCACCCCAGACCCAAGGCGGGCCGTATGGCGGCGTCGTGCACGCGCACGCAACTTCCGGCGGACTCCAGGGCCCATTCAGCGCCAACACCCCGCCGGCACCAGACGACAAGTCGCGCCGGCCTCTTCTCAGGCCAGCGAAGGGGTGCCCACCGTGGCCTTCGGCTTCAGCGGACCGCCATGCCATCACCCCCAAGACGGCGCTCCAAGCCAGGCTGCGTGGCATGCGGGGCGCTATAGCGAGGCGCACGGGGCGGTGGCCCCAGAAGCTTACATGCCCCGCATGGTGGATCAGGGGTGCGGACTGGAAGAAGATCATGCCTCATTCCTCGGGCCAGGCTGGGGTGAGGAGATGCCAGGAGTTGAGCTCTTTCAGGAACCACAAGAGAGCCTCGATAGCCGCACCAGCGGCGGCAACTATTGGGTACCACTCATCCCTGAGGAGCAAGCTTATGCTAACCATGGGTCGCAGGAGATACAGGTCGCCGCAGCAGGTGGCTGCCCCAATTCTATAGCCTCATACCCCTCAGGAGGAGGGCGCAGGGGGCTGCAGGAGAGGGGCCGAGATTCGGGCTCGTCCCCGCGGTGGTCGAAGCGAGGCGTTCTCAGGAGGTAGGCCCCCTGCCGGGGAGGTGCCCCAGGGCCTGCCCCCGGCAGAGGACCCGTGGTCATCGGGGGAACCGCTGGCGACGGCTCTTCCCCATTGGCGTCGTCCTTGGTTTCCGGTCGCTATCAATGGCGGCAGAGTGAGGCGCAAGGCGG
Source organism: Triticum urartu (assembly GCF_056163025.1). NCBI lineage: Eukaryota > Viridiplantae > Streptophyta > Magnoliopsida > Poales > Poaceae > Triticum > Triticum urartu. The sequence continues at coordinate 236,933,461 of NC_141879.1, read as the reverse complement.
GGCCCTCGTCTGGCGATTTGAAGCAAGGCCAGTACCTGTGAAGAAGGCCCAGTGCCTGTGAAGCTCGCCGCCCGTGACACTCTCACGTAATAATGAGTGGGGCTGTACACGCCCCAGAGTCTCCGGAGAGCCGCCCTCGGGCCTCGAGGGCTCCCACCCACGCCCAGTGGCAGCACTTAGCTTCGCGCTGGTGAGAAGACGTCGAAGACTAGACTAGGTGCCGGACGCGGCCTTTTGCTTTTGCCTTTCCTTGTTGACGAAGTTCTTCGATTTGGATTTAAGTTGGATTTGAGCTCGATGCTTGCGTGTGTTTGGGGGAAGGGGTGTTTAGTCTCGTTCGAGCAATCTCTCGCGTTCTGGTTTTGGCTTTGCGTCCAAAGTGAACATTGGCTGCCCCCCCTCGCGATCCCCTCGTGAGCCGGGCCGGGCCAGGCACGTTCACAACTAGGACCGCTGTTACCGCACCCTTTCCGGAGGTTTTCATCGCGGGATCCACAAGTTAATCAGAAGACACCCGAGGTGCAGCGGCCCCCACAGGCCCGCTCAGGACTCGTCGGGGTCGGAAGGTACACAAGTCAGCTGACCCATCACCGGGCCAGCGGCTAAGTTCACACGCAACATTATGCTTACCAGGGTACTAATTGCAAACCTTTACATGAGGGGCTTCCCCTCCCAAAATGCTCTTACATCCTTCAGGGCCAAGCCCGAACCTTCTTTGTGCAGGTTAAACAGCAGTGACATGCGGTCAGTCAAATATATCACTCACCGCGTCTTCTTGGGAATCCTCGGAGGCATCGCTGGCGTCGTTGACATTGCCGCTGCCGCCAGCATCTCCATCAGCGCCAGGCTCGTCCACAACGCCGCCTTCATTGGCGCCCACGACCACGCCGTCATCATCAGACGCAAAGGCCCTGACGAGGGCGTCCACGTTGTCCTCCACCCACCGCGCCAGGTCGCCTCAGACGGCAATGGGCACGGGTGCAATGGCAGTGTCGAAGTCAAAGTGGGGGTCCCTGTCCTGCAGATGGCTGAAGACGCGGGAGAAGGCACGCCCGAGCAAGGCTCGGCTCCTCTCTTCGACAAGCCAACAAACCTCTCGGATCGGTTCTCCAGAAGCGTCACCACATCGGTGAAAAATTTGAGGTTGCCGGCGTAATTGACCTCGTGCGGCTCCTTAGCGGCAGCCTTGCAAATATAGCCCAAAGCTGCGTTGGCCCTCTCTCTGAGCGTTTGAAGCATGGGGGCATGCACATGCTCCAGAACCCGCCGTCAACGGATCTCATCCTCATTCCGCTGCGGGATGGCCTCGGCGTCATCAACCCTCTGTTGGAGAAGAAGCCGCTCGGCCCGGGAGGAGGACAGCTCCGCCTGCGTCGCGCTCAGGGCGGCTGCGGAGGAGTCCGCACGCCGCGTCACTTCGGTCAGTTTGGCCCTGAGGGCTGCAGTCCTGCCCTCGGCCTCGGCCTTGATTAGCCCCAACCTCATCTCGTATTCGCGCTCGAAGGCCGAGCAAGCTTCCGCCACGCGGCGATCGACTTCTTCCTGGGCCCGGGCTTCGCACGCGGCAACGTCATCCTCCGCCCGGGCCACCAGGCGCTCCCTCGTCTCCAACCGCTCAAGGTCAAGGTTGCGCTCGGCGGCCTCCAGCGTCAGCGCCTCCTCGCGCTTCAGAAGCTCCGCTCAGTCAACAGAGGCCCCCTCCATCGACTCAAGGGCCGCCTGGCGCAGTTCCACTTGCTGCTCCAGGGAGTTGCTCCAAGCTTGGAGCTCCCATGCGCGCTCCTCCGCAGCCTTGCACCGTCGGTCTGCTTCCTGAGCCTCCTCGACGACCTGGGAGCAGGCCTCCCGCGAAGCTACCAGCGACGCTTCAGCCTTTGCGTTGTCAAGATCACATTGGTGATGCGCGAGGGCGACGGCTACCTTTAGTTTGCGCTTCTCCTCAGCAAGGCGCAAACCTTCGGCCTCGAGGTGTGCATCCTCGTCAGCAAGCTCTGCCCCGATCCGGCTCACCGCATCCGCCGCCCTCTGGAGGAACTCTTCGCGAAGGGCGCGTCGCTCTCGAGTGCGCCTGAGCACGTCTTCTGCATCACCCTCTTCCACCGGAGCATGCAGAGGGCCCCGGGGCGGCAAGCCCCCTCTCGGCGCGGGGCTGGGGGCTGGCGCCCTAGTCATCGCCAGATGGACCTCTCTGGGAATCCGGCCTGGCGTCGGTCCACCCACGGAAGAAGAGCCAAAGACAGACCTCAGCCATCCACCATTTATGATCAGAGGAGGAACGCGGGGCAAGCCGGATGTGCCCCAGGAGGACTCATGAAGAAAGGACAGCGGGCGCGCAGGCTCGAGGTGCCCTATGGAACAGACCACTCCACCGACCGGTCTAGCAGCAGGGTTGCCGCTCGAGCTCGCCGAACCCAGGGCCAGCGGAGAAGGCGAAGCTTGGGGGGATGGCTCCCGGGCTGACTCGGCGAGTTTCGCAGGGCAGGGCCTGAAAGGGCCACAATCAGTCGCAGGGATAGCAAAGTAAATGAGCAAGGAAAGAAGAAGACTTACTCGTCCATGACAAAATACTTCCTGCGCGTCAACAAGCGGCAAGGGCGGTCGTTGCCACCCAAGGCCTCCTTCCTCTTGCGTAGGGCCTCGAAGTCTACGCGGAACCGACCTAAGCGCTCGGCGCGGGGGTCAGCCTCTAGTGCGGAAGAAGCGACAAGATGATCAGCGTCAGAGGAGTCAGCCTGGGGGGCGCCGTCAGGCGTCGCCTCGCGAGGAACGGCTAGGGCCTCGGGGGGCCCGGCCTCAGGAGCCGTAGGCCGCGACTCCGCACCTGCCGCCACTCCAGGGCGGGCCCCGGGAGACGCCGCCTTCAAGACTTCTCGCGGCGTCGGCACCTCGACATCGGTCGCCTCAACTCCCATCGGTTCTCGTCTCCCCGCCCTGTCGCCCGAGGAAGGACTGCTGTGGGCGGCAGGGGAAGCAACCATGGCGGCTGGGTTCTCACGGGGCCCCATGAAGCCAGCAGGGTGCAGTCCTTACTCGTCGAAGCTGGGCATCTGCCTCACAAAATCGGCCCTGCCGGAGCAAACATACAAGAGGACACCATTACTCCGAAGGCTGCCTGGGGAAGGATCGCCGGTCAAGACCCTGAGCATCGTCCGCAACGCTTCAGGTGCCAAGTCCTCCTCCTGAAGTCACATGCGGTCTCTGTGCCCCGCAAAGTCCCACATCCGGCGAGAGTGGCGCTGGAGAGGAGCAATGCGACATTGGAGGAACTCCTTCACCACCTTGGGTGTTGTCACATTGAGCGCCCTCAAACTCTGGAAGTGGTACTAGACGAAGGCAAGCCGGGGGCTCGTGAGCACCTCATGATCCCAACCCGCGTGGGGAACAACAGGCGAGGTTGGGTGCGAGAGCAGAGGATTGGGCACTTCGACATCCACGCACAGCCACCGCTCTCTGAACCTGGCCTTAGGAGAAGGAAGGCTGAAGTCGATCCCTGAAGCGGCCGTCTCTGGCACGGCGAAGAAGCTCACGCACCCTGAGCACTGAGTGGGGTCGCTCAGGCGCAATGAAAAGAAGTGGCGCAGCAGGGCAACGGAAGGAGGAATGCCTATCATCGCCTCACAAACAAAAGCAAAGACAGCCAGAAGGGTAATGGACTCCAGCCCGAGGTGCATCATATGGATCTGATAATGGGAGAGCACCGCATTGAAGAAGGCGGAAAAGGGGGAACCAGACCCGCCCATAGGGCATCGGCAAAGAATCGGACCTCTGTGACGATTCTATCAAGGGAGGCATGGGACGCAAGCCAGACTGTGGTCCTGCCACACTCGTTGAAGATTGTGGCAAGGGTGGAACGGACCTTGTTCAAGGCTTCTGGATTGAGTATGATTGACCGAGCAACGGCGGGGCCGCCGCCGGAGGTGTGCGGAGCGAAGGCGCGGGCTTCTTTCCCCTTCCTTTCTTCATCGACGCCATGGCAGTGAAGAGAGGGAAGAACTCGAGCCGGGTTGGCGGCAGAGGCTGGAGCTCGAAGAGGAAGGAAAGGTAGGAGGCGAGCGAGCAGCGGAAAGGAGGAGCGACTATGTGCAACTGCGGGTCCGCTTAGCCGGGCGCGCAACAAGGCATCATGGGGAAGCGCAGATGCCCACGTCCAATCAATCGCCACGCGGCGCCCGAGGCCGCAGGCTTTTGGGGCCCATGGTGCTTCGCGCTCGCCCCTTCGCTTCCCTGCTAAGCCAAGCCCGGGCGCGCCTTGGGCCCGGGGGCTACTGTCGGCGTTCTGAGAACGGGGGTCCCCAGACTTGCCTGCCTGTGGCCTGTGGCGTGGCTCAAGTGGGGGCCCAGCGCGGCCCATGTTCATCAGCTCAAGCTCAAGACCCTCACGAGGGGCCAAGCCTCGCGGGGCGGACGACCGGAAGCTTCCTTAGAGGTAGCCTCATCAGGCAGGCTCGCGAGGAGGCGGAGAGATCAAGGCAGGGGTACCTCATGAGGAGCCCGTGACGCCAGCCATGACGATCGAGACCAGGCGGGGGCCAGGCGGGCGCCGGCCTGTGCAGTGTCCTTGTTTCCCCTTTGGTGCAAAGGGGGCAAGCACAGGCCAAGGCACTGGGCAAAGGTTACCATTCCGGTGCAACGAGACCAAGACTAACAGATCGGCAGGACGGAGGTCACCGTGGAGCCCAAGACGGCGTCATCACCAGTGCTTTTGGCAGCCGAAGACCACCTTTGGTCAGGATAACTTGTACTAGATGTTCCCCTTCAAAATGGCCAATTGTTGGCGCCCTTCCCGCTCATTATTTGGGGAGAGGTCTAGGGCCTCTATAAATAGAGCTAGCCACCACAGAGTAGAGGGCAGAGAGCAAGGGATCGAAAAAGAGAGATAGATAGATAGAGAGAGAGAGGTGATTGAACTCACCCAAGTAGTTCATCGCACCAGCTCAAGAACACCTCTCGCGAGGCTGTTCGTCCCTTGTACTGTTCATCATCAGCCCCTGAGGTAATCCACCACACCACACACTGGAGTAGGGTATTACACCACAACGGTGGCCCGAACCAGTATAAACCTTGTGTCCCTTGTGTTGTTCGTTGTTTCCATCTTAGATCAAGCGAGGAGATTGGACGTAGATCGGTAGGGGAGAGATCTCCGCGCGCACCCCAGTGTTCGAACCTCAAGGGTCTGCCGGAACCCGAAATCCGACAACAACAATTCTGGGCTGGGCCTCTGGTTAATAGGTTAGTCCCAAAAATAATATAAAAGTGGATAATAAAGCCCAATAATGTCCAAAATAGTAGATAATATAGCATGGAGCAATCAAAAATTATAGATACGTTGGAGACGTATCAAGTATCCCCAAGCTTAATTCCCGCTCGTCCTCGAGTAGGTAAATGATAAAAACAGAATTTTTGATGTGGAATGCTACTTGGCATAATTTCAATGTAATTCTTCTTAATTGTGGTATGAATATTCATATCCAAAAGATTCAAGACAAAAGTTTAATATTGACATAGAAATAATAATACTTCAAGCATACTAACTAAGCAACTATGTCTTCTCAAAATAACATGGCCAAAGAAAGTTATCCCTACAAAATCATATAGTCTGGCTATGCTCTATCTTCACCACACAAAATATTTAAACCATGCACAACCCTGATGACAAGCCAAGCAATTGTTTCATACTTTTGACATTCTCTAACTTTTTCAATCTTCATGCAATACATGAGCGTGAGCCATGGACATAGCACTATAGGTGGAATAGACTGGTGGTTGTGGAGAAGACAAAAAGGGGAAGATAGTCTCACATCAACTAGGCGTATCAACAGGCTATGGAGATGCCCATCAATAGATATCAATGTGAGTGAGTAGGGATTGCCATGCAACGGATGCACTAGAGCTATAAGTATATGAAAGCTCAAAAAGAAACTAAGTGGGTGTGCATCCAACTCGCTTGCTCACGAAGACCTAGGGCAATTTGAGGAAGCCCATCATTGGAATATATAAGCCAAGTTATATAATGAAAAATTCCCACTAGTATATGAAAGTGACAACATAGGAGACTCTCTATCATGAAGATCATGGTGCTACTTTGAAGCACAAGTGTGGTAAAAGGATAGTAGCATTGTCCCTTCTCTCTTTTTCTCTCATTTTTTTATTTGGGCCTTTTCTCTTAATTTTATGGCCTCTTTATATATATTTTTTATTTTCCGTCCGGAGTCTCATCCCGACTTGTGGGGGAATCATAGTCTCCATCATCCTTTCTTCACTGGGACAATGCTCTAATAATGATGATCATCACACTTTTATTTTCTTACAACTCAATAATTACAACTCGATACTTAGAACAAAATATGACTCTATGTGAATGCCTCCGGTGGTGTACCAGGATATGCAATGAATCAAGAGTGGCATGTATGAAAGAATTATGAACGGTGGCTTTCCCACAAATACGATGTCAACTACATGATCATGCAAAGCAATATGACAATGATGAAGTGTGTCATAATAACGGAACGGTGGAAAGTTGCATGGCAATATATCTCAGAATGGCTATGGAAATGCCATAATAGGTAGGTATGGTGGCTGTTTTGAGGAAGGTATATGGTGGGTGTATGATACCGGCGAAAGGTGCGCGGTATTAGAGAGGCTAGCAATGGTGGAAGGGTGAGAGTGCGTATGATCCATGGACTCAACATTAGTCATAAAGAACTCATATACTTATTGCAAAAATCTACAATTTATCAAAAAAAAGTATTACGCACATGCTCCTAGGGGGATAGATTAGTAGGAAAAGACCATCGCTCGTCCCCAACCGCCACTCATAAGGAAGACAATCAATAAATAAATCATGCTCCGACTTCATCAAATAATGGTTCACCATACGTGCATGCTACGGGAATCACAAACTTTAACACAAGTATTTCTCAAATTCACAACTACTCAACTAGCACATCTTTAATATCACCATCTCCATATCTCAAAACAATTATCAAGCAATAAACTTCTCATAGTATTCAACACACTCATAAGAGAAATTTATTATTAATCTTGTATACCTAGCATATTAGGATTATTTAAGCAAATTACCATGCTATTTAAGACTCTCAAAATAATCTAAGTGAATCATGAGAGATCAATAGTTTCTATAAAATAAATCCACCACCGTGCTCTAAAAGATATAAGTGAAGTATTAGAGCAAAACTATATAACTCAAAAGATATAAGTGAAACACATAGAGTATTCTAACAATTTCCGAATCATGTGTGTCTCTCTCAAAAGGTGTGTACAGAAAGGATGATTGTGGTAAACTAACAAATAAATACTCAAATAATACAAGACGCTCCAAGCAAAACACATATCATGTGGTGAATAAAAATATAGCTCCAAGTAAAGTTACCGATAGAAGTAGACGAAAGAGGGGATGCCTTCCGGGGCATCCCCAGGCTTTGTATTTTAGGTGTCCCTAGATTATATTGGGGGATCCATGGGCATCCCCAATCTTAGGCTCTTGCCACTCCTTGTTCCATAATCCATCAAATCTTTACCCAAAACTTGAAAACTTCACAACACAATACTTAAAGTAGAAAATCTCGTGAGCTCCGTTAGTGAAAGAAAACAAAAGACCACTTCAAGGTACTGTAATGAACTCATTCTTTATTTATATTGGTGTTAAACCTACTGTATTCCAACTTCTCTATGGTTTATAAACTATTTTACTAGTCATAGATTCATCAAAATAAGCAAACAACACACGAAAAACATAATCTGTCAAAAACAGAACAGTCTGTAGTAATCTGTAGCTAGCGCAAGATCTGGAACACCTAAAATTCTAAAATAAATTGCTGGACGTGAGGAATTTATCTATTAATCATCTGCAAAAATAATTAACTAAATATCACTTTCCAAATGAAAATGGCAGCAGTTCTCGTGAGCGCTAAAGTTTCTGTTTTTTACAGCAAGTTTAACAAGATTTCCCCCAAGTCTTCCCAACGGTTCTACTTAGCACAAACAGTAATTAAACACAAAAAACACAACCAAAACAAAGGCTAGACAAATTTTTTATTACTAAATAGGAGCAAAAATCAAGGAATAAAAATAAAATTGTGTTGCCTCCTAACAAGCACTATCGTTTAACGCCCCTAGCTAGGCATAAAAGCAAGGATAGATCTAGGTATTGCCATCTTTGGTAGGCAATCCATAAGTGGCTCTCATAATAGATTAATAAGGTAATTTAATTTTCTTTCTTGGGAAGTGTTCCATGCCTTTCCTTAATGGAAATTGGAATCTAATATTTCCTTCCTTCATATCAATAATTGCACCAATCGTTCTTAGGAAGGGTCTACCAAGAATAATAGGACATGAAGGATTGCAATCTATGTCAAGAACAATAAAATCTACGGGCACATAGTTACTATTTGCAACAATAAGGACATCATTAATTCTTCCCATAGGTTTCTTAATAGTGGAATCCGCAAGGTGCAAGTTTAAAGAGCAATCATCAAAATCACGGAAACCTAACAAATCACACAAAGTCTTTGGAATCGTGGAAACACTAGCACCCAAATCACACAAAGCATAGCATTCATGATCTTTAATTTTAATTTTAATAGCTGGTTCCCACTCATCATAAAGTTTTCTAGGGATAGAAACTTCCAACTCAAGTTTTCTTCATAAGATTGCATCAAAGCATCAACGATATGTTTGGTAAACGCTTTATTTTGACTATAAGCGTGAGAATAATTTAGCACGGATTGCAACAAGGAAATACAATATATCAAAGAGAAATTGTCATAATTAAATTCCTTGAAATCCAAAATAGTAGTTTCATTAACATCTAGAGTTTTGATCTCTTCAATTCCACTTTTATCAAATTTAGCATCAAGATCTAAAGACTCTGAATTTTTGGAACGCCTTCTAGGTAAAGGTGGATCATATTCAGTCCCATGATTATCAAGATTCATATTGCAAAACAATGATTTAATAGGGGACACATCAATAACTTTTAGATCTTCATCTTTATTATCATGGAAACTAGAAGAACATGCTCTTATAAAGGAATCTTTCTTAGCACGCATCCTAGCGGTTCTTTCTTTGCACCCATCAATGGAAATTCTCATGGCTTTGAGAGACTCATTGATATCATGCTTAGGTGGAATAGATCTAAGTTTCAAATAATCAACATCAAGAGAAATTCTATCAACGTTCCTAGCCAACTCATCAATCTTAAGCAATTTTTCTTCAATCAAAGCATTGAAATTCTTTTGTGAAGTAATAAATTCTTTAATATTAGATTAAAAATCAGAGGGCGTCTTATTATAATTTCCATAAGAATTTTTGTAGGAATTACCATAATTATTACAGGGATTGCTAGGATAAGGCCTAGGATTAAAGTTTCCTCTATACGCGTTGTTGCCAAAATTGTTCCTACCAACAAAATTCACATCCATAGATTAATTATTATTCTCAATCAAAGTAGACAAAGGCATATCATTAGGATCAGACGAAACACTTTTATTAGCAAATAATTTCATAAGTTCATCCATCTTTCCACTCAAAACATTAATTTCTTCTATCGCTTGCACTTTCTTATTAGTAGATCTTTCAGTGTGCCATTGAGAATAATTAACCATAATATTATCTAGGAGTTTATTAGCTTCTCCTAAAGTGATTTCCATAATAGTGCCTCCCGCGGCCAAATCTAAAAGATTTCTAGAAGCAAAATTCAATCCGGCATAAATTTTTGTATAATCATCCACAAATTTAAACCATGTGTTGGGCAATTACGTATCATTAATTTCATCCTCTCCCAAGCTTGTGCAACATGTTCATGATCAAGTTGCTTAAAATTCATAATATCATTTCTAAGAGAGATGATCTTAGCGGGAGGAAAATACTTAGAGATAAAAGCATCTTTGCACTTATTCCACGAATCAATACTATTTTTAGGCAAAGACGATAACTAAGCTTTAGCACGATCTCTAAGAGAAAAAGGAAATAGATTCAATTTAACAATCTCATTATCCACATCTTTCTTCTTTTGCATATCACACAAATCAATGAAACTATTCAGATGGGTAGCGGCATCTTCACTAGGAAGGCCGGAAAACGGATCTTTCATGACAAGATTCAGCAAGGCAGCATTAATTTCACAAGATTCAGCATCGGTAAGAGGAGCAATCGGAGTGCTAATAAAATCATTGTTGTTGGTATTGGTGAAGTCACACAATCTAGTGTTATCTTGTGCCATCATGACAAGCAAGCAATCCAACACACAAGCAAACAAGACGCGGGCAAAAGGAGGCAAATAGAGAAAGAGAGGGAGGATAGAGAGAGAGAGGGCGAATAAAAAGGCAAGGGTGAAGTAGGGGAGAGGAAAACGAGAGGCAAATGGCAAATAATGTTATGCGGGAGATAAGGGTTTGTGATGGGTACTTGGTATGTTGACTTTTGCGTAGACCTCCCCGGCAACGGCGCCAGAAATCCTTCTTGCTACCTCTTGAGCACTCGTGTTGGTTTTCCCTTGAAGAGGAAAGGGTGATGCAGTAGAGTAGTGATACGTCTCCAACGTATCTATAATTTTTGATTGCTCCATGCTATACTATCTACTATTTTGGGCAATATTGGCCTTTATTATCCACTTTTATATTACTTTTGGGACTAACCTATTAACTGGAGGCCCAACCCAGATTTGCTGTTTTATGCCTATTTCAGTGTTTCAAAGAAAAGGAATATCAGACGGAGTCGAAACGGAACAAAATCAACTGGAGAAGTTATTTTTGGAAGGAAACACACCTGATGAACAGTGGAGACACGAGGTGCTCACGAGGGTGGGGGCACCCCCCTAGGGCGCGCCCCCTGTCTCGTGGGACCCTCGTGGCTCCTCCGACATCCTCCCTGCACCCATATATACCCACATGACCTAAAACTTCCAGAACGAAACATAGATCGGGAGTTCCGCCGCTAGAAGCCTCCGTAGCCACCGAAAACCAATCTAGACCCGTTCCAGCACCCTATCGGAGGGGGAAATCCTTCTCCGATGGCCATCTTCATCATCCCGGTGCTCTCCATGACGAGGAGGGAGTAGTTCTCCCTCGGGGCTGAGGGTATGTACCAGTAGCTATGTGTTTGATCTCTCTCTCTCTCTCGTGTTCTTGAGATGATACAATCTTGATGTATCGCGAGCTTTGCTATTATAGTTGGATCTTATGTTTCTCCTCCCCCTCTTCTCTCTTGTAATGAATTGAGTTTCCCCTTTGAAGTAATCTTATCGGATTGAGTCTTTAAAGATTTGAGAACACTTGATGTATGTCTTGCTGTGGATATCTGTGGTGACAATGGGATATCACGTGACTCACTTGATGTATGTTTTGGTGATCAACTTGCGGGTTCCACCCATGAACCTATGCATAGGGGTTGGCACACGTTTTCGTCATGATTCTCCGATAGAACTTTGGGGCACTCTTTGAGGTCCTTTGTGTTGGTTGAATAGATGAATCTGAGATTGTGTGATGCATATCGTATAATCATGCCCACGGATACTTGAGGTGACATTGGAGTATCTAGGTGACATTAGGGTTTTGGTTGATGTGTATCTTAAGGTGTTATTCTAGTACGAACTCTAGGGCTGTTTGTGACACTTATAGGATTAGCCCAACGGATTGATTGGAAAGAATAACTTTGAGGTGGTTTCGTACCCTACCATAATCTCTTCGTTTGTTCTCCTCTATTAGTCACTTTGGAGTGACTCTTTGTTGCATGTTGAGGGATAGTTATGTGATCCAATTATGCTATTATTGTTGAGCGAACTTACACTAGCGAAAGTATGAACCCTAGGCCTTGTTTACCATCATTGCAATACCGTTTACGCTCACTTTTATCACTTGCTACCTTGCTATTTTTATTATTTCAGATTACAAAAACTATTATCTACTATCCATATACCACTTGTTTCACCATCTCTTCGCCGAACTAGTGCACCTATACAATTTACCATTGTATTAGGTGTGTTGGGGACACAAGAGACTCTTTGTTATTTGGTTGCAGGGTTGCTTGAGAGAGACCATCTTCATCCTACGCCTCCTACGGATTGATAAACCTTAGGTCATCTACTTGAGGGAAATTTGCTACTGTCCTACAAACCTCTGCACTTGGAGGCCCAACAACGTCTACAAGAAGAAGGTTGTGTAGTAGACATCAAGCTCTTTTCTGGCGCCGTTGCCGGGGAGGCAAGGAAAGCGGCACTAACACACCCCGTCAACTAAGCTCTTTTCTAGCGCCGTTGCCAGGGAGGTTAGCGCTTGAAGGTATATCTTTATATCCTGCAATCGAGTCTTTTAGTTTCTTGTTTTATCACTAGTTTAGTTTATAAAAGAAAACTATAAAAAATGGAATTGAGTTTGTCTCATACGCTTCACCTTTTTAATATCTTTTGTGAGTATGATGGAAAAGATAATTGTGCTCAAGTGCTAGAAGAAGAAATCTATAAAATGTTTGGGACTAAATATTTGAATGATGAGCATGATTGCAATGTTGTTAGTACGAATTCTTTGAATATCCATGATGCTAATGATGATTGCACTAGTTATGATGAAAATGCCTCCTATAAACATGTCAACTTTTGTAGAGTAGACTGGGTTTGCAAGTACACAACAAATAGGGAAGATAGATATTGCAAGAGGCATAAGTACTTAGAAACCAAATTGTTGCAAGAAGAGATAGATGAATGTGCTGAAAAATTCAATATTTTACGTGCCCCTTGTGAACTTTGCAATGAACATGGTCATTTAAAGCTCCAATGCTATTTGTTTCATGATCAAGTCGTGTCCAAACATTGTGATAATTTGATTAGCCTTGAGCATCATAAAGAGCTTAGCCTTCTTTTGGGGTATGAGGAAATGAAATGTATAACTAAGGCTATTCCAAAGTTTAATCTTTATAAAGTTCTTCATTTTGATCTAGAGAAAATTTATATGTATTGTGCGGTGAATTGTATTGAAAATCCTTATATTGCCAACTACATAAAGAAAAGAAAACAAATAGAAGATGAAGAGAATACTAATGAAATGGAAGAGACTTCCCAATACCCTCCTATTATTTCTTATGATGAATCAGGTACGAGGAAGAGCCTCCTATTCAACCAATCTCATTAATAAGGAGCTCCAAAAAGAGGATTGAACCCACACATGATGTGGTGAAGAAGAAAGAAAGGAAAAAAGGAAGAGAGATAAAAAGATATCTCTCCTAAATAATGCTTCTCATATTACTATTGTGCCTCATGAAAATATAATTGTGGAAGATAATGATACTTCTTATGATCTTGAAATTCTTTTTGGTACTTGCTTGGAAGAATATAATAATTGCTATACTATCGGTGCTATCTACACTATTAATGATGAGAGTGATTATGCTTATGATATGAAAAGGCCCAAGCTTGGGGAAGCTATGTTTGATGAGGATGACATATTTGAGAATATATTTGCTGCAATTAATGTTTGTCCCAAGCTTGGGAAGCTATGATTAATGAAGATGATATTTTTAGTCTCCCAAGTTTTGATATGCAAGTTTATAATGATGATAGCATGCCTCCTACTTATGATGATTATTGTGATGATACTTATGCTATAAAAAGTAGTGATTATATTTATAAAACTTGTCATTATTATGATTACCCCTTCTCTGAACATTACTCTTTTAATGTGGAAGCAATTTATAGTATTCAAGTCTCTTATGATACTCCCACTATTCCGAATGAGAAGAATTTTGCCTATGTGGAGAGTAGTAAATTTTCTATGCTTGTATATCATGAAAAGAATGCTTTAAGTGCTGGTTATATTGTTGAATTCATTCATGATGCTACTGAAAATTATTATGAGGGAGGAATATATGCTTGTAGGAATTGCAATAATATCAAGTTTCCTCTCTATGTGCTTAAAGTTTTGAAGTTATGCTTGTTTTGCCCTCCTATGCTAGTTGATTATTGTTCCCATAAGTTGTTTGCTCACAAAATCCCTATGCATAGGAAGTATGTCAGACTTAAATGTGCTAGTAATATTCTTCATGATGCTCTCTTTATGTTAGAATTCTTATCTTTTATATGAGCATCATTGAAATCATCATGCCTAACTAGGGGCGTTAAACGATAGCGCTTGTTGGTAGGCAACCCAATATTATTTTAGTTCCTTGCATTTTGTTCCTGTTTAGTAATAAATAACTAATCTACCTCTGTTTAGATGTGGTTTTAGTTTTTTAGTTAGTGTTTGTGCCAAGTAGAACCTTTGGGAAGACTTGGGAGAAGTCTTGTTGATCATGCTGTAAAAAACAGAAACTTTAGCGCTCACGAGAATTTCTGCCATTTTTATTTGGAGAGTGATATTTAGTTAATTATTTTTGCAGATTATTAATAGATAAATTCCTCAGGTCCATCAAATTATTTGAGAATTTTATGAGTTCCAGAAGTATACGTTTGATCCAGATTACTACAGACTGTTCTGTTTTTGACAGATTCTGTTTTCGATGTGTTATTTGCTTATTTTGATGAATCTATGGCTAGTAAAATAGTTTATAAACCATAGAGAAGTTGGAATACAGTAGGTTTAACACCAATATAAATAAAGAATGAGTTCATTACAGTACCTTGAAGTGGTGATTTATTTTCTTATACTAACGGACCTCACGAGTTTTCTACTTTAAGTTTTGTGTTGTGAAGTTTTCAAGTTTTGGGTAAGGATTCGATGGACTATGGAATAAGGAGTGGCAAGAGCCTAAGCTTGGGGATTCCCAAGGCACCCCAAAGTAATATTCAAGGATAACCAAGCATCTAAGCTTGGGGATGCCCCGGGTGGCATCCCCTCTTTCGTCTTCGTTCATCGGTAACTTTACTTGGAGCTATATTTTTATTCGCCACATGATATGTGTTTTGCTTGGAGCGTCATGTCATTTTCTTTTGCTTTGCTTGCTGTTTGAATAAAATAAGAAGATCTGAAATTATTAAATGTTAGAGAGTCTTCACATAGTTGCATAATTATTCGACTACTCATTGATCTTCACTTATATCTTTCGGAGTAGTTTGTTGTTGCTCTAGTGCTTCACTTATATCCTTTTAGAACATGGTCGTAGTTTTATTTTATAGAAATAGATGAACTCTCATGCTTCACTTAGATTATTTTGAGAGTCTTAAATAGCATGGTAATTTTCTTAAAATCCTAATATGCTAGGTATACAAGATTAATAATAAAATTCTCTTATGAGTGTGTTGAATACTAAGAGAAGTTTCATACTTGATGATTGTTTTGAGATATGGAGATGGTGATATTAGAGTCATGCTAGTTGAGTAGTTGTGAATTTGAGAAATACTTGTGTTGAAGTTTGTGATTCCCGTAGCATGCACATTTGGTGAACCATTATGTGATGAAGTCGGAGCATGATTTATTTATTGATTGTCTTCCTTATGAGTGGCGGTCGGGGACGAGCGATGGTCTTTTCCTACCAATCTATCCCCCTAGGAGCATGCGCGTAATACTTTGCTTTGATAACTTGTAGATTTTTGCAATAAGTATGTGAGTTCTTTATGACTAATGTTGAGTCCATGGATTATACGCACTCTCACCCTTCCACCTTTGCTAGCCTCTCTAGTATCGCGCAACTTTCGCCGGTACCATAAACCCACCATATACCTTCCTCAAAACAGCCACCATACCTACCTATTATGGCATTTCCATAGCCATTCCGAGATATATTGCCATGCAACTTTCCAGAGTTCCGTTATTATGACACGCTTCATCATTGTCATATTGCTTTGCATGATCATGTAGTTGACATCGTATTTGTGGCAAAGCCACTATTCATAATTCTTTCATACATGTCACTCATGCATCATTGCACATCCCGGTACACCGCCGGAGGCATTCATATAGAGTCATATCTTGTTCTAAGTATTGAGTTGTAAGTAAATAAAAGTGTGATGATCATCATTATTAGAGCATTGTCCCAGTGAGGAAAGGATGATGGAGACTATGATTCCCCCATAAGTCGGGATGAGACTCCGGACGAAAATAAATAAATAAAAGAGGCCAAAAAAGCCCAAATAAAAAAAGAGAGAAAAGAGGCCATAAAAAAACAGAGAAGGCCCAAATAAAAAAAATATATAAAAATAAAGAAATGAGAGAAAAAGAGAGAAGGGACAATGCTACTATCCTTTTACCACACTTGTGCATCAAAGTAGCACCATGATCTTCATGATAGAGTCTCCTATGTTGTCACTTTCATATACTAGTGGGAATCTTTCATTATAGAACTTGGCTTGTATATTCCAATGATGGGCTTCCTCAAAATGCCCTAGGTCTTCGTGAGCAAGCGAGCTGGATGCACACCCACTAGTTCCTTTTGTTGAGCTTTCATACATTTATAGCGCTAGTGCATCCGTTGCATGGCAATCCCTACTCACTCACATTGATATCTATTGATGGGCATCTCCACAGCCCGTTGATACGCCTAGTCGATGTGAGACTATCTTCTCCCTTTTTGTCTTCTCCACAACCACCATTCTATTCCACCTATAGTGCTATGTCCATGGCTCACGCTCATGTATTGCGTGAAGATTGAAAAAGTTTGAGAACATCAAAAGTATGAAACAATTGCTTGGATTGTCATCGGGGTTGTGCATGATTTAAATATGTTGTGTGGTGAAGATGGAGCATAGCCAGACTATATGATTTTGTAGGGATAACTTTCTTTGGCCATGTTATTTTGAGAAGACATGATTGCTTAGTTAGTATGCTTGAAGTATTATTATTTTTATGTCAATATGAACTTTTGTCTTGAATCTTATGGATCTGAATATTCATGCCACAATTAAGAAGAATCACAATGAAATTATGCCAAGTAGCACTCCGCATCGAATATTCTTTCTTATCATTTACCTACTCGAGGACGAGCAGGAATTAAGCTTGGGGATGCTTGATACGTCTCCAACGTATCTATAATTTTTGATTGCTCCATGCTATATTATCTACTGTTTTGGGCAATATTAGGCTTTATTATCCACTTTTATATTACTTTTGGGACTAACCTATTAACCGAAGGCCCAGCCCAGATTTGCTGTTTTATGCCTATTTCAGTGTTTCGAAGAAAAGGAATATCAGACGGAGTCGAAACAGAATGAAATCAACTGGAGAAGTTATTTTTGGAAGGAAACACACCTGATGAACTTGGACCCCACGTCAGGGGAGACACGAGGTGCTCACGAGGGTGGGGGGCGCCCCCCCTAGGGCGCGCTCCCCTGGCTCCTCCGACGTCCTCCCTGCACCCATATATACCCACGTGACCTAAAACTTCCAGAACGAAACATAGATCGGGAGTTGCCCCGCCAGAAGCCTCCGTAGCCACCGAAAACCAATCTAGACTCGTTTCGGCACCCTGCCGGAGGGGGAAATCCTTCTCCGGTGGCCATCTTCATCATCCCGGTGCTCTCCATGACGAGGAGGGAGTAGTTCTCCCTCGGGGCTGAGGGTATGTACCAGTAGCTATGTGTTTGATCTCTCTCTCTCTCTCGTGTTCTTGAGATGATACAATCTTGATGTATCGCGAGCTTTGCTATTATAGTTGGATCTTATGTTTCTCCTCCCCCTCTTCTCTCTTGTAATGAATTGAGTTTCCCCTTTGAAGTAATCTTATCGGATTGAGTCTTTAAAGATTTGAGAACACTTGATGTATGTCTTGCCGTGGATATCTGTGGTGACAATGGGATATCACGTGACTCACTTGATGTATGTTTTGGTGATCAACTTGCGGGTTCCGCCCATGAACCTATGCATAGGGGTTGGCACATGTTTTCGTCGTGATTCTCCGATAGAACTTTGGGGCACTCTTTGAGGTCCTTTGTGTTGGTTGAATAGATGAATCTGAGATTGTGTGATGCATATCGTATAATCATGCCCACGGATACTTGAGGTGACATTGGAGTATCTAGGTGACATTAGGGTTTTGGTTGATTTGTATCTTAAGGTGTTATTCTAGTACGAACTCTAGGGCTGTTTGTGACACTTATAGGAATAGCCCAACGGATTGATTGGAAAGAATAACTTTGAGGTGGTTTCGTACCCTACCATAATCTCTTCGTTTGTTCTCCGCTATTAGTGACTTTGGAGTGACTCTTTGTTGCATGTTGAGGGATAGTTATGTGATCCAATTATGCTATTATTGTTGAGGGAACTTACAGTAGCGAAAGTATGAACCCTAGGCCTTGTTTACCATCATTGCAATACCGTTTACACTCACTTTTATCACTTGCTACCTTGCTGTTTTTATTATTTCAGATTACAAAAACTATTATCTACTATCCATATACCACTTGTTTCACCATCTCTTCGCCGAACTAGTGCACCTATACAATTTACCATTGTATTAGGTGTGATGGGGACACAAGAGACTCTTTGTTATTTGGTTGCAGGGTTGCTTGAGAGAGACCATCTTCATCCTACGCCTCCTACGGATTGATAAACCTTAGGTCATCCACTTGAGGGAAATTTGCTACTGTCCTACAAACCTCTGCACTTGGAGGCCCAACAACGTCTACAAGAAGAAGGTTGTGTAGTAGAAATCAAGTAGCGTAAGTATTTCCCTCAGTTTTTGAGAACCAAGGTATCAATCCAGTAGGAGGCTACACGTGAGTCCCTCGCACCTGCACAAAACAAATAAATCCTCGCAACCAACGCGATAAGGGGTTGTTAATCCCTACACAGTCCCTTACGAGAGTGAGATCTGATAGATATGATAAGATAATATTTTTGGTATTTTTATGATAAAGATGCAAAGTAAAATAAAAGCAAAGTAAAAAAGCAAAGTATTGGAATATTAATATGATGAAGATAGACCCGGGGGCCATAGGTTTCACTAGTGGCTTCTCTCGATAGCATAAGTATTTTACGGTGGGTGAACGAATTACTGTTGAGCAATTGACAGAATTGAGCATAGTTATGAGAATATCTAGGTATGATCATGTATATAGGCATCACGTCCAAGACAAGTAGACCGACTCCTGCCTGCATCTACTACTATTACTCCACACATCGACCGCTATCCAGCATGCATCTAGAGTATTATTTCATAAGAACAGAGTAACGCCTTAAGCAAGATGACATGATGTAGAGGGATAAACTCATGCAATATGATGAAAACCCCATCTTGTTATCCTCGATGGCAACAATACAATACGTGCCTTGCTGCCTCTACTGTCACTGGGAAAGGACACCGCAAGATTGAACCCAAAGCTAAGCACTTCTCGCATTGCAAGAAAGATCAGTCTAGTAGGCCAAACCAAACTGATAATTCGAAGAGACTTGTAAAGATAACCAATCATACATAAAAGAATTCATAGGAGATTCAAATATTGTTCATAGATAAACTTGATCATAAACCCACAATTCATTGGTCTCAACAAACACATCGCAAAAAGAAGATTACATCGAATAGATCTCCACAAGAGAGGGGGAGAACTTTGTATTGAGATCCAAAAAGAGAGAAGAAGCCATATAGCTAATAACTATGGACCCGTACGTCTGAGGTAAACTACTCACACTTCATCAGAGAGGCTATGGTGTTGATGTAGAAGCCCTCTATGATCGATGCCCCCTCCGGCGGAGCTCCGGAACAGGCCCCAAGATGGGATCTCGTGGATACAGAAAGTTACGGTGGTGGAATTATGGTTTTGGCTCCGTATCTGATCGTTTGGGGGTACGTAGGTATATATAGTAGGAAGAAGTACGTCGAGGGAGCAACATGGGCCCCACGAGGGTGGAGGGCGCGCCTGGGGGGCGGGGGGTAGGCGCGCCCCCCTACCTCGTGGCCTCCCTGTTGGTTGCTTGACGTAGGGTCCAAGTCTCCTGGGTCTTGTTCAGTGAGAAAATCACGTTCCCGAAGGTTTCATTTCGTTTGGACTCCTTTTGATATTCCTTTTCTTCGAAACCCTAAAATAGGAAAAAAAAACAACAATTCTGGGATGGGCCTCCGGTTAATAGGTTAGTCCCAAAAATAATATAAAAGTGGATAATAAAGCCCAACAATGTCCAAAACAGTAGATAATATAGCATGGAGCAATCAAAAATTATAGATACGTTGGAGACGTTTCACCGCACTGGGCTTATAAACCAGTGCGGAAGCCCCTCGGATAGCGAGGCGGGACTAAACTTGCCACACCGCACCTGCGCCAGCGCACCCCCTTTAGTATCGGGTCGTAGCTCCAACCGGTACTAAAGGGGGGGGGGTCTTTAGTACCGGTTGGTGCCACCAGCCGGTACTAAAGGGGGGCGCTTCCCGCCGCTTGGCCTGGCCAAAACAGACCTTTAGTACCGGTTGGTGGCTCCAACCGGTACTAAAGGGGTGTTCTATATAAGAAAGCACTTCAAAAAAATTCAGTTTCTCATCTCCCCGTCTGCTTCTTTCTCCTCTGCCCCGTCGCCGCCACCCCCGTCGTCGTCGCCGCCCCTCGTCGCCGCCCCCGTCGCTGTCCGTCACCGCCCCTCGTCACCGCCCCCGTCGATGTCCGTCGCCGCCCCGGCCGTCCCTGTCCCCTCCGCCCGTCGACGTCCCTGTCCCGTCGTCCCCGCCTGGCCCGTCCCCATCACCTTCGTCGCCGCCCCGTCCCCATCCCCGTCGCCACCGCCCGTCGCCGTCCCCGTCGCCGCCCCCCATCGCCGTGCCTCGCCGGTGAGCTCCTGCCCCGGCCGCCATGTCCACACACACTCATATTTTTTTAATTTTTTAGTTATAGATGTTAGTTATAGAATTTTTTTCTGTTTTTAGTTATAGAAATATCTGTAGAAATGTTAGAAATTTTTCTATTTTTTAGTTATAGAAATATTAGAAATGTTATAGAAATGTTAGTTATATAGAAATGTTATAAATTTTTATATTTTTTAGTTATAGAAATATTTATAGAAATGTTAGCAATTTTTCTGTTTTTTAGTGATAGAAATATTAGAAATGTTATAGAAATGTTAGAAATTTTAGAATTAGTTTTAGCTAGATGAATTAGATTAATGTCAAATTGTTAGACGATGATCAATATTTTTTTTAGTTTCTTATAATTTTAGTTATAGAAAAATTTAGAATTTGCATATAGAATTTTACTTATCACAATCCAATCATTTAAAAACTGTTACTTTTTGCGGGCATATAGTATTTGTTCCGACGATGCCCGGCCCGCATCCTTGTCGTCGACCCGTCCGCGACGACGTCCGGCTGACCCATGTCCGGGACTGGGCTCCGCCGGGCTGGCACTGGGAGGTGACACCTGGAGGGGCACGCCGCTTGGTGAGGAACCCGGCCTCGGGTCCCATCGTCGACGCTGATCTCCTTTGGTGGCGCTTGCGTGGGCCACATTCGGTGCAGAGGGAGCCGGCCCCGTCGGAGGTGGTGCGTCGCCGTGTCAGGGAGGAGGACGAGCACGTCCATTGCTACATGGCTGCTATGGACGTCAGGTTCTCCAATACCTGGCAGGTTCTTTGGGCAGATGACCGGAGATATGATCCTATGATGGTTCCTTCTCTTTGGGTGTCCACCGCCCGCGCCTCAAGAACCGCGAGTGGCCTAGATTCTTCTGTTGTATTCGATCTTTATTAGGCCAATGCCGCAAAAAAGATGCAGTTCCATAGGCTGGGGCCAGGTGGCTACGCGGTGACAATGCCTAAGTGGGATAAGTCTGAGCAAGATATGCTGGATGCAGGGGTCACTCCAGTTACTAGGAGCTGGCCCCCAGGCGCAGAACTTGGTTCTATGCGCATGGGGGGGCATTGGACCCGAAGACAGGCCTGGTTTCGAAGAAGGCAAGTCTAAAAGGAGCCGAACAAAAGTTACTTGACGCAATAGAAGATGCTTGAAAGGGGATGTTCATGCCCAACAGAGAGAACGACGAGCTTACGCGCGCCCTAGGAAATCCTGAACACCCGGGAAGAACACGAGGCAAGGGCGTTATTCCCTGGTATGAGGGATTTTCGGAATGGAACGATGACTACAGGACCCGTGCAAGAAAGAAGATGGAGGAGGAGAAGAAGAGGAACCTGGAGGAGGAGCAGAGGAAGCAGGACACAGAACGCCTTCAAGGCCTAGAAGCAAGGCACGTGGACTTGGCACTCAAATTCCAGCAGCAGCAGCAGATCGAATCACTTAGCAAGGAAAGGGGGTCTCAGTAGCAGCAGCAGCAAGCGGATGATCGTCCAGCATTGGATAGCACCGTCCCATCCATGCCGAGAAGCAGCGTTGGTTCCGCCCCGGGCGATGCACTGCTTGATACATACCCTGTGGATGACATCATAGAGAACCCTAACTGTGAGCTACACTTAAAAATGAAGAACATATCCATGAAGGTGGCGGATGCCCTTGCTTTTACAAATACCCCCGAAGCAACCTTCCATTGCACCCCCATTCCAGCGGGCTATGCTCGTGTCTTGGTTGATGAGGTGGTGGACCAATATTCGGGGCTAGAGCTTGACATTCCTGGAGGTGACGACGAGCACACACTGGGAGAGGCCATACATCGTATCATCCTATGGAGAAAGGATTGCATCATCTTTCGAAGGCCACCGACACCGCGTGAGCCGACTCCTCCTCGAAGTCCGCCACCGAGTCAGGGGACTCCCACTCCTCCAAGTCCACGAACGCGTGAGCCGACTCCTCCTCGAAGTCCGCCACCAAGTCAGGGGACTCCCGCTCCTCCAAGTCCACGAACGCGTGAGCCGACTCCTCCTCGAAGTCTGCCACCGTGTCTGCAGACTCCCGCTCCTCCAAGTCCACGAACGCGTGAGCCGACTCCTCCTCGAAGTCCGCCACCGTGTCAGCAGACTCCCGCTCCTCCAAGTCCACCAATGCGTGAGCAGACTCCTGCTCCAACTTAGCCACATCAGCCATCTCCGCCGCCTCAGCAATCGCGGAAGAGACACACCACAGCTATGGTGTGTAGCGGCACGAGGTAGTATAGGAGGTACAGGCGGAGGCAAGCGATATAAATATGGTCTAAGCAGCCTCGCTCCTCTTCCTCAGAGGCCTTACGACATGACCGAGGAGCAAAATGAAGCCATAGTGAAGGCCCAAGTGGCATCCCATTTTGGACCGAAACCGGCACCGCCGCCAAGGCAGAAAGTGCCTGAGGAAAAGATTGACAACTTCATTCGTATGGCTAGACCACCAGCTCCCAAGCCTGTTGACTCAGACTATGAGCTCCAAATCAAGAAGGCACATCGAGCACAACTACAGAAGGAAGCGAGCTCGAGCTCGAGCCAACAAGCAGCTGCCAAAAAATGCGGGAAAACTGTTCCCCAGCTGGGAGAATAGGCGGCGCAATCGATTCCCCCGCTTGTTGTGCCAACAACACATGAGAGTACGCGCGCCCTATATTATTGTGGGCAAACCGTTCCCCAGCTGAACAATCTGGCAATAACCGAGGAGCATATAAGCCAGGCTAAAATGCTCGGTATCAGTGTTGGACAACTCCTCAACATCAAGCCCATGTATCCTCTTAGAGAGGAGGAAATAAAACGGAAATATGTCCGCGACCAACCTTTGGTCGAGCCCGAGGAGGTCAAGAACCTCCCAACGAGAATGTATGAATTGCATCAATGGTACATGAACATTTCCAAGATTTCCAATCGAGAGTCCCTCATGGTGAATGTCAAGGAGGAGCATTACTTCCATGAGAAAGCTCTGGCTGTTGAGTATACAGAACTGTTTCAATTATTCAATCAAGACGCATTCGACAAATCTCTTGTCAGCTGCTATTGTCTGTAAGTGATTTATTTCTATAATTTAAGTCTCAAGCTAGCTATAGTGATCATTTTGATTAATCATTACTTGCAATTATCCTAACTATATTCTTTTCTGTGGTATTGTGCAGGATGAAGATGTATGAAATGAAAAAATTTGGACGCTATGGCATTGGGTTCATTGACCCAAATACCGTTAATGAGTACACATGGAAAATTCCAAGTTGTCGGGTGTCAGTGTCAAAACCGGCGGATCTCGGGTAGGGGGTCGCGAACTGTGTGTCTAAGGCGGATGGTAACAGGAGGCAGGGGACACGATGTTTACCCAGGTTCGGGCCCTCTCGATGGAGGTAAAACCCTACGTCATGCTTGATCTTGATGATATGAGTATTACAAGAGTTGATCTACCACGAGATCATAGAGGCTAAACCATAGAAGCTAGCCTATGATATGATTGTTGTTGTCCTACGGACTAAACCCTCCGGTTTATATAGACACTTGAGGGGGCTAGGGTTACACAAAGTCGGTTACAAGGGAGGAGATCTACATATCCGTATTGCCAAGCTTGCCTTCCACGCCAAGGAGAGTCCCATCCGGACACGGGACGAAGTCTTCAATCTTGTATCTTCATAGTCCAACAGTCCAGCCAAAGGATATAGTCCGGCTGTCCAGAGACCCCCTAATCTAGGACTCCCTCAGTAGCCCCTGAACCAGGCTTCAATGACGATGAGTCTGGCGTGCAGATTGTATTCGGTATTGCAAGGCAGGATCTTCTCCAAATTCTGAATATCTGCTGAGTAGTGTTCGGCTCCCCATAAATGTTGCACTTCTCGGCTTCTGTGCCCAATAAGGGCTATCTTCCACGTGTCGAGCGAATGTGAGGAGCCAGGGCATTTTTACATTCGCCCCCTAGCCATGTAAATAAATTGTCTATTAAAGGGACGAGGATTCTTAGATCCAAACCACACCATCCTCCCACGACCAGTATCCATCGGAGCGCGCTCGGAAAAATCCATTCCAACATGGCCGGTCATCGCAGCTCCTCCTCCCGCTCCCGTAGCCCTAAGCCCGATGATTGGGAGAAGTGTTCCGTCCCGCACAACCAATTAGTAGAGTTGCAGACCCAGGGATTTCTCCCTCCAGCATATATGGTCCCCGTTCGAGCCGGCCTCGCCACCTATAATGGTGGGGAGCAAGCGGAGAGCTTCCGCAATCCCTCCAAGGGGGAGCAGGTATGCCTTGTCCCTTATTTACTAAGGGGACTTGGATTTCCAATCCATCCATTCCTCTGTGGGCTCCTGGAGTTTTACGGCCTCCAGTTGCATAATTTCACCCCCACTTCCATATTACACATCGCTGGTTATGTTGCCCTTTGTGAGCTGTTTATGGGCTGCGAGGCTCATTTCAAGTTGTGGAAGAGGCTATTCTGCCTTGTGCCCCGCACACAGGAGGGGTCGCTATATCAAGTGGGTAGAGCCGAAATATGGCGCATCGCCGGGACCGGATACCTGTCCGGTACCCCAAAGAATACGTCCGAGGACTAGCCTTCGGAGTGGTTTTACATGGAGGATGTCCCGCTTCCAGATCCTATTCAGAGGGGTGTTCCCGAGTTCAACAATGCTCCTCTGAAGAAACGCCGAAGCTGGCGCCCACGGGGCCCCCAGGAGGAAGACAATGGATAAGTCCTTTACCTGATGGACCGGATTAAAGTGCTGGCTCAATCAGGATTGACTATAATCGAGGTTATGTCAATATGCATAATGCGGGGGGTGCAGCCACTTCAATATCGAGGGAACCCCCTGTGGTGCTTTAACGGGGAAGATGATGCCACCTGCTGCGAGCGCAAGGGACCGGACTCTGCTGCTGCTCTAGCAAAAATTCTGTCCGAGTTGTTCAAGGGAGAGGAAGAGGAGTTCATCCGTATTAAGCCACGGGATGGATTCTCCATGTACACCCCTCCAAGCTGGGTGAGCTATCACTCTTTACTCCCAACCTTCCCGCATTCTTCTTCGTAAATACTCACCTTGCCGTTTCATGGCAGGAACTGCGAAAAGCTGTAAGGGAGGTCAACAACCCACCTCCACAACTGGAGGACCCTGACCGGGCCCTCGATCCTGGATTCGAAGAGGATCCGGACATATTTGTGGAGCTGATAGACAGGACATTCTATCAATTGAGCTGCGATGACGCCATGGTGCCCATCATGGCCGACTATCCTGGGGTACTCCCTCCATCGCATGTAAGAAAAAACCGGAGTCCCAACTTCCGAGAAGGATCCCCTTTTATGCACTTCACCTACCGTAGACATATGTTGTTTTACAGGGAAGGCCTTCGGGACACCACGCCGAACCCGCGGTGACTCGCCAACAAGGGGCACCGAAGCCGGGTAGGCCAAAAAGGAAGGCGGTCAGGACCGAGACGCCGACACGGAGGTATGATACAAAACCTTGCTCCGTGGTTGTCGTCTTTCTTAAAATATAATGACGTCCATGTTTCCTAGTAGAAAAAACGCTCGTCGGACTATATCCGGAGAGGTTGCCGGTCACACCTCCACCAGTCGGGCTTCAGGGCCGGACATGGAGGTGGAAGCTAACACAGAGCAAACGCCGGATGCTCTTCCTACAAAGGATGCAGACAGACTATCCGCTACAAATTCCAAAGTGGAGAGCTCCATGAATCACATGCGTCGCCGGGCCGTACTCCATGACGCTTGTTTCTTCGAAGAGGCGTTCGATGCCTTCAACTCAGGAGACACGTACATCCGTGCTGCTCAAAATGGTCTAGCCAGAGCCACCAATACAAAAAAAGACACATCCGTGACATTTTGGGCAGAACAAAATTTTTTTCTGTCATACATATGACACTTCTATGACGATAATTGTGACAAAACCCAGTATCATCATAGATGTGGTGGGCTCCTACTTCTATGACAAAAAATCATGACAGAAAATGGGCTTTTTGTCCTGGGCGGGCCGGAGACGCAGCTGCATGACATTCTTTGGGCTGTCCATGACGGAAAAAACCATGGTAGAAGCAAGGGGGAGGAAAATTTCAGGGAGTTCCCGGTTACGGTGGGAGGTCGGGGGCCGAGCGATGCGCGTTTCTCTCATACACGTACGCGTGTGTGTGCGAGGCGTTGGATCTAACTGAACTCGAGCGAGGCGTTGGGCTCTAACTGAACCCGAGCGATTGCACTGCAGGCTACGCGTTACTGAACCCGAGCGATCGACCGATGGCTGTTAACTGAACCCGATCAAGCGAGTCCTTCGCTACTGCTGCTAACTAAAGCCGATCGATGCTGCCTATGGATGAACAATGAGCGTTGCGGGGGGGTTTGGATGAACAGTTCCCGGTGGGGGTGGATGAACAGGACCCCATGGTGTTGCCTCTGGATGAACAGGACCCCGATCGATCGAGCCGGTTGGGGCTGGATGAAGAGGACCCCGTGGAGGGCTGGATGAACAGGACCACCCCGTGGAGGGTAGGATGAACAGTAGACGGTGGAGGGCAGGATGAATAGTAACCCGTGGAGGGGTGGTTGAACAGGAGCCCATGGAGAGGGCTGGTTGAACAGTAGCCGGTGGAGTAGCGTGCGGTGGAGGCTGGATGAACAGGAGCCCGTGGATGAACAGTCGCAGGTGGAGGCTGGAGGAGGTCAACGGTGGATGAACAGTAGCTCGTGGAGGCTGGAGGGGGTCGACGGTGGAGATGAACAGTATCTCGTGGAGTCCCATTTTGCGGTATGCCACACCCCTCCTGATGAACAGGACCCTCGTTTCGACCGTAGCGCTCCAACACAAGTCCGTTTCCTCTGTTTTGCGGTACGCCACACCCCTCCCGATCAACAGGACCCCCGTTTCAACCATAGGAGGTCCGTTTCCTCCGTTTTGCGGTATGCCAGACCCCTACCGATCAACAGGATCCTGTTTCGAACGTGGCCGGTCGAACACAAGGCTGTCTCCTCCGTTCTGCGGTACGCCAGGCCTCGTTTCCATCGCCTGTTCTGTCCAAGCCCTCCCGATGAACACGACGCATTCCATTGCCTCCCCATGAACACGACGCATTCCGTTGCCTCCCCATGAACACGACGACGACACTGTTTCTCCGTTTCGACCTAGCAATGTACACGAGCCCTGGCCGTACGTATGCGCGAGTAGGCGTTCGAGACCCCGCCCGTATGTACACATACATGGTCGTATTTTCTTTCTTGCACCCTGGCCGCTATATGTACGTGTACATGCTACATGCGCGCCTCTACTACGACACGTGCGCGCCTCTACTACGACAGGTGCGCGCCTCTACATCGACCAGTATGTACGCACATGTTCGCGACCAGAATGACAACGCTACGTACGCTTCGACCAGGTGGGTCCCGACTGGCATGCACTTCCTTGCCTGCGAAGATGTAGCTGATGGGTCCCAGCAGTCAGGGGGCGAAATACGGTGGCCCGTCTGGTGGGTCCCGCTGTCAGGTGGAGGAATAATTATTTTGCACGTAATAAGGAGGCACTTCCTTGCTGCGGCCATGGACCCAGCTGTCAGCCTCTCCACGTACAGTCCACGTCCGATGGAAGCCGTTCCTTGACCAAGTTGACCACGCCGCGCCGAGAGCACCAGGGCGGTGGACGACGGCGAGGCCTAGGAAGGGGACGACGCGGAGCCGGGGAAGACGCGGCAGTGGATGCCCACGCGTAGAGGAGTACGAGGGTTCACTGGTTCGCTGCGGTGTGAGGCTGCCGTCGCCGCAGAATAACAGGGGGTGTGGGTGAGTAGAGGGATGGCCTGGCCAGCGGTGGGATTAGTAGGGGGCGGTGAGGCCTCCTCCGCATCGCAGCCGGCCATGGGAGGCAGGAGCACGAGGCACGACCGGCGCTGGTTTGGGCGGCTGGAGCAAGAAGACCAGAGGTTGAAGAAGCACTACGGCTGTTGGATGGACATCGTACGATCACTGGAGCTAGAATCGTGCATATTGACTAAGTTGACAAAGCCCTCCGTCCCTGTCAACTTAGTAGGCCCACAAGTCAGCCTCTCACCAAGGTGGGTCCCAGCTAGCAGGGGGTATTCATTTTTTTGTGCGTAATAAGGAGGCACTTCTGGTGGGTCTGAGCTGACAGCAGGGGGAATGCTTTTTTCGCAAAATACGGTGGCCCGTCGGGTGGGTCCCAGCAGTCAGGGGCAAACGTTTTTTTCATGATATACTGGTGGGCATCCGGTGGGTCCCTGCTGTCAGGTGGAGGAATAATTATTTTCCGCGTAATAAGGAGGCACTTCCTTGCGGCTGCCGTGGACCCAGCTGTCAGCCTCTCCACGTACAGTATTCTTCCGATGGAATTCGGTCGCTGACCACATTGACCACGCCGCACTGACAGCACCATGGCGGTGGACGATGGCGAGGCCTAGGAAGGGGATGACGCGGAGCCGGGGAAGACGCGGCAGTGGATGCCCACGCGGAGAGGAGTATAAGAGTTCACTGGTTCGGCTGCGTTGCCGTCGCTGCAGAATAACAGGGGGTGTGGGTGAGTGGAGTGGAGGGATGGCCTGGCCAGCGGTGGGAGTAGTATGGGGGTGGTGAGGCCTCCGCGGCAGCACAGCCGGCCATGGGAGGCAGGAGCAGGCGGCACGACCGGCGCTGCTTTGGGCGGCTGGAGCAAGAAGACCAGAGGTTGAAGAAGCACTACGGCCATTGGATGGACATCGTACGGTCAGTCGAGCTAGAATCGTGCATATTGACTAAGTTGACAAAGCCCTTCGTCCCCGTCAACTTAGTAGGCCCACTATACTGGGTCCCAGCTAGCAGGGGGAGTATTCATTTTTTTGTGCGTAATAAGGAGGCACTTCCTTGCGTGCGAAGATATAGCTGGTGGGTCCGAGCTGTCAACGGCGGTAACGTTTTTTTCGCGAAATACAGAGGCCGTTTTGGTGGGTCCTGGATGTCAGGTGGAGGAAATCATTATTTTGCGTGTAATAAGGAGGCATTTCCTTACGTGCGGCCGTGGACCCAGCTGTCAGCCTCTCCACGTACAGTCCACTTCAGATGCATGTCGGTCGTTGACCATGCCACGCCGAGAGCACCAGGGCAGTGGACGACGGCGAGGCCTAGGAAGGGAACGACACGGAGGCAGGGAAGACTCGGCCGTTGTTTTTGTTTCCCACATGGAGGGGAGTACGACTGTACGAGGGTTTATTGGTTCGTCTGCCGTCGCCAGAGAATAATAGCAGGTGTGGGTGAGTAGAGGGATGGCTAGGCCAGCGATGGGAGTACGGTGGGGCGGTGAGGCCTGTGCGGCAGCACAGCCGGCCGCGGGGAGGAGGGAGCAGGCAGTCCCGCCGGCGCTTGTTTGAGCAGCTGGAGCAGGAAGAGCAGAGATTGAAGAAGCACGACGGCCATTGGATGGACATCCAATAGTATACAGGTCATCTGTGGAAAACAACATACAACCAATCTGCCATTATTTCAAATAATTTACAGCCCATTTGCTAATTCTTACGGGTTTTTTTGGAGCCCATATTCTTTATGTTAGCATTACAGCCCATATTGTGGCCACGGTTAAAAAATTATACAAAATTTTGCATATGTCGGTGCGGTCTGAACTGTTTTTAATCCCGAAATTTCGAGTCACATTCAGGATGATTTTAAAAATAAATGTATATCAATATAAAATCCAATAAATTGTCCACGCATAAAAATAAATGCAATTTAAAATCCCGAAATGAAAAAAAAAGATATTTGAAAATAATTGACGGTTTGATGTGTTTTAAAAATGTACATCCCATTTCTCATTACTGATAGGCCATTTTCTCGGCCAGCCGAATGAAGCTCTCCTCGTCTTGAAAGATTTGCAGCCCAACAGGCCTGATAAAGCGACTTACTTGACAAATCACAAAAGAACTGGGCTAGCCATTTTCAGAAAGAAAAAAAACTACTGGGCCGGTCTGTGGTAAACATAAAAGAAAAGGCTGTCTAGACAGGCCAGAGTGTCCCGCACAGCCCAGTTGACACCCTGCTTCCATCTCAAAAACAAATTAGATAAATGCCACTCCAATTATGGTGATTCATAAAAATGCCACTGCAATTTCCAAACTTTGAAAAATGCCACTGCAATTTTTGCAAACTTTGAAAAACGCCACTGCAGTTTGCAAACTTTGAAAAACGCCACTCCGGACTTCGAAAAATGCCACTAGAAATGGCATGAAATGGTTTTTTTCAAAGTTTGGAAATTGCAGTGGCATTTCTCGGATACACCAGATTTGGAGTGGCATTTATCAAATTAACCCAAAACAAAAATAACTAGGCGAGCTACTGGGTCCCTGGTGTCAGCCGCTCGTTGTGCAATTCTCTCGTTTATTGACTACGTTGACAATGGCATGGGACCCAGATGTCAGAAATCCACTAGGAGGAGCCATTTTTTATTGGCTTGAAATAAGGAGGCACTTGCTTGCGTACTGCCATGACCTTGGCGGGTCCCTGCTGTCATCCTCTCCACGTACAATCATCTCCTGATTGTGTACGTGTCAACTTGCTAGGCCCACAAGTCAGCCTCTAAACCGTGGAGGACAAATACAACCCATTTAAAAAAATAACAGTCCATTCCATACGTTCAAACGGAAAGTTCAACATTTAGAGCAAAGTAACAGGTCTGATCCACATATAGAGTACTGAACTTCCACGTTGACAACCATCATAGCCAAGTTAACTATCTACTCCCACTAACACTCTAGTAGCGTACAAGTACTAACTTACTCTTAGCTAACTAGACGATGCCGGCCGCCATCTGCCGTCCATGCTAAACGCCGATACCGGTGTCCTCCGCCTCGCCTCGGACTTGCCAGAGGTGCGATAGGGCGCGTTGCTCGCGTGCGTTGGCCCTTTCCATGTCGGCATGGTCCACCGAAGCTTCGGCTTCCAAGCGGGAAACCCACTTGATGAGCTGGTAGTAAAAATCGGCGTCGCGATCACGTGCGTGCCCGACAGCCTCCAGGGCTATTTGCCGGGCGCCGGCGTCCACGTAGTCGGCCCAGTTGTGGGCGCTCTGCTCGCGACTCAGAGCGTCAGTGCGCTGCTGCTCCATGTCCCGCTGGCGGCACAAATCGGCGATACACTACTCCTCCGCCAGGCGGTCGTGCTCCAACAACTCCTGCTCCTCCGCCATGCGGTCGTGCTCCAACTCCTCGATCTCCGCATTGCCATCTAAAGACAGATAGAATGCCTCCTCCCTCCGTCTGCCTTCCGGTGAAAACCCGAACACTAGTTTCTGCGGTGACCGCCTCCGGCGTCGCCTACCGCGGACGGGCGGGGGCATGGCGGACGTGGCGAGCGACGTCGGGCCGGTCGGGGCTTATGAGGATATGGCGAGTTGGGTCACGGTGGCACCTGAGAAGGCCGAGAAACAGTACTTATAGGCGGAAGGTAGCGCGACGGTCATCGGAATTCAATGCATAATGGCTTAGCGCGCCAGCTTACCGTGGAAAACTAGAGAAACTGAAATTATGACTGTGACGTCCCGTCCCGTCTGGGTCGCACGCCGGCATGGCAGTCAAACGAGTGCACTCGAAATCATCTCCCTCCTTGTCAATAATGATTCCACGGATTTAAAGCGTATCTTTTTTCGTGTCAGTTAGCTGCCTTAATTACGGCCGGCTGCATGCAGGCACTCAGAATCGCTCGCAGGCAGTACGCGAAGCAGCATGCAACGAGTCGCAGCCGAGGGCACGCATGCAGCCACTTAAATCGCTGGAATTAATTAGGCTTAAACTTCTGCATGCCGTTAATTATTGCCATGCCTTGGTCTTGCTGCTTTGCTCACGGGACTAATAAATCTCGGACGGAGGGAGTACCTTGGTTGG
Organism: Triticum urartu; assembly: GCF_056163025.1. Lineage (NCBI taxonomy): Eukaryota > Viridiplantae > Streptophyta > Magnoliopsida > Poales > Poaceae > Triticum > Triticum urartu. The sequence continues at coordinate 236,900,873 of NC_141879.1, read as the reverse complement.
TGAGAGGTTTGAATTAAGCCCTGCAAACCGGAAAGGAGGTACTCCCTCCGTTTTTATTTAGTTCGCATATTAGCTTTGATCAAAGTCAAGCTTTACAAACTTTGACCAAGTTTATATACAAAAATATTAAGATATACAATAACAAATCAACAACAAAAATATTAAGATATACAATAACAGATCATATACAAATATGTAGCTCCAAAAGCAGAGATCTAGAAAAAACATATGTTCTTCCTACTAACATGGATGCTTCTCTTGGCCAACATTCAGTACAGACTGAAAGACAAATTTGTTTGTGAAGTCTACAATTCATCTTGCAAACGTAAGTGGTTTCACCAATAGCTGGAACCATGAGAATGAACCACACATGATGGAGGAACATCCACTGCAATATGATTTGGTCTTCTCTCGATCACACCGCGAGACTATTTTCGGAATAAAAACTTTAACTTAGGCAAAATGATGCCCATTGTATAATCAGACCAAAGCAATCAAGCACCTAGTGTTGGCCAATAAATAGTATAGTACTACTTTTCTGCAGTCCATGAAGTGACTATCCAATCTTTCTGTGTATATTTTCAAATGGCACTGTATGCAGTGACTATACTATTCTCTTGTGCAGTTCAACCAAAATTGCGGACACTTTGTTTGTTTGCCAAATAGCAACGGGCAGACATCTCTGTCTGCACAAATATCAAGCAGCTAGTAAACATATACCACACCTTGTATTTTCGGTTTAAACATGTCTCTTCCGCTTAGCATCTGTCATGTTCTGCACTGGACAATCTGATACAGTTATGTTTTGCCCTGGACAATTTCATACTGAATTGATTTGCTGGTTCAGAGCAGAAATATAGCGCCTATTCTTCATCATACCAAGGATATCCATGTTCGCAGTGATGGAAGAGGTGAAATCAATACAACCGAAATTGAGCATCCAATCATTGAATCCTGTCCTGCACCTCCAATGTAGGTCCACCCTGCCAATAAATTCACATGCAAACCACTAGTATTACTATCTAATGACAATACAAAAGAGTAGCAAGATAGTAGCAAACCATGTACCTTCGTAATGAATAGCTCATAGTGCCACCAATTGGATATAAAGGTTTGGAAAAAAACATGCTCCTAATGTTGAACCAGTTGGACTTTTTGTGCAGTTCCACTAAAATCGAGCATCCCTGTTTGCATAGATATTGAAAGTGTGATTACTCTAAAAGTGGCACTAGTTGAAGCATAGACTCACAAATATAAGCATTCCAATTTCATAATGGGAAAAGGTAGCAAGATTGTTTCTAACCACTTGTTTGAAGGAATAAATAAAGCAACAGCGACTGATGTCAGGAAGGCATACATAGTTTTTTCTGAAAAACTGAGCCATTCCTGACCTTTCCTCTTCTTTTAAGCAAATTTTGTGCAGTTCTACTAAAATAAAATGCCATCACCGCCTTGACAATTCAGTGACACTGTACAAAAGGAAATGACTTAACATTACATCATAATGTCAGGTATGTAGTCGATAGGCATTAGAGACAAACATACAGACCTCCTTCGATAACATAATGAACATTAATTTTAACAAAGGTGTGACTAGCTTTACCGAGATAATTTGAGTGAACTCTACACCCTTTATTCCTTAATATAAGATGTTTTCGCAGTTCAATTTAAAGTGCCCAAACGTCTAGTATTTAGAAAAACAGGTAGTAGTTTTCTTGAGCACATATCTGGGAAAGCTTGCCACACTTTATTTATGTCCATACGCTAATGCAACACCATTCGAATACTACAAATATACACTAATCCAGTGGCTAGTGCAATAGTAGAGTAGTTAGTTTATTACAGGGTATAGTACAATGGTTTTACTGAACAGATTTCAATAAAATCTAGCACTGGAAGGTTTCTATAAGAATTAACAATACAAAATGTAAAGGTAACAAGTTTCAGCATTGGTATACTAGCTCTGCATGAGCATTAAACCAAATACAAAAGTCTGAAGGTAACTAGCATTATTAACTAATGACAGTATAAAAAAATTGCAAACCATGTACCTCCAAGGTAAATATCATTTCGAACTCGGGGGGACCTTAAAAATTGCTATCCCAATCTTGATAATCGATCAAACATAAAAACTTGATCGAACAAATCAAGAGAACAGCCGGAGGAGGAGGTGCCCACTCTTGACCTTTCCTCTTGTCTTCATAATTGTCTGTGCAGTTTAACCAAAATAAAATGACATTAGAGCCTTGGCATTTTGGTGAAACTATACAAAAAATTAACTTATCTCATGAAAGTGAGGTATGTAATCTATAAGCATTAACAGTGCAAAAATCTGAAGGTAGTAACAAGTTTCATCGTTGGTATACTGGTTGTGCAACAGCATTAGAATGCCTTAGCTGAAAAATCTTTAATACATCCACAATCAACAGCTAACCCTGAAATAATCCAGTGACATTAAATGGCATTGCTTAAATTTATCGGTGGCATTAGACTAAGAGCGGCATTAGTTAAATGTGGCATCACTTTAGCAGTAGCATTGCTTGACTTGATTGCTGGCGTTATACTAACAGCAAAAAAAGTGACAATAAGAGCATGGGAGGCCCATTCGGACAGTGGGCGCACCAGTACGTTGTACCTCCACGGACGCAGAGTGGTGAGGGAGGTATGGTTGCCCAGAGCAACAAATATCCATGCAGCATATGTGGATTACGTCCCATTTTTGCTCTCTTTAGCCACCTTTTTCCTATCCGAGGACAACAAACCGATCGACCTGGTCATTCTCTATTGCGTTGTCATGCCTTTCTACCCTTCTTCAACCAAGAGACATGAGACTCGTTCCTTAGCTACTGATTTTCCCCTTTTCAACCTAGATGTGGGTTCGATGCCTACTCTCTTGGATAGTACAGTCTCCCTTCCTTTCCTTATTCAACCCATACATGGATTAGTCTGCATGAAGTGGGGTTTCCTTTAATAGTGCAAATTATGGTTTTCGTCTGTGTGGCCAGCAGAGCAGAGGGTAGCAAATTGGGAAGATGGTGGAGTGGAAAAAGATCCACATGCAATGACGTGGCAGATGGGGCAATAGAACAAGGTTATGGTTCGAAAAGAGGTAGCATACCTGAGGGTCGGTGGGAAGTGGCTTTGCTCGTGGTCGTCGTCCTCCGCACACACTACCGCAGCGAGCTTGGGGACGCAGGCCATCCCAGGTGGGCGCTAGGTCTGAGAGGACGGCCTTGTCGTCAGTGCGTGACCTCGCTCGCCGACGACGAGTGCGTCAACGCTGCACGTCCTTTTCTTCCCCGGCGGATCTGTGACCACCGGTGAGGAGGGAGAGAGGGGCCGTCTTTTTTAGATCTGGAGAGAGGGTGGTAGTGTGAGAAGCAAGTGGGCAGCCCTTAGCAAGAAAGCGCTCAAGCTCTAGCCTATATATCTTTTTTATACTACTAGTACTGGAGGTGGAGTAGTGGTAGAGTAGTTTATATTTTCTCTGCGTACAGTACCAGTTAGTCATGCTTCAAAACTGATCGGCACGCCATTAAAAAAATAAAGGTCGATAACTAATGCGACACCTCAGGCCAATGCGGCCAGATCGCATTTTGCACGAGAAATTACACACCATGTTTCGTTGACATGTGGTCCCGTTCCAACATATTAGTGATACGACGGCGAGTAGTAGGAGTATTTCCGAACAGACGTGTAGGCCAGGGCGCCTCTTCGTGAACCATGGCAAACTCGCAACCGTCCACCGACTCTTCGCCTTTCCCTCTTGATTTGGAACTGCTGTCACACGCTCTTCCTCTCCCTCCTCCATTTTCCTTCAGCCCTTCACCCTTTCTTCTGCCATTATTCGATCGTCTTCTCCATGGAGGGAACAGGCCGGAAACGACCCCGTTATTCTTGCCCTGATCTGAAAGATGACGTGGTGGAGGAACTCATTGATTGGTGCGACATCATCACCTCGGCTAGCATGGCAGGTTCATTCAAGCCCATTCTCGACTCAACTAATAACATCATTACAAGAACCCAAGAGTCAAGGAGCGGTTTGATCTCCCCTATCTTCTTCGCCGTAACCCTGATGATGACTGGCGCCGGCACGACGGAGGCCTCGCCCTGTGCAAGTTGATGCCGCCTGATAATGATACATATGATGTTAAGATGCCATCGCTTGAGGGCAAGGCTTGGGAGGGCGCAAATGGAGATTGGGTTGTTTACATTGGGTCCAACTGCGAGTCACCGGGTTCCACTTCCAAAAATCTCAGCACACTGCCCAGAGGTTGAGCACACCGGTAATGTACGCACGTTCAAATACGATCATGGTGACCGTATTCTACGGAAGATAGCAATTTGTTGAGTTCCCAACCGCTCTTGGAATTACAGCGACTATGATGTTGTTGCTATCTTCGACAAGCTTGTTGCCTTCCTTGATGGTTCCATTCGATGGATATTGCTCAAAAATCAGTTTCTGTACACGGATGAGTACTATGATGCAATTCAATACGAGCGCCTTGTGTTTGCTGCCACCACTCGTGGCACTGTTTTTGCATGGCATCCTCATAGTTTCGGTACGTTTGTCTTCCACCGTAATTATAATTGTTTCATCCACATGCATGCGGGTTAGCAAGTTTCCCTTTACTAATTAACCTTCTTCTTGTGTTTCCAAGGTCTTGTGAACATCCCACCACCTGTACTTGAAAATTTTTATAACCAAGGGGGAGATGACGATGGTGATGATCACGAGCATGAGGACGAGCAGCGCCCATATACTCTGTGGCGCCTGGCAACTAATTCCGATGGATCACCTCTTCTTGTGTGTATACAGCCCACTGATGATGTTACTGTTGGGTTTCGTAGTAATTTCAAAAATTTCCTACGCACACGCAAGATCATGGTGATGCATAGCAATGAGAGGGGAGAGTGTTGTCTACGTACCCACGCAGACCGACTGCGGAAGCGTTGACGCAACGTAGAGGAAGTAGTCGTACGTCTTCCCGATCCGACCGATCAAGCACCGAAACTACGGCACCTCCGAGTTCGAGCACACGTTCAGCTCGATGACGATCCCCGGACTCCGATCCAGCAAAGTGTCGGGGAAGAGTTCCATCAGCACGACGGCGTGGTGACGATCTTGATGTACTACAGCAGCAGGGCTTCGCCTAAACTCCGCTACAGTATTATCGAGGATTATGGTGGCTGGGGCACCGCACACGGCTAAGGAATAGATCACGTGGATCAACTTGTTGTGTCTTTGGTGCTAGCCCTGCCCCTCTATTTATATGTTGAGCCCCGGGGTCGAAACTTGGAGCAAAAGCCTCCTCAAAGTTGGTTTTGCCCGAAAGGCAAGAGTCCCACTCGGACTCCAGGACCATACGCCACAATCCTTGGCGTCTGGCCCAGACGCCATGGGCCTCGGCATCTGGCCCAGGGCCAGACGCCAGGGTCTCCGGCGTTTGGCCCCCTGGCCTCCGCAAAACTCCTTTTGCACCGACCTAAAGCCTCATGGGCTTGACCCCTTGGCCTAACCATATCATCCAATATATGAATCTTTACGTCTCGACCATTTCGAGACTCCTCGTCATGTCCCCGATCTCATCCGGGACTCCGAACTCCTTCGGTACATCAAAACATGTAAACTCATAATATAACTGCCATCGTAACCTTAAGCGTGCGGACCCTACGGGTTCGAGAACAATGTAGACATGACCGAGACATGTCTCCGGTCAATAACCAATAGCGGGACCTGGATGCCCATATTGGCTCCTACATATTCTACGAAGATCTTTATCGGTCAGACCGCATAACAACATACGTTGTTCCCTTTGTCATCGGCATGTTACTTGCCCGAGATTTGATCGTCGGTATCCAATACCTAGTTCAATCTCGTTACCGGCAAGTCTCTTTACTCGTTCTGTAATACATCATCCCGCAACTAACTCATTTAGTTGCAATGCTTGCAAGGCTTAAGTGATGTGCATTACCGAGAGGGCCCAGAGATACCTCTCCGACAATCGGAGTGACAAATCCTAATCTCGAAATACGCCAACCCAACATCTCCCTTTGGAGACACCTGTAATGCTCCTTTATAATCACCCAGTTACGTTGTGACGTTTGGTAGCACCCAAAGTGTTCCTCCGGCAAACGGGAGTTGCATAATCTCATAGTCATAGGAACATGTATAAGTCATGAAGAAAGCAATAGCAACATACTAAATGATCGGGTGCTAAGCTAATGGAATGGGTCATGTCAATCAGATCATTCAACTAATGATGTGACCTCGTTAATCAAATAACAACACTTTGTTCATGGTTAGGAAACATAACCATCTTTGATTAACGAGCTAGTCAAGTAGAGGCATACTAGTGACACTCTGGTTGTCTATGTATTCACACATGTATTATGTTTCCGGTTAATACAATTCTAGCATGAATAATAAACATTCATCATGAAATAAGGAAATAAATAATAACTTTATTATTGCCTCTAGGGCATATTTCCTTCAGTCTCCCACTTGCACTAGAGTCAATAATCTAGATCACATCACCATGTGATTAACATCGATAGTTCACATCATCATGTGATTAACACCCATAGTTCACATCGTCATGTGACCAACACCCAAAGGGTTTACTAGATTCGGTAATCTAGTTCACATCGCTATGTGATTAACACCCAAAGAGTACTAAGGTGTGATCATGTTTTGCTTGTGAGAGAATCTTAGTCAACGGGCCTGCCAAATTCAGATCCGTATGTATTTTGCAAAATTCTATGTCTACAATGCTCTGCACGGAGCTACTCTATCTAATTGCTCCCACTTTCAATATGTATCCAGATTGAGACTTAGAATCATCTGGATCAGTGTCAAAAACTTGCATCGACGTAACCGTTTACGACGAACCCTTTTGTCACGTCCATAATTGAGAAACATATCCTTATTTTACTCAGGATAATTCTGACCGCTGTCCGGTGATCTACTCCTAGATCACTATTGTACTCCCTTGCCAAATCAGTGCAGGGTATACAATAGATCTGGTATACAGCATGACATACTTTATAGAACCTATAGCCAAGGCATAGGGAATGACTTTCATTCTCTTTCTATCTTCTGCCGTGGTCGGGCTTGAGTCTTACTCAACTTCACACCTTGTAATACAGGCAAGAACTCTTTCTTTGACCGCTCCATTTTGAACTACTTCAAAATCTTGTCAAGGTATGTACTCATTGAAAAAAACTTATCAAACGTCTTGATCTATCTCTATAGATCTTGAAGCTCAATATGTAAGCAGCTTCACCGAAGTCTTTCTTTGAAAAATTCCTTTCAAACACTCCTTTATGCTTTACAGAATAATTCTACATTATTTCTGATCAACAATATGTCAATCACATATACTTATCAGAAATGTTGTAGTGCTCCCACTCACTTTTCTTGTAAATACAGGCTTCACCGCAAGTCTGTATAAAACTATATGCTTTGATCAACTCATCAAAGCGTATATTCCAACTCCGAGATGCTTGCACCAGTCCATAGATGGATCGCTGGAGCTTGCACATTTTGTTAGCACCTTTCGGATTTGACAAAACCTTCTAGTTGCATCGTATACAACTCTTCTTTATTAAATCCATTAAGGAATTCAGTTTTGTTTATCCATTTGCCAGATTTCATAAAATGCGGCAATTGCTAACATGATTCGGACAGACTTTAAGCATAGATACGAGTGAGAAACTCTCATCATAGTCAACACCTTGAACTTGTCAAAAACCTTTTGCGACAATTCTAGCTTTATAGATAGTAACACTACTATCAGCGTCCGTCTTCCTCTTGAAGATCCATTTATTTTCAATTGCTTGCCGATCAACGGGCAAGTCAACCAAAGTCAAAACTTTGTTCTCATACATGGATCATATCTCAGATTTCATGGCCTCAAACCATTTCGCGGAATCTGGGCTCATCATCGCTTCCTCATAGTTCGCAGGTTCGTCATGGTCTAGTAACATGACTTCCAGAACAGGATTACCGTACCACTCTGGTGCGGATCTCACTCTGGTTTACCTACGAGATTCAGTAGTAACTTGATCTGAAGTTACATGATCATCATCATTAGCTTCCTCACTAATTGGTGTAGTAGTCACAAGAACAGATTTCTGTGATGAACTACTTTCCAATAAGGGAGAAGGTACAATTACCTTATCAAGTTTTCTACTTTCCTCCCACTCACTTCTTTTGAGAGAAAGTCCTTCTCTGGAAAGGATCCATTCTCAGCAACGAATTTGCCTTCGGATCTGTGATAGAAGGTGTACCCAACATTTTTCTTTTGTGTATCCTATGAAGACGCACTTCTCCGATTTGGGTTTGAGCTTATCAGGTTGAAACTTTTTCACATAAGCATTGCAACCTCAAACTTTAAGAAATGACAACTTTGGTTTCTTGCCAAACCACAGTTCATAAGGCGTCGTCTCAACGGATTTTGATGGTGCCCTATTTAACGTGAATGCAGCTGTCTCTAATGCATAACCCCAAAACGATAGCGGTAGATCGGTAAGATACATCGTAGATTGCACTATATCCAATAAAGTACGGTTATGACGTTCGGACATACCATTACATTGTGGTGTTCCAGGTGGCATGAGTAGTGAAACTATTTCACATTGTTTTTAACTGAAGGCCAAACTCATAACTCAAATACTCTTCTCTACGATCAGATCGTAGAAACTTTATTTTCTTGTTACGATGATTTTTCACTTCACTCTGAAATTCTTTGAACTTTTCAAATGTTTCAGACTTATGTTTCATCAAGTAGATATACTCATATCTGCTCAAATCATCTGTGAAGATCAGAAAATAATGATACTTGTCGCGAGCCTCAATATTCATCGGACCACATACATCAGTATGTATGATATCCAACAAATCTTGTTGCTCGCTCCATTGTTCCGAAGAACAGAGTCTTAGTCATCTTGCCCATGAGGCATGGTTCGCAAGCATCAACTGATTCATAATCAAGTGGTTCCAAAAGCCCATCAGCATGGAGTTTCTTCATGCGCTTTACACCAATATGACCTAAACGGCAGTGCTACAAATAAGTTGCACTATCATTATTAACTTTGCATCTTTTGGTTTCAATATTATGATTATGTGTATCGCTACGATCGAGATCCAACGAACTATTTTCATTGGGTGTGTAACCATATAAGGTTTTATTCATATAAACAGAACAACAATTTATTCTCTTTAAATGAATAACCGTATTACAATAAACATGATCAAATCATATTCATGCTCAACGCAAACACCAAATAACACTTACTTAGGTTCAACACTAATCTCGAAATTATAGGGAGTGTGCGATGATGATCATATCAATCTTGGAACCACTTCCAACACACATCGTCACTTCGCCCTTAACTAGTCTCTGTTTATTCTGCAACTCCCGTTTCGAGTTACTAATCTTAGCAAGTGAACTAGTATCAAATACTGAGGGTTTGCTATAAACACTAGTAAAGTACACATCAATAACATGTATATCAAATATACTTATGTTCACTTTGCCATCCTTCTTATCCGCCAATCACTTGGGGTAGTTCCGCTTCCAGTGACCAGTCCCTTTGCAGTAGAAGCACTTAGTCTCAGGATTAGGACCAGACTTGGGCTTCTTCACTTGAGCAGCAACTTGCTTGCCGTTCTTCTTGAAGTTCCCCTTCTTCCCTATGCCCTTTTCTTGAAACTAGTGATCTTGTCAACCATCAACACTTGATGTTTTCCTTGATTTCTACCTTCGTTGATTTCAGCATCACGAAGATCTTGGGAGTTGTTTCCGTTATCCCTTGCATATTATAGTTCATCACGAAGTTCTACTAACTTGGTGATGGTGACTAGAGAATTCTGTCAATCACTATCTTATCTGGAAGATTAACTCCCACTTGATTCAAGCGATTGTAGTACCCAGACAATCTGGGCACATGCTCACTAGTTGAGCGATTCTCCTCCATCTTTTAGCTATAGAACTTGTTAGAGACTTCATATCTCTCAACTCGGGTATTTGCTTGAAATATTAACTTCAACTCCTGGAACATCTCATATGCTCCATGACGTTCAAAACGTCTTTGAAGTCCCGATTCTAAGCCATTAAGCATGGTGCACTAAACTATCAAGTAGTCATCATATTGAGCTAGCCAAACGTTCATAACGTCTGCATCTGCTCCTGCAATAGGTCCGTCACCTAGCGGTGCATCAAGGACATAATTCTTCTGTGCAACAATGAGGATAAACCTCAGATCACGGATCCAATCCGCATCATTGCTACTAACATCTTTCAACACAATTTTCTCTAGGAACATATCAAAATAAACATATGAAAGCAACAACGCGAGTTATTGATCTACAACATAGATATGCTAATACTACCAGGACTAAGTTCATGATAAATTTAAGTTCAATTAATCATATTTCTTAAGAACTCCCACTTAGATAGTAGGCCGTTACTTAAGGCGATCCAACTGATGTTGACACATTTATGAGAAGCAATTGTGTCTATACCTCAGACATTTGTGTGGTTCCCTACCCTGGTAGGGATATAGTAGGCCGCTTCAGCCTGGATGATCAGTCCTGTGTTGGTCTCCAGATCGACGATCGATGGCCTGTCCCAGAGAATCACTTGTGGTTCAAAGCAAGCATTTCCAACGCCGAGGAATGGTTGAGTTGAAGTTCATTTCATTGCTTGTTATTTGTTGTGTGGTGAAAACATTAGTATTTATAATGTATCCTCATTGTCGATGTGGGTTGATGACCTGTTGTATGTAATAAAATGATATGCCTGTGATAAACTTACTAAATTTATGAATGGCTTTCGAGTCGCTTCTATGAGTGAGTGGTGCGACGAGGCAAAAAAATATTTTCCGAATACATAATTGTACGTGCATTGCAACAGGTTATCGGATGAGGCCAATCAACAATAGTAGTACACTATTCCTACTAGTTTCAGATGCTTTGCACGTCGGGCGGGTGTTTTTACTGTAGCCATATGTTAATGTGTTCGCTGTACGTAACCAGCACCTCGAATCCTCGATACTAGTACTATATAGTAGGAGTAAGTAGTAGGGAGTAGTAGGGTGGCATGGGCCAGAACAAGCATTCACATCCAGGAGTACGGCATACGCCACCACCACGACATCCATCTGACACCATATTATTTCTTGGAGTCCATGCTAGAGCAATCTCTTCAACCTCGTCGTTTCTCTAAGTTCAGCCATCGCGCGGCGGGCGAGGTGGGGGTTTGTCGATAGTCGGTTTCCTTAACTGCAGTCCCACTTGTAAGGCCAACTCCAACGCACGACCCTAAACGCACCTCCGTTTTTCATGGACTCCAATGATAATTTTGACTAGAAAAGCAAGACCAAAGAAAACAAGAACCACAAGAATACATTTTACTACTCCTGTAAGTTGGATTAGTGCCTTCTCGATGCATTCATTGTTGATCTGCGGAGGCTCAATCTTGCGTCTGTGCTAGCTAAAAGTGATAGAACATCTACTAAATTGCGCTCTATCAATATATGGATGTACTCTTCTTCCCAATACGAAAACTTGCATCCATTCCACTCCCTCCATTGCACAATACATGCCTTCTATTTGTCAAAATATATGTGTATCTAGACATGTCTTAGTATATAGGTACATCCATTTTTGGACAAATGGAAGTCAAGTATTTTGGAACGGAGGGAGTACACAATAAAAATTTTAAGTTAGCACAACTAGTCTAATCCGAGAGCAGAACCGAAGATTTGGTCGGGTTCTTCCTCCTTTTTCCAACACGTGGGACATCCAGCATCCAGGTCGTGTCATGAAAGAAAATAGAGTGGTAGTTGAAGCCACGAGATGTGCATCTTGGGTTAAACTTTAAATAGAATCTTACTACTCTTGAGTAACTCCAAAAGCGGCCACCGAAGATCTTTATTGGAGTTTTTTTCATCACCAGCACGTCGAGGTGAAAGAAGTGCAGGTTCAATGGGTCCTCTTGCGTTTTCACTAACATGTGGGGCCGCATGTGAGCATACAGACGATGGGCTCCGCGCATCCGCTGGCTGGCTGAGAAGAGAGATAGAGGAGGGCTGAGCATGGACTGCAGGAAATTTGTTCTACATACCTCGATATAGGCTCGATATAGTGGGGTGGCATGGGCCATAACTCAGTAGCATTCACGTCTAGCAATACGGCACACGCCACCCACACGAGTCCCATCCGACACCAATTTTCTTGGAGTCCGCGCTACAGCCATCTCTTCTCCCTCCTGTTTTCTCAGCCATCGCGCGGTGGGCGGGGTGGGGGTTTGCCGATAGTCAGTTTACTCAACTACGGTCCCACTTGTAAGTGAAAATGCAACACTGCACGCATTCCCGCTTGAGCGGCGTGCCGGACCAACCATGTGGGGGTGCGACGCGAACACGGCAGGCTTTTCCTTTTGAACTCGTAACTTGTAAATTTTGGTTCTGCTCCATGGCGCGACCGATAGATAGAAAATAACGATTTTGTATAGAGTAATGAGAAGTTTGGTTCTGGCGCCGTTCATGCATGGAGTACGTACGAAAATTATGAAGTTGATGCGAAAGGTAAGATAATTACTGTAGTATCATGTACTACTACATGGATTTGACGAAAAGATAAAAATACATACGGATCCATCAACGTTCAACCACATCCTCATGCCCTAGTGCACCGGGTCACCAACCGACGTGTGAGGAGCAGCGGCATTGGCGGCGAGCTCAACGTGCTTCTAAAAAGTGCCTTCCAAGGTTGCCCTGTGTTCCAAGAAGGCCAGCGTCCTATCGTCCTCCTCTTGCATGTAGTAGTCCTTGTGGACGATTTGCGCGTAGACGTGGGTGATTATGTCGATGGTGTCTTGCTGCGCCAGGCGCTGCGCGGCGAGCGCGACCTCGAGGTGGACATTCTCCGGCGCGATGGCGGGCAGTCGCAGGGCCACCAGTGCGTCGAAGAGGTTGTTACCATAGTAGCCGTTGAGGGTAGCGGGCATCGCAGAGCCTGGGCGCATCGGCTGGAGGCTTACGTCAAAGTCGTCTGCAAGCTTCTTGACGATGGTGAACTTGTCGAGGAAACCGACGAGGACCTCGTCGAACAAGGAGACGAAGCTGTCGTCCAAGCGGCCCCTTGCCCTGGCGGCCTCAAGCAATACTACCTGGAGACATTCCTCGCTGTCGGTGGACGTGGTAGTACTCCTAAATCTAGACGCTGGTGCTACTAGTACTAGTAGTAGTACTACTAATGTAGTAGTAGGAGTACTAGCACTGTACTACCCGTTGGTCAAATTATTACGTGCTGCTCCTCACAGTGAAGTGACAAGACCCTGCGCCAGAGATGACACCTGAGTATAGGCGCCGTGTTCGGCATACCATAGTCAGCCTCACCGTCTGCAGTCACTATCATCATGGTTGTAGAGCTAGCCTGCTTACAACTAGCCCTGTTCGACATAATTTTCCGTGCGTAGATACCCGTGCATTACACAGAACACCAAGATTGGGGGGTGGACGGCTCCGGCAACGGCCATCGCGCCAGATTTTTCCACGGACTTCTACTCCTAGATGTGTACACGTGTGCTGGTGTGTGTTGTGTGCTGGGTGTGCGCGAGTGCGTCCTTCTGTGCATGCCGCCGCGCAGTGGTTAATTGTGCGCGAGTGCGTCCTTCGCGCGCAAGAAGTTTGTCCTCAATGCGCCCTCAATTTACTAGCGTGCGAGGTCCTACCCCGAGTGGTTTCAACTTTGTTTACTTCACCGCGTGTCAGATGGGCCTTTAGTTTACTTATTTTCACCCACTGCCACATGGGCCAGCACACGAAGATACAGAACACGAGCTGACAAGGCAGCATGTGGATTGGTTGACCGGTCAACTAAACAATATACGAAGCTATACGCTGAAACAGTGAGCGTATAATCCGTCGGTATAGAGAGTTTGAGTGAGAGGGGAGGCCCGTGAGAGATAGCAAAGAGAGAGAAAGAGCTACTCCCTCCGTTCGATAATGTAGTTCCAACATTTTTTTAAGTCAAACTTTTGAAACTTTGACCAAGTTTATAAAGAAATTACTTATATCTACAATATCAAAGATAAATGATAGTATGAAGTAAGTACATGTTGTGATGAATCTAATGATCGTTCCAGATGTAAATGTTTTTCTCCACATATACCTGGTCAAACATTTCTGAGGTTTGACTTTTCAAAACATCCATATGCTTATGGACGTGACAGAGTCCCTAACAAGAGAGAGAGAGAGAGAGAGTGAGTGAGTGAAAAAAGTGTGTGTGCGTGTGTGAAAGAGACATGGACAACACACGATAAAAGTAGAGAAAAAGCGTGTGTGTCTTATGCAAACATATCACACATGCATCTTCGACAACGGAGGCAAGGTGGGGAGATAGTGTGTGGTTGTTTGGAACCGAGAGAGCAAGACCCCTAGCACGTGGCCAAGAGGGGTCTGACAAACAAGGGAGAGAGGTCGAGAGAGACGTACGGAGAAAATGCAGGCATGGGGAGGAGAGAGTGTATGTTTGTCATAGAGAGATCCCCTGGAGATTGTGATGGGACTACATGGGTGGGAGATCGAGTGACAAGGTGTGTGCGCGATAGAAGATGCCTCGAGAGATATTGAGATAGACGTATGGATGGAAGGAGACAATACGTGTGTTCCTGTTGGCTAGTAAGAGATAATCATACTTAGGAGGGGGGTGCTTGCGCCTATGATGGATTGAGGGATTATGGTACTTAGGGGGGTGCGTGTCACATGGATAGAGAACAAGGGCGGAGAGTGTTGGATGGGTCTATATGTATAGCGCGAGCGAGACATGTGTATGTGTGAACCAAGGAGATATAAGGCCAGTTTGGCTTGCGTCCTGAGCATCTTTTGCCTGGCCTGGGGTTGTGGCTGGATTTCATGCACGCTTGTTTGGTTGCTACCCTGTGAAAAAGAAAGCCCGCCTGGCCTAGGTTCCCTTGCACTTTAATTAGCCTGGCTGAACTCCAGACACTGCAAGTAGCCTGGCCCAGGCGACCGATTTCGAACGCCTGGTCATGCCTGGTCGTGTGGCCACGAGGCTAATAGCAACATGGATGGATATTAGCATTAAATAATTGATGCATGGATTGATTGATGGGACGTTGATGCTTTGCCTGGCCCAAGCATGAACCAAACGCTTCAGCACCACACAAGCCTAGCCAGGTAGAAATATTTTACATCCCACGTCCACACCAGGTAGTACCGGCCATCAAGGCATGAGGGTCAGGTCACGAACCAAACTGACCAATAAAGTTTGAGAGAGATTGAGGAGCCCCGATAAGGCTGAGTGGTGCGTCAGATAATGCAGTGCATGTAAATTTTTTAGAAGTCAACCTTTGGAAACTTTGATCAGGTTTACGTAAATGTTATTTATATCTACAATACCAAAGATACATAATACAAAACTACATATCATGGTGAATCTAATGGCATATGTTTGCCGTACTAGATGTAATTCTTTTTCTCCACGTACATGGTCAAACTTTGTGATGTTTGACTTTTCAATAAATCTATATGCTATGGACCGAGGAGAGTGCCTCAGTCGAGACAGATCAAGTGTGTGTGAAGGAGAATGAGTGAGTGTGAAAAAAGAGTATGTGTGTGAAAGAGAAAGTGACAACAAACGATAAATTAGAGAGAGTGTGTGTTTTTTCATTTCTTATGTGAACATATCACGCATGCATCTCCGAGATGGAAAAGCGAGGCGAGGAGATACACGAAGATAGCTAGTATGTGATTGTTTCCAATGGAGAGAGACACCCCTGTAGCACATGTCCAATAGAGGTGTGGCCAACAAGGAACAAAGGTCGAGAGGGGCACATGGATAGCATGGATGCATGAGGAGGGAGAGAGGGTGAGTTTGTGAAAGAGAGATCCCATCGAGATCGTGAGGGGACTATATGGGTGGGCGATCGAGGGAGTGCGTGCGCGATAGAAAGATGCCCCGAGAGAAACCGAGATAGACCATGCACATGTTTGTGATGGAGACTAAGATTAGCTAGTCATATACATATAGGGGGGACTGCGTGTGCCTACAATTGAGTGAGAGACCATCATACTTGGCTAGCTGGGCATGAGATTGTGTGTGTGCGCGTGTGAGATGGAGAGAGAACGAGGGGGAGAGATAGAGTTTTAGATGGGCCTATCGAGTGCGAGTGAGATATGCATGTGTATGTGTGACCCAGGTGGATGGAGAGTTTGAGAGAGGGGGGAAGAGCTCCGAGACGACATAGTGGTGCATGAGAGAGTTACAGGCAAAGAGCCAAGGAATCTGTGTGCATACGATGAGTGCACCCAAGATATCTAGCTTGGACTAGCTAGAGTATCATACATGGTGTGCGAGAGAGACCTATAGATGGTGTATATATGCATGCGAACTAGAAAGACTCCCCCCACACACACACACAAAGAGAGAGAGAGAGAGAGAGAGAGAGGGAGAGAGAGAGAGATGGAGAGAAATGGAGAGGGACGAACAAGGTTTTTGTGTCGGATGCGTGCGACAGAATTGAAGATTGTCAGCGAGAGAGAGGGAGAGAGAACAGGAGTCCGGGAGAGGGGGAGGTCGCGTTTTATGCATCAAAGACTGATATAAACCATGTTTCGATATAAACTTGCATTCAAATATTTAAATTGGAGAACATGTTGTCTGCAATCCACACATGAACAGATATATGCGTATATCAAACAAGTTCATTAATTTGACTTTCAACATGTTCATGGAGTACTATAATACTGTACAACATGCTACTCGATTGAGGTGTTCAATTTTGGATTTAGTTCACTATTTTGACCTACTGAACGAGCTATTTCATTGAATCGAGATATTTCATTTTGGGTTTGATTCGCGTTTTTGAGTGGGTCAACTATTTGTCATATAGTAAATCACTAGCAACGAGCATGTAAAAACACATTACTCCCGGGCATCATCTCTCCATATAAAAAAGAAGTGGCAAGCTAATATTTCAAAATTTGATCCGAATCGACTTGGTAAGGTAGACGTGGATGCTCGTTCTCCCATAATTTTAAAGAACCGTTAAACATCCTCTCTGCTCGGTGGAATTCACCCGAGCAAATAAATGGGAGACGCGAAATTATCGTCCTATCTGGGACATGCATCAATTGGCCCGTTGTACATTGAGGGTAGGTTCATAACTTCATCCAAGCGCACCTTATCCTCGGCCAAAATGACATGTGCCGAATAATTCATAAACCATGGTCGGCAAAACACGCTCTCCTCACCCGAAATAGCTCGTGCCCACTATTTAAAAACACGCTCTCCTCGCCCGAAATCGCTCGCGCCCACTATAGTTCAAAACACGCCCTCCTCGCCCGAAATCGCTCCCGCCCAGAGAAGCAAAGTTACTCTACTATCCCCGACCCTCAGTACACAGACCCAAGCCGAGAAGCCTATAGGCAAGGGTAGAACTGTAACTCCCCCTCACATTTCAGACAAATGCGTCCATAAGACATGGTTCCACTCCCCTCCCAATTTCCCCCGCCCGCCCCCATTCATACCTCGTGGGCGCCAAATCACCTTCTCCCCGGGAAGCTCCCTTCTCCCGAGCCGCCAAAACTCAGCCCCACCTCCATGGCGCCCCCACCGCACCAATTTCACAACCTCCCTCCTCCCTAATGCCGGAGACGATGTCCATTTGCCGTCGTGCACTGGGTCGTGCGCCTCTTACTCCCTGCTGCTGGTGCTGCCTCGACGAAGGCCGCGTGAACCATACCAGAGCCGATTCACCCCCGCCGTTGTTCACGGCGCCGGAGCGGCTCCAACTTTGGATCCGTCTAGAGTCCTGGCGCTGCTTCGGCGTAGCCTCGACCGTCGCGACATCGCTCTTTCCCTGCCGCCGATCGCCACCACAACCGCGCCGGCCTCACCGACTCGGCAGCTGGACCTGCCTACTTCACCATGCCGCCAGATAGGTCGCACCCTCATCTCAAATCACTTTATTTAGGCGTCAGTTGTCTGAATTTTTATTCTGGGCCAATCGATTTGCAATGGGAAGTAGCACCCCTCGAGGCGGTGGAGCTCCTAGGCTGCCGGTTGGCTGGTGTCTAACGTAAGGGTGCGGGGCCGCAAAGTTCGCCGCATAAGCAGCGCTTACATGGCTATCTTCTAGAGTTGCATGGGTTGAAGGTACTGCCGCCACCGTTTCTGGATGATGGGAGTCTTTGTGGATTGGCCCGGGGGTGGCGCAACCACGGTAGTGCGGTGGGGCGGGGAGCGGGGTTTTGGCTGGGGCCACAGACGACGGAGGCAGGCTGCTCTGCCGTTTGTCGCTGGCTCTTCGGGGAAGATTCTGAACAGTGTCAGCCGGGAGGCACAAGACGGCCGGCCATCCGGCGTAGATCGGACAGTACCAAAATAAAATAAAATCGTGTGACCCCAATTTAGTCTTCAGTCAACAAATGTGTGACCACTCTCGTACCTTGCTGTTGATCTCTTAGTGTATTTCTTCAGATCAAAGAGATATTTCATTCTTAACATTATGCGTTATCTGCATCTTCAGACACACCGTCTTCCGACTCACCGCGGCTGCTCCAACAAGGGAAGCATACACCAGAATGGAGCTATAGTCCCCACTCAACAGTTCCCTGCATCGAATGCGCGTGCCCGACATGCACAGCCACAACAACTGCAGGGCCATCCACAAGTCAGCACATGATGCTCACTCCTATGGATGGCAGCCAGATAGGTTGTACCCTCATCTTACTTGTGTGCAACATTTATGGCTTTGTTATTCATCTAAGCATGGAAAATAGATCATCACATTTCACTGTATATTCATGCTAATCTCTTACGGGTCTTGTTCAGGAGTTAACGCTGTTTCATAGTTCAGCTAAGATACTTGTTCTTTAGATAACACTGTTCCATAGTTATCATCCATCAGCCAATGCTATCCCACAGGCTGGTGATTATAGTATTATACCACTTCTAGTATTTCCTATGTTGTTCTTTAATACTTTTGTGTGCCATCTAGTTAATCTCGAGTACAAACGATACATATTCTGTAGGTTTCATCTGTGTTCTCCCTTTAGTTTATGAGACCTGTTGCTGCTAGTTAACCCCAGTCCTACTATTTATGTCGTCTCCTACAGGCACTCATTACATAAATCTAACTAGTAGTTGTCTTCCATGCATGTCAGATATAATTGCACACACTGATATATCCACAAGAACCTCACGGAGCAATGTAAAGGCCAATAAACTTGATGTTGATGATACCCAATATGATAGAACATGTAAAGGCAGTTCTTCAGAAGACTTGCAGAAAGATGATGAATCCTCTTCACCCCACAAGGTCCTTGCTCTAACTTGGCCTGTGATATGGGTACAACATGCATATAATGTCCTGGAGTGTATCTACTCTGTTACAATGCCATGTGCTTAGCATGCTGATCATGCATGTAAATATGTCATGCCTTCCTGTTTTTCAGTACCTAATCCATTCATGATAACATGTTTTCAAATTTAAGTACTGTCATTCTACTCTATCGCAATGCCATCTGCTTAATTTGGACATCATGCTTCTGAATATCTTATGCATTGTTATTCATCAGTATGTACTTCATCTGTCTACCATACCATATTTTTTTTACATTGAAGTGTTGTTCCAGTGCTCTATTGCAATGCCATCTTATTTTCCCAATCATACACGTGTATGTTGCCTTAGTTATTTCTGTATGTATTCCGCTAGCATACAGTTTTACATTCAACTAGTGTTTTTTTGCTGTGTTGACCTGTCGTATCCCTAGCTCTTACACCATACTCCCTTTGTCCGGATTACATGTTGCCGAAATGGATAAAAAAGGATGTATCTAGAACTAAAATACGCCTAGACCCATCCATTTTTTTCCGGATGGAGGGAATACATGTCAATATGTCATGCCTTTCTATTCTTCAGTACCTATTCCATCTCTCTGCTGCCGCATGTTTTATAATTAAAGCACCATTCTTCTATACAAGGCATGCAAGGGGAAGACGACTATGTTAGAATCTGAAGGGTTACAAACAAGGCCTTTGCAAAAGATCCAAACGCCAGGAGATAATAAACCAACTCTAGTTTTTAAAGATACTACTCCAGCACAGAGAAACCCAACTCCTACTCATAATAAGCAGATTCCAGTGGCCAAAGAACTAGTCCGCTCTAGTCCAGCAAAAATATGTCAACTCAATTCTAAGAAGCGTGTGAGTATCCTTGCATCATGAAATTTTATAGCATGCTGATCATATTTTCTACATGTTTCTTACCCATCTCTCTTTTAGAAAATAAGCTTAACAGAAAGAAGATTTTCTGCAATGGTATCGTTTATGAGGAAAGATTCTTGCAGGAATTCTCTGTGCTCCAATGTAGATGTAAGTACCTGTTTTATATCACTACATTTTTACATCAGCATGTATTTTGTTAATCGGCGTGAATCCAACCTTTATCTGATCTAAATTTAGTTGTAGCAAAATGTATGATTAAAGGCCACAATGTTGATTTTTGCAAGGAAAACTGTCTGGTAGTTTTGCATCCTGAGCTGCATGAGTGTACTATCTCATATCAGTGGGTTTGAATACTTTGGTTCTGCAGTGGGTTTTCAGTGTTTTTTTTACTGTGTTGTCCTATCGTATCCCTAGCTCTTACATCATACTCCCTCCGTCCATATTAAATGTCACAAAAATGGATAAAACTGGATGTATCTAGAACTGAAATACACCTAGACCCATCCATTTATTTCTGGATGGAGTGAATACATGTCAATATGTCATGCCTTTCTATTCTTCAGTACCTATTCCATCTCTGCTGTAGCATGTTTTATAACTGAATCACCATTCTTCTATATAAGGCATGCAAGGGGAAGATGGCTATGTTAGAATCTGAAGGGTTACAAACGAGGTCTTTGCAAAAGATCCAAACGCCAGGAGATAATAAACCAACTCCATTTTTCATAGATACTGCTCCAACACAGAGAAACCCAACTCCCACTGATAATAAGCAGATTCCAGTGGCCAAAGAACTAGTCCGCTCCAGTCCAGCAAAAGAATGTCAACTCCATTCTAAGAAGCGTGTGTGTATCCTCGCATCATGAAATTTTATAGCATTCTGATCATATTTTCTACATGTTTCTTACCCGTCTATCTTTTAGAAAATAAGGTTAAATGATACAAGACTTCCTCCATTGGGATCGTATTCGAGGAAAATATCTTGCGGGAATTCTCTGTGCTCCAGTGTTGATGTAAGTACCTGTTGTATATCACTATATTTTTACATCAGCATGTATTTTGTTAATCGGCCTGAATCTAACCTTTATCTGATCTAAAATTAGTTGTAGCAAAATGTTAAAGGCGCCAATGTTGATTTTTGTAAGGAAAATTGCCTGGTAGTTTTGTGTACTGAGTTGCATGAATGTGCTATCTCATATCACGCACATTACTGAATTGTAGTGCTTCTCTGGTTGCCCATTCATTCATTAATGTTGCTTTCGTATTACCTTACCTGGCTGATGATAGCTGTGCCATATTGTGTTAATTTGGTGTAGGCTAGTTGCCCAAACATTCATTGTGTCAATTTTGCTTTCCTATTATCTGACTTGGCCAATGATAGCAATGCTAGTGTGTTAATTTTGTGCAGGCTGCTGAAGATAAGAAGACAAACTCTGAAAACAGCAAGGCAACCCCATCGTTTCTTTCTAGTAAATCTAGGCCAGGTAATATGGCAATAACTCATGATTAATCTATTTGATTCCCGTCCTAATTTATGTTATGATGCAGTGGTTAAGACACTCTCCACTATCAATAATACAAGCCTACCAAAATCGCCATCTGAATCTGTTCAGTATCCTCTGTCTCGAATGCGATGGAATAAATGTATGTTTGTGAACCAATTAATGGTTGAAGCAATGATGGAAATGGTGGATGAATCAGAGGTGCAGAGTCATGCGACACAACAAGTGATCAATGTTTTCAGAGACAGTGTGGCAAAGCAGCAAGAACTTGCCCACATGCTTATGGGCGTCATCTGTGCTGAGGTGGCAGATTGTGACGTTGTAGATGGTTAGGTTCTGCTCATTTATTTGCACTGGCATCAATCTTTGATTGTCCAGTGGATGTAATTTCCTGTAATATATTCTGGATGTGCAACGTTATTCCATGTATGCCATACCTTTGCTCGTCGTAATGGGCTCAAATTATCTAATTTGGCCTAAAGACATGAACGAACTTTACTGGGCCCATTAAGTTAATGGGCCGTTACTAGGCCGAAAGTTAATGGTCGGCCCTCTTACCTCCCGGGTCGTTAACAGGCTGACATCGAAGCGGGCAACAGGTGGCCCCAATTTATTTTTATTTCACGGGCCGTTAACAGGCCGTTACTAAGTTTGGGCTACATATGGCCCAACTATACTGTAGGCCTTTAGCAGGCCGAAAGAGACAGCGGGCTTGTATTGGACCATGAAGAGCATGGGCCGCTAAGAGGCCGAAAGTCAGGTCGTATTGTAAACGGCCCAACTGTGTTGTGGGCCTTTAGCAGGCCGAAAGAGAAACCGGGCTGGTATTGGACCATGAAGGGCATGGGCCGTTAAGAGGCCAAAACTAAGGTCCGACTACAAATGGCCCAACTCATTTATGGTCCGTTAACAGGCCGAAAGGCACACAGGGCTGGGAATTGGCCCAACACCTAAATGGGTCGCTAAAAGGCCAAAACTCGTGTCCGACTACAATTGGCCCAACTGATTTATGGGCCGTCAACAGGCTGAAAGTGACACCGGGCCGGAAATTGGCCCAACACTTAAATGGGCCGCTAAAAGGACGAAAACTCAGGTCCGACTACAAATGGCCCATCAGATTTATGGGCCGTCAATAGGCTGAAAGACACACCGGGCCGGAAATTAGCCCAACATTTAAATGGGTCACTAAAAGGCCGAAAGATGTACATCCTGGAAATTGGCCCATCCATTAAATGGGCCGTTAACAGGACGAAATCTCATCGGGCCGGTATTGAGCCCAAATATATAGCGGGCTGTTAACAGGCTCGAACTGACGATGGGCTGCAATGGTGTCAAATCTTTAACGGCCGAATTGGCACATCTTGTATGGGCCATGGGCTTAAATGGACCTGACACAAGTAGGCCTTATATGGGTCGGCCTGCTAATTTTTACTGGGCCGGCCTTTTTCACCGGAATGGGCCACTGTTGGGCCGTGCCACATGTCGACCTATCATAGGTGCCTCCTGTCCAATGAGTGGATGACATCTGTCCCAACGATGAGCCGACACGTCTTTCCTCTAGCCAATGATGATTTTACACATGGAAAATCCCCATTGGTCGGGGCTGTTAACGGGTTATCGGATCCAAAACCCGACTCGATAGCTTAACGGCGTTCCGTTACGGTGGATGCCACGTGTCGGTCACCCTTGATGAAAGCACTTCTGTGATGCGCAATTTATCGTCATGGAAGTGGACACTTCCGTGATGATGATTTTGGTAATGTCATGGAACACTTCTATGACAGCACAGGTATGACTATCTTGATTTTGTCATAAATTTGTCATGGATGTACATGCATGACAAAAAAGCGACCTACTGTGACAAACACGTATCATCACGGAAGTGTTTTTTTTGTAGTGCATGGACCAGTATGTAAGGGATATACGGGTAACAAAATCTGACGATTATATGTATCAGTAGCCCCTGAGACTTGAAACAGTTGACACAACTGATTTAAGGATCATTATTTGTGCAGGTTATTACAGAGAAGAATTCCCAATTGTCTCAAGAGCTGGAAGAGTGCAAAGCCCAGCTACGGGCTGCTGTTGCCACATTGAAGGAGTTCGAGAAGGGCCCCTCTGCTAATAGTTGATTCCATTGCAAAGAATGACAGGTACCAGATAGTATGCGGCATGCATGCAAATCTAACAATAGATGTTGCAGATGACCCCCAGAGTGAATCTGGAGGCCGTGACGGTGAATGCGGAACGTGTTGATCGACAGCTAAATGCTGGCGAGCGCGTGCTTACGCGAGTCAGGCAGGAGAAAAATAATCCCCAGGACGCCAATATCCAGCTGGACGTGGAACTGAAAGATGTCCGAGCCCAGCTTGCAGACTCCGTGAAGGAGAATAAGCGGCTTCGACGCGGCATTTTCAGTAAGTGCTTGAACGAACTTTGGAAGGAGTTCGGCGAAGAAGCCGGCTAACAGAGTTATGTCTGCAGGTATGCTGACGGGTCGTCCCGCGGAGGAGATGCCCGGGTCTGCAGGTGATCTTCTACCAGAGCTCTCACAACTGCACGAACAAGTTCGGCAGGTGATGCAGGGTATTGCCCAAGCCGTGTGGCCATCCGCGTCCCCGCCAGGAGGCATGGGGGAGCTTATAGAGAAGCTCAAGGGAGCGCGGCGGCACTTTCGATTATGGAAGATATCGGCCTGCCGACAAGGTGCAAGGGAGGCCTGGGCTATGGTGAAGACACGGTATACCAAAGCCGACCCAAACCACAGGGCCGAGGTCAGACCTATGGGGCCCGATGGGAAAGAGATCGCCGTCAGTTTGGTGTATGACCAAGTAGAATTAGCCGCAAAGTGTTCCCAACAGGATTGTAGGCTAGACAGCCTGTTGGATGGTATAGAAGAAGAATTTAATTAGCCTTAGTGACTGTGTACTTCAAGTGACATATATAATGTCCCTAGCCGGATTGTAAATAATTTGTCATGGCGGACCTTTTCGCTTCGACCTCTGGACCCGATAGTCCGGAGTGTATCCGAATACCCGCTCGGTTATATAAAAACCGAGGTATGCATGGAAACCAGGAGTAGGGGTCATAAGTGCTTGAACAGACAAGTACCCAACTAGCTATATTATATTACATGGATAGTAAGAAACATCTTCCAGAGAGAATAGTTCCGTTAAGGGTTCCTTTCCCTGGGTACGCATGCCCTAATGTGCATGTCCGAAGTGCGAAAAGAGACGCAGGCTATAAACATCTGGGGGCATGTGTCAAATTAAATAAAAGTCATCTTTTGTTCACTGACCGAATATTCCCTTAAGAATGCTAGCTTTCGGCTTCATCCAGTCTGAGGTACACATCCGGCTGACCCGGCAGTAACAATCGCAGAGGTGCTCCCCTTATGCCCTAGCCGAATTAACGGAAACATAGGGCATAAATACAAGAGCCAGGCAACCCAGCTTGGCCAAAACTTAAGTCATATCGATGCATATAATGGCGAAAAAAGGTACATGTGGAAGAATAACACATGTGCGGGGCATAAAGCCTAGAAAAATAGTTATATTAAGCTTCTGTATAAGAAGCCCCCAGGTATAATGAGCGCGGTTAGCGCGTCAAGATTGTGTAACCAAGACACAAGTTTAGCCTTTTAAGGCCTTGAGGAGAATAAAAAGAGAGAAAGAGAGAAAAGACAGATAATTGATATGCGAAAAATTGACGGAGGTAAGGAGACGAACATAGAGTCCGATACTAGGCGTAGAATCTTCGGAGTCTGGCTGCGTTCCATGGGTTTGGCTCGAGTCGATTGTCCGATGCATCCAGCAGATGGTACGCTCCACCGGTCAGAACCTGGTCAGTAATGAAGGGACCTTCCCATCTGGGCTTGAGCTTGTTCTTTTTCTTCTCCGGCAGGCGTAGAACTAGTTCGCCAATGTTATAGGTTTTGGCCCATACTTCTCTGCTTTGATACCTTCGAGCCTGTTGCTGATAGTATGCGGAAAGGGCTTTTTCCACGTCGCGCTCCTCCTCCAGGGCGTCCAAATTGTCTTGCCGATCGAGCTCGGCCTCTTTTTCTTCGTACATGCACACTCGAGGTGAGTCATGAATTATGTCACAAGGCAGAACCGCCTCTGCGCCGTACACCATAAAAACGGTGTGTATCTGGTAGTGCGATTCGGCGTGGTCCGCAGCCCCCATAGTACGGAGTCGAGCTCCTCTACCCAGTGCGTGTTTGATTCCTTTAAGGACCGCACTAATCTGGGTTTGATGCCGCTCATGATAAGACCATTTTCTCGCTCGACTTGACCGTTAGTTTGCGGGTGATAGACAGAAGCATAATCAAGCTTGATGCCCATGGTGCTGCACCAAAGTTTTACCTCATCGGCTGTAAAGTTCATGCCGTTGTCAGTGATGATGCTGTGGAGGATGCCATAACGGTGTACAACCCCAGATATGAAGTCTATCACTGGTCCGGATTCAGCCGTTTTGACAGGTTTGGCTTCTATCCATTTGGTGAATTTACCACCATGACCAATAAGTATTTTTTTCTTATGGGTTCCCCCTTTAAGGGGTCCGACCATATCAAGCCCCCAGACCACAAAGGGCCAAGTAATGGGGATTGTTTGTAGAGCGGCAGCATATGGCTTTGGTTTGCAAAAAGCTAGCAACCGACGCAATGTTGGACCAGATGATGTGCATCTGCTCGGGCCATCGGCCAATAGAAACCTGTACGGAAGGCCTTGCTTACAAGGGCCCGGGCTGCGGCGTGATGGCCGCCGGGTCCAGCATGGATTTCTACCAAAAGCTTCCACCCTTCCTCTTCGGAGATGCACCTTTGAAGGACTCCGGTAGTGCTTTTCTTATAAAGCTCTCCCTCATGGACCTTATAGGCTTTAGATTGCCGCACTATGCAGCGTGCCTCATTTTGGTCCTTGGATAGTTCCTGCCTGGTTAGGTAGGCCAGGAATGGTTCTGTCCACGGGGCGATGACGGCCATTATCATGTGGGCTGAAGGTGTTATTTCGATTGCAGAGTCTCCGATTGTGTCAGAGTGTTCGGTATCTGGTGTTGTGGCCGGGTCCGCACTATTGTTACTGGTGTCCCCTTCCCATACCACAGATGGCTTAAACAGTTCTTCCAGGAAGATGTTAGGTGGGACAGGGTCGCGCTTAGCACCGATACGGGCGAGGATATCCGCCGCCTGGTTATTTCCCCGAGCCACATGGTGGAATTCAAGCCCCTCGAACCGAGCTAACATTTTGAGGACGGCGTTACGATATGCCGCCATTTTCGGATCCTTGGCATTGAAGTCTCCATTTATTTGAGATATTGCGAGGTTCGAGTCCCCACGCACCTCCAGGCGTTGAATGCCCATGGAAACTGCCATCCGGAGACCGTGTAATAGGGCCTAGTATTCGGCTGCGTTATTGGAGTCTGTGTATAGTATTTGGAGTACGTATTGCACTGTATCTCCGGTGGGGGACATCAGGATGATGCCAGCCCCCAGACCAGCTAGCATTTTAGAGCGTCGAAGTGCATGATCCAATTGGAGTATGCACCATACTCTTTAGGGAGTTCGGCTTCTGTCCATTCGGCGACGAAATCGGCCAGTACTTGCGACTTAATGGCTCGCCGTGGTCTATATGTTATGTCGAACGGGAGGAGCTTGATAGCCCATTTGGCAATCCGGCCCTTGGCATCGCGGTTGTTTATTATGTTGTTGAGTGGTACTTCTAAGGCCACCGTAATTGAACACTCTTGAAAGTAGTGTCATAATTTCTGGGATGCCATGAATACCGCGTATGCTATCTTTTGATAATGTGGGTACCATGATTTGCATGGAGTAAGGACAGTGGATACTTAATATACCGGCTTTTGAAGTGGGAATTTATGTCCGTCCGTCTCTCGTTCGATGACGAGCACTGCACTTACAACTTGGTGAGTTGCCGCTATATATAACAACATTGGTTCGCCGACATTTGGCGCGGCCAAGATTGGGTTGGTGGCCAAGATGGCTTTTATTTCTTCCAATCCGGCTGTGGCTGCATCCGTCCACTCGAAGTGTTCGGTGCGCCGAAGAAGGCGATAGAGGGGGAGTGCCTTTTCTCCTAATCGGGAGATAAAGCGGCTTAAGGCCGCCACACATCCAGTTAACTTCTGGATTTGCTTGAGGTTAGTTGGGATAGCCAACTGCGACAGAGCCTGGATCTTAGCAGGATTTGCTTCAATTCCTCTACTGGAGATGAAAGTGCGTTATATCGACTAGAGGGGGGGTGAATAGGCGATTTTTATGAAAGTCTTCAAAACGTGAGAGTTGTGAAGACAAACAGTTAAGATCATGCCTATTACTATGCAGCGGAAGTTAGATTACACTAGGCCAGCCATAGTCATGTATTCAATAGAGTGAAAGCGCAATGACAAACAGCTTCAGTGTAATAAGGATCAGGTAGGAAGAAGTTATGAAGCCGAACAGATCATACATTCATGTTGTGAAGACAAAAGATAAAGCAAGCATGCAATGGCTTCACAAAGAATAACTGTAAGCGAAAGGAAGTGAAGATGAAACCAGTGACACGTTGAAGACAATGATTTGTTGGACCAGTTCCAGTTGCTGTGACAACTGTACGTCTGGTTGGAGCAGCTAGGTATTTAAACCAAAGGACACACAGTCCCGGACACCCAGTCAAGGACACTTAGTCCAAGACACCTAGTCCTCACCGTTTTCTCCTTGAGCTAAGGTCACACAGACCTCGCCCAATCACTCAGGTAAGTCTTCAAGGTAGACTCCCAAACCTTCACAGACTTCGTTCACTGACAATCCACAATTTCTCTTGGATGCTCAGAACGCGACGCCTAACCGTCTGGAGGATGCACAGTCCTCAAGTGTAATAAGTCTTCAAATCACACAGACACGAAGACTTAAGTGATGCCCAATTTACTCTGGCTCTGGGTGGTTAGGGCTTTTCTCCTCACTGGGAATTTTTCTTTCAAAGGCTTCGAGGTGGGTTGCTCTCAAACGACAAAAGCCGTGCACTGAAATCTGAGCAGCCAACCGTTTATGGTTGTGGGGGGTGGACTATTTATAGACACTTGGCAACCCGACCTGATCTGTCCGAAATGACCCTGGGTCACTAAGGAACTGACACGTGTACCAACGATCGAATTTTGAACTCACACGGCAACTTTACTTGGGCTACAAGTAAAGCTGACTTGTCTGACTCTGGACAAGATTTTCTCTCAAAGTCTTCGCTCGAAGACATAGGATTTGAATTTGGCATCACTTCAGTCATTCTGAATGGTTCTCTTCGACCCCACTTAACAGTACGGTGGTTCCTATGACGCAACATGAATGAAATAAAACTACGAAGGATCTAGGTCTTCGAGTTTCAAAAGCTTCATAGGGAGTCTTCTCATGTCATTGTCTTCAATGAATATCTTCATAAACCACCATTGTCTTCAATGTCTTCGTACATTTTTAGGGGTCATCTCTGGTAGTAAAACCGAATCAATGAGGGACTTCTACCTGTGTTTTCCTGCAATTCTCACAAACACATTAGTCCCTCAACTAGGTTTGTCGTCAATACTCCAAAACCAACTAGGGGTGGCACTAGATGCACTTACAATCTCCCCCTTTTTGGTGATTGATGACAAACTAGTTGAAGTTTTCAACGGGAAACATAATTTGCGAAATTGTAAAAGAATTGTCTTCATAAGTTGCAAGGGCTCCCCCTGAAGATGTGCATATAAGTAATTTGCTTCTTGAATGCAAATGCACATGGCAGGTTGTACTTGTGGAGATCCACTTCAACTTATGACAATCCACTATGCATGTGAAAGTATATGAAGATAATGACATGCATAATGGAAAATGGACGTCTGCAGAATGAGATGAGTGCGGAATTTATCGTCGCACATGCGGAGTTTATCTTCGCAAAATGGAGTGACAAACAGGTAGCAGACGACCATCAAGGCTAAGTGTTACAACTCAATGAAGCAAATGTAGCAAAAAAACGGGAGTTGTAAGCACGAAGCAACATGTAGAAAAATATGAAGGCACCCGCCCATAGTGACCCGCTTGAAGACTATAACCATCATATGCTTCTCCCCCTTTTGTCAGTGATGACCAAAAAGGTTTGAATACATAGAGGTTTCTACGCGTTCCCAGGCGCAGAAGGGTCGGTGGAGTTGTTTGGCGGCGGTGCAGATGAGCTTGGTGCAGATTCGACGCGCGTTGAAGCAGGTGGAGATGATGTCGCGTCGTCTTCTTCTTCAATAATCCGGGCAGACACGGTGGCAGCAGAGGAAGAGAACTCTGACTCTTCAAGTGATGGTGTGCTGCGTATCACCGCTCTTCTTGGAGGCGTGGAGTCAAATTTGAAGTGCTCTGTGAAGCCATCCTCATGCAGTTCAGCTTCAGAGCACATCATGGTGAGGCCCTTCCAAGTGCGGCGACAGGTCTCGTGTGTGACAAATGCATTCTTGGTTGCCATATTTCTGATGCGATTGACGTCTTGCATGATGCTTCTCATCTGCCTCTTGAGCCAGTCGTGATGCCTATCTTGCTTTTGGTGAAGAGCCACAAGAAGCTCTCTGTCATTGAGTGCACGAGCGCGCTTCTTGGGTCTCTTTGCAGCTGTGCTGTTGGTGGCTTCAGTTGATGCAGGGGCACTGTGGTGCCAGCCATTGGATACACTCGGGAGAGAGCTTCAACACCTTCAATATTTTGAGTGAAGCTCTGGTGTTCTGCATTCTGAAGACTTAGTGGTTGCTTGGCCGGCTCTGGATATATTGCTTCAGCAGATGTGTCCACATCTGGCAAAAATATCCTATGCGGGCTGAGGGTTGATAGGAGATTGCAGAGTGAAGCTTGATCAGCCTCATAACCCAAGGAGCATAAAACTTTAATCCAAACAGTTCTGAAGCAGACGCTGCAAATTGACGGATGAAGAGATCCTGTGCATTGAAGCATTTGCCATGAAGAATGCAGAAGATGAGAGTCTTCATTGCACCATCAATTGTCGCATATCGAGAGTGTCCCTTGACAGGCATAGAGTCCGCCTTATGATATGATATATTGTTCTGGGCAAGTACTCTAAGTCTTCAACGAAGAACCTAGTTGGATAGGGTGCATTCGGAGGCAGTGGCTTCATCATTGAGAGCATCTGACTCATATCTGGCTCAGGACGCTGAAATATGCTCTCAATTGCTTCAGCATGGAGTTGGCACCCTTCTTCAAAGAATTCGCCAGGAGTGGGAAGGCCGGTAAGCTCAATTAGGTCGAAAGCATTTGCTTCATGATGGATATTGCCTGTCATCCACTCCAGGATCCATGTCTTCGGACCTCTGTTATAGCCTTTGATATGCAAAGTGGCATAGAACTGGAGCAGAAGCTCTTCGTTCCAGTGCTCTTCGTCAGTGATAAATGGCAGCAAACCCACTTGCTTGAAGCAATCCAGTGCTTCTTCCAGACCAGGCAGACCTGCAACAGCTTCAACCTCAAGGCGCTTGTGAGGAAAGATGCGGCCTTGGTTGTAGAGGATGCATGAATAATAGTTGCGCTGTTGATGGCTCCAGAACCTATCTGATACAATCCGTTCCCTTGAATAAGGGTTCTTGGAGCGGTCGAAAAACGTGTTATCTGCCCTGAAGCCGTTGATGTTGAAGGAACCAGGAGCTGATGCAGGACCTGGGAACCTTGGTAGTCGTGGGATCGGCTTCTGGACCTGGGGCCTGTGCGCAATATGATAGTTGAATTGTGGTCCGGCAGCAGACTCAGGCACAGAATGTTCAGGAGCAGTAGCTTCGGTGTCTTCTGAAGCTGTTGTTGGGGAGGGCTCCACACTTGCTTCGGCGTTGTTTGTGGCAGCCTCAACATTTTCAGCTTCAGGCACGTTCTCCTTGAGAACTGCTTCTTGTTGGTGCGGGGGAGTTCGAGCTTGTGGTATTTCTGCTTGCTCTTCGGCTGATGCAGCCGGAATGTCTTCAGCAGCCTGAGCCCTTGGCCCTTTGCGAAGCCTATGGAGTGTAGGCGCTGATGGAGTTGTAGTGGGTTGGGGATCATCTTCCTCCTGTGGGCGATCTTCCCATGACGCATTTTGTGTGATTGGCGTCAATGGACGACCAATACTGATCTGTTCGCTTGTCTCAAGCTGAGGAAGGGCTGCATCACCTTGCACATTGTCTTGGAGACCAATGTCTTCAGCAGCGTAGGGTTCGTCTGCTGGAATGTCTTCAGTGTTGGGTTCATGCACAGTCAACTGACGATCTGTGTCAGGATAGCGGACGCAGAGGGGTTCAACTATCAGGGGCTCTATGGGAGCAGCCCGAGATTTCTTGGTCTTGCGCTTCTTGATGATGGGTTCAGAAGGAGAGGCTTCAGAATGTTTTCTCTTCTTAGCTTTAGCCTCTGCAGTCCGTGTCTTCTTGTGCTGTGAGGCGGTTGAGCGACTCTTTGGCTTCGAGCCAGTCATTGCAGCTGGGAAGACAAGCGGAGCAGTTTCTGACCTTGGCGCTTCAGGTTCGGGCACAGCCGCCTTCTTTTTCTTCTTCGCGGCCATCCTGGGGTCAATGCCGGGACGCCCAAGTGCCTTGCGCTTTTCTGCCTCATTGTAGGCTTGCATGCAGCGATCAGCCAAAGTCTTCATGCGTTCTCGCGAGCCTTGAGCTTCGGCACGCGTCTTCAGGAAGTTCTCTTTCAGCTCATGCAACATGATCTTGAAGTTTTTCACTTCTTGCACACTGAGCTTGGCCACGTGCTTCTTGAACTGAGCCTTTTCATGATCAATTTTCTGCTTCAGTTCTACAATTCGCTGGGCTATTGCAAGTTCTGAAGCAATTGCACCTTGAAAGGCAACGCTGAGGCCTATGGGTAGCTGCAGATCATTGAAGCTTATGTCTGGTGTGTCAAACCATTCATCGATGAAGTTGTGGATGATGGCGACATCAAACAGAGGCAGATTGTTGAAGATTTCAGCCTCCTCCTTGCTCTTGATGAGCTGCTCAAGAGCATCATCTCCAAGATCTTCATCGCTTGAGAGATCAATGGCTTCGCAGCGCAGAATGTCAGCAGCTGTGAGCTCTTTGCCTGTGTGTGGCTGAGGCTTCTTGGCTTCTTGGGGCTTGGACACTCGTGATAAGCCTTCTGACTGCACACTGGCTTCAGGAGGAGCAGTTGCTAAAGGCTTCACTCTTGCGATCTTGGGAGAAGTGGCTGGCTTTGAAGATTTTGGAGCTTTTGGCTTCTTCTGCTTTGGCTTCGGAGCAGCAGGGGCATCATCTAACTCAGTATCTGCTGGAGGGTCATTCACAGCAGTCCCTTGGACTAGGATGCGAGTGATGAGGCCTGCAAGATTGGCATACGGCCCGATGATATTGGGATCGGTGTTGCGTGTGCCATCTGCCCTTGGTGAGGAGGGACCAGGGTTGAAGTCAAGCCCAAATTTCTTCTTGTTTATCTTCGCTGACTGTTGTGCAAACTGAAAGTTGCGCTTGAAGAGATTATCATCGCGGCACCAGAGAAGTGATGACGGATGTGCCTCAGCTGGCTGTGGTCCTCTCACCATGCATGGATAGAAGCCTTGAGCAATGGCTTCGTCTCTGGACCTGGGTACAAGATTTTTGTATAATACATCTCCTCACGGTCTCTTGATGGCGCACTTCTTCGCATATTCCTGAGTGACGAAGCGGTAGTGGAACCATTGCTCTGCCCAATATCTTCGAATCCATTGGATTCGTGTCTTGCGCTGACCATAGCTTTCTTCAGGATCAGTTTTGTACATCTCTGCCAATTCATCAGGCAGATCTTTGGACGTTTCACCACGTCGCTGTCTGCCTCCCTTCCTTGCTGCTGTTTCTGAAGCCATGAATAACTTGGAAGGCTTCAAGATGTTCAAAGGCTTCAAAGGCTTCCTTTTGCAAGAACCGGCTTCAGGCGAGTTGATGTGATGCTGCAAGTACTCTGCAAATGAATGCAGACTATGAGAACCAAAGGATTCTCCCATGGACATGTACCTGTGACAGCATTAAGGTGCGAGGGAAGGGGAAGAGGTCATATGCATTTTCAGAAGATTTTGAAGATAAATCGGTTTAGAAGACATTGACCTCATTATGCGAAGACATTCACTTATAGATAAGAAGTTGGTTCCAGATTTGTACGAACCCATAGATCAGTACAAGTGAGGAATCTAACTACTTTATGAAGCACAAGTGAATATACTAGGCATGTTATGAGATGCAGCGAGAGATTTAACTGGTGTGAAGAGAAACTTCTTATGGCAGAAAGTGACTGAACTGTAGGATCAAAAGAGGCTGTAAAAAGAGGTTTTATTTACCACACTTGGAACTGCTAGACGAAGTGAGAGTTGAGGTCGAGCAGTTCAATCCTCCATGCCCTAACTTGGCAATGGAAGACACCTACGGCGACGGCGGAGAGAGAGCGATGTCCGCTGTCGACGTGAAAACGGCGTCGGAGAGGTTGCGGCAGTGAAGCGCTTCGTCGCCGGCGTCGTCGAGTGCTAGCGGTGGCGCTAGGGTTCGTGCGAGGGTGGAAGAAGGAGATAATGACCGCAGTGAATCGTGTATTTATAGGGATAGAGGCGGCACTGCGCTATTACGCAGGTACCCCTGGCGGTTCGCATTTGAGGCACGCGTGGCCAGTTAGAGGAAGATTGGGATTTGTTCCATGTCCCACGCACGCCTAAATTGTCGGGCGGTCGTTCCTTCTTCTCCGGATCTTATGTGGAGGAATGAGCATTAAAAACGGACTTTTATGGTTGTCACTATGTCTTCAGCTGACAAGGACACAGTGAAGACATTTGACAGTTTCAACAGAATGCATATGACTTGGAGAGATAGAGTTTGAGATAGAAAGCATGGAGAGGTTAGGGTCCGATCACATTCACTTAGTTCAAAAGATTCAACCAGGAAGACATAGCTATAAGTGAATGTTGTAGAGGACAGAACATCAGTACATATATATCCATATAATCAATGCAGTGAAGATAATCATGAAGACATATTGAGAATGAAACCAAACCAATTGTGAAGACATTGAGAGGTAACGCCATGAGAGAAACACTTCAAAATGGAACGTTTGGTGGTGGCGTTACCCACCGTATAGGAAGTATTAGACCCAGACACGGTGCACAATTATCGTGGCGCTCCGAAGTCAAATTCCACATTAATGTATTCACACTTAGAATGTATGTCTTCATTGTTTGAAGATATACGCTACTTCGTGTGTTGCACATCTAAGTCATCAATATGCTTAAGTGTTAGGATGTGTGCCTGATCACAGGACATTCGAGGATTCCAAGATATTTAGCTCACACCGTAACTTGCAAAATCTCTTCTCATCCAAGGGCTTTGTGAAGATATCTGCCAATTGTTCTTCAGTGTTGATGTGTATGATATCAATGTCTTCCTTCACAACATGATCTCTGAGAAAGTGATGACGAATTTCAATGTGCTTTGTCTTCGAGTGCTGAACTGGGTTGTTGGCAATCTTGATGGCGCTTTCGTTGTCGCAGTAAAGTGGCACTTGCTTCAGATGAATGCCATAATCCTTGAGTGTTTGCTTCATCCACAGAAGCTGAGCGCAGCAAGATCCAGCAGCAATGTATTCAGATTCAGCAGTGGAGAGTGATACACAGTTCTGCTTCTTTGAAGACCAACATACAAGTGATCGTCCCAGAAAGTGACATGTGCCTGATGTAGACTTGCGATCAACTTTGTCACCAGCATAATCAGCATCCGAAAATCCAACTAAATCAAACTCTGAGCCCTTTGGATACCATAATCCTAGAGTTGGGGTGTGAGCCAAATATCGAAGAATTCGCTTCACAGCTAAGTGATGCGACTCCTTTGGTGTCGCTTGAAATCGAGCACACATGCAAACACTAAGCATGATATCTGGCCTAGATGCACATAAATAAAGCAAAGACCCAATCATGGAGCGGTATACCTTTTGATCGAACTCTTTACCATTGTCGTCGGGACCCAGATGATGCTTGGCTGGCATTGGTGTTGTGAAGCCTTTGCAGTCTTGCATACCGAACTTCTTCAGGCACTCTTTAAGATATTTCTCTTGAGATATGAAGATGCCATTGCGTTGTTGCCGTATTTGAAGACCGAGAAAGAACTTCAGCTCCCCCATCATGGACATCTGATATTGCTCTTGCATCATGTATCCAAACTCTTCACTATACTTCTGATTGGTGCAGCCGAAGATAATGTCATCCACATATATTTGGCACACAAACAGTTCACCATCATATGTCTTCATGAAAAGAGTGGGATCCAGGGAACCAGGTATGAAGCCTTTGCTTTTCAGAAAGTACTTGAGTGTATCATACCAGGCCCTAGGGGCTTGTTTGAGGCCATACAGTGCCTTGTTGAGCTTGTATACCATATCAGGATGTTTTGGATTTTCAAAGCCAGGTGGTTGTGCAACATACACTTCTTCTTCAATCTTGCCATTGAGAAAGGCACTTTTCACATCCATCTGATAGAGAAGTATGTTATGATGATTTGCATAGGCCAGCAGTATGCGTATGGCTTCAAGCCTAGCCACAGGAGCAAATGTTTCATCGAAGTCAATGCCCTCCACTTGAGTATATCCTTGAGCAACTAGACGAGCTTTGTTTCTGACAACTTGACCATGCTCATCTTGCTTGTTGCGGTATATCCATTTGGTGCCTATTATGTTGTGCTTCCGTGGATCAGGACGCTTAACCAGTTCCCATACATTATTCGGCTCAAACTGTTGAAGCTCTTCTTGCATAGCTTGAATCCATTCAGGTTCCATGAAGGCTTCTTCAACTTTCTTGGGTTATGATATTGAGACGAATGCGAAATGCCCACAGAAGTTTGTTAGCTGAGTTGCCCTTGAACGAGTGAGTGGACCAGGTGCATTGATGCTGTCCAGTATTTTGTCAATTTGTACTTCATTTGCAACACGAGGGTGTGTGGGGCGAAGACTTTGCTCTTGCTGATCTATGTGGTCATTTGAAGGTATATCTTCAGGCTGAGCATTGTCTTCATGTGGATCAGGTGCTGAGATGATAAGTTCTTCTTCAGGTTGAGCTTCAGAAGGTACAATTTCTCCAGTTCCCATAAGCTTGATTGATTCATTTGCTGGAACTTCATCTAGCACATTTGGCAATTACTCTCTTTGTGATCCATTGGTTTCATCAAATCGCACATCCACTGTTTCAATCACTTTGTAGTGGAAGAGATTGAAGACTCTGTAGGAGTGCGAATCCTTTCCATATCCAAGCATGAAGCCTTCATGTGCTTTTGGTGCAAACTTTGAGGTGTGGTGTGGGTCCTTGATCCAGCATTTTGCGCCAAATACTCTGAAATAACTGACATTTGGCTTCTTTCCAGTTAGGAGTTCATAGGATGTCTTGTTCAGAAGCTTGTGAAGATAAACACGATTGATTGTATGGCATGCAGTATCAATGGCTTCAGTCCAGAATTTTCTTGGAGTCTTGTATTCATCTAGCATTGTTCTGGCCATCTCAATGAGTGTTCTGTTCTTACGTTCGACGACGCCATTCTGCTGTGGCGTGTATGGAGCTGAGAATTCATGTGTGATGCCCAAGGTATCCAGATATGTATCAAGGCCAGTATTCTTGAATTCAGTGCCATTGTCACTTCTGATGTGCTTTATCTTGGCGCCAAAATTGTTCATAGCTCGATTTGCGAAGCGTCTAAAGACATCCTGCACTTCAGTCTTGTAAAGGATTATGTGCACCCAAGTATATCTAGAATAATCATCAACAATTACGAAGCCATAGAGGCATGCAGAAGTAGTAAAAGTTGAGTAGTGAGTGGGACCGAAAAGATCCATGTGAAGCAGTTCGAAAGGTTGAGTAGTGGTCATGATTGTCTTCGAAGGATGTTTTGCCCTTGTCATCTTCCCTGCTTCACAGGCACCGCATAAGTGATCTTTCTTGAACTTAACGCCTTCGATGCCTATGACGTGCTTTTTATTCGCAAGGGTGTGGAGGTTCCTCATGCCAGCATGCCCAAGCCTTCGATGCCAAAGCCAGCATTCTGAAGCTTTTGCAAGAAGACATACTGCAAGTTGTGGTCCTGCTGAGAAATCTACCACATACAAATCACCTTTCCTATACCCTTCAAACACTAGAGATTTGTCAGATTCCATTAGCACCTGGCAGCGATATTTTCCAAACATTACAATCATATTCAAATCGCAAAGCATTGAGACAGACATTAAGTTGAAGCCAAGGGATTCAACAAGCATGACTTTATCCATGTGTTGATCCTTTGAGATTGCAACTCTACCTAGACCCAATACCTTACTTTTACCAGTGTCAGCGAATGTAATGTGGCTCTTGTCGGATGGACGTAAAGTTGAGTCCATAAGAAGGCTTCTTCTGCCAGTCATGTGATTTGTACACCCACTGTCAATAATCCATTCCGAAGACTTTGAAGTCGCTGGTATCGTACCCTACAGTGCAGTTAGGGGGATAGGCTTCACGAAGAGTGTTGTGAAGCATAAACATTTGACGAACCAGTGGGTTATGAAAACTTAGATCCAGATTAGGACTAATGGGGAGAGTAGCATGCGATTCAGGAACGAAGTACATAATGATGCCATTTGGGCAGTTTATCTTGCGCCCCACAAGATTTTTATGGTCCCCAGCAATAGCATCAGAAGATTTTGTTTTTGTGCTGGAGACCTTTCCCTGCAAAAAAAAGTCAAGCTTTCTTAACCACCCACATCTTCAAGGGTGGCTTAGAAGCTATGAGTCTAAGAGCAGCATCTGAGAATTTTGGCTTTGAAGCCTTAGCAAACAGTCTAGCAGGGGGACAATAATACTCATAGGCATAAGCAGAATAATTTTTGGTCATATGAATATGACGGTTCGATGAACCGCTCTCATATTCATATGCCTGAGTATGGTTTCCCTACAAAACATTTGCGTTAGTGTGACTCAGGTGAGTCCTCTGTCTGTATGAAGCATTTGGACCATATGAAGCCTTTGGTCTGAGGTTTGTCTTCTTCAAGTGAGGTGTCATGAAGACATTCACAGGAAGATTTTCCAGACATGTTTTCGGAACCCAGATCTTCTTCATTGGCGGTCCATTCCTGCAGTTAGTACCAATGTACCTGGCAAACACTTCATCATTCTGATTCTTAAACAGTTTATAGTTTGCATCAAAGGATTCATCAATGATAATTGGATTAGCACAAGTGAAGCCAGACAGATTGGATGGATCTGCTGAGGATTCCTTTGCAGCAACCCATGTAGTTTTGGGGTACTGCTCAGGTTTCCAGTAAGAGCCATCTGCATTGATTTTCCTCACGAACCCAACACCCTCTTTCCTAGGGTTTCGGTTCAGAATCTGCTTCTTAAGGACATCACATAATGTTTGATGCCCTTTCAGACTTTTGTACATCCCTGTTTCAAGCAATGTCTTCAACCTAGCATTCTCATCAGCAATAGCAGTGGTATCCTCAGCAGAGGGGTTAGTTGCCACATCAACAGTTGAAGATATTGGAACAGTAGTAGCAGTGGAACATTCAGCAACAGAATTAGCATTATTACGCTCAATGCATTTAAGACATGGTGGTTCAAATCCTTCCTGAGCGGGACTGATCTGTTCGGCGCGAAGTGACTCGTTTTCCTTTTGAAGATCTTCATGAGCCACCCTCAATTTCTCGAGTTCTTGCTTCCTTTGAAGATAGTCATAGGAAAGCTTTTCATGAGTTGTTGAGAGAGTATCATGACGATCTTCAAGTTCCTGATACTTAACGTGAAGGTTTTTTATGTCTTCAATTAAGGATTCAGATCGAGTCATTTCAGCACCCAACAGATCATCGCTTCTGTCTAACAGTTTTTGAATATGTTCCATAGCTTTCTGTTGTTCAGTTGCAATTTTAGCAAGTGTTTTGTAGCTAGGTTTTGAATCACATTCAGAGTCATCGTCACTGGATGTTTCATAGCGAGTGGTGCGTGTGTTTACCTTGGCACCGCGTGCCATGAAGCAGTAGGTAGGAGTGGAGTCGTTCTTGTCATTTGCGTCGGTGTCGGTGATGCAATTATTGACTTCAGTGTTGAAGATGGACTTGGCGACGTATGCTGTAGCCAGACTCGCAGTGCTAGAATCAGACTCCTCCTCAGATTCCACCTCTGCCTCCTCAGATGCGGATTCCTCCTCTGAATCCATCTCCTTGCCTACAAACGCACGCGCCTTGCCAGATGAGCTCTTCTTGTGTGATGAAGACTTTGATGAAGACTTGGAAGAAGACTTTGAGTGTTTCTTCTTCTTCTTGTCGTCAGAATCATATTCCTTGCTCTTCTTCTTCCTTCTGTTCTCATTGTCCCACTGTGGACACTCAGAGATGAAGTGCCCAGTTTTCTTGCACTTGTAACATGTTTTCTTCTTGTAGTCATGAGCAGAAGCTTCATCATTCCTTGAGCTTGATCGTGAAGATTTTCTGAAGCCTTTCTTCTTGGTGAATTTTTGAAACTTCTTCACTAGCATTGCAAGTTCTCTTCCAATGTCTTCAGGATCATCAGAACTGCAGTCAGATTCTTCTTCAGATGAGGAGACAGCTTTTGCCTTCAAGGCACGAGTTCGCCCATAGTTTGGACCGTAGATATCTCTTTTCTCAGAAAGCTGAAACTCATGTGTGTTGAGCCTCTCAAGTATGTCAGACGGATCGAGTGTCTTGAAATCAGGACGTTCTTGAATCATCAGGGCCAGAATGTCAAACGAACTATCAAGTGACCTCAGCAGCGTCTTGACGATTTCATGTTTGGTGATCTCAGTAGCGCCGAGGGCTTGAAGCTCATTTGTGATGTCAGTGAGCCGATCAAAGGTGTGCTGGACATTCTCATTGTCATTTCGTTTGAAGCGGTTGAAGAGATTGCGAAGGACACTGATTCTTTGATCTCTCTGGGTTGATATGCCTTCATTAACTTTGGAGAGCCAATCCCAGACCAGTTTGGATGTCTTCAAGGCACTCACACGGCCATACTGTCCTTTGGTCAGATGACCACAGATGATATTCTTGGCAGTAGAGTCCAGTTGAACGAACTTCTTGACATCAGCAGCAGTGACACCTTCTCCAGCCTTGGGAACGCCGTTTTCGACGACATACCATAGGTCGACGTCAATGGCTTCAAGATGCATGCGCATCTTATTCTTCCAGTAGGGATATTCAGTTCCATCGAAGACGGGACAAGCAGCGGAGACTTTGATTATCCCTGCAGTCGACATAGCTAAAACTCCAGGTGGTTAAACCGAATCACACAGAACAAGGGAGCACCTTGCTCTGATACCAATTGAAAGTGCGTTATATCGACTAGAGGGGGGGTGAATAGGCAATTTTTGTGAAAGTCTTCAAAACGTGAGAGTTGTGAAGACAAACAGTTAAGATCATGCCTATTACTATGCAGCGGAAGTTAGATTACACTAGGCCAGCCATGGTCATGTATTCAATAGAGTGAAAGCGCAATGACAAACAGCTTCAGTGTAATAAGGATCAGGTAGGAAGAAGTTATGAAGCCGAACAGATCATACATTCATGTTGTGAAGACAAAAGATAAAGCAAGCATGCAATGGCTTCACAAAGAATAACTGTAAGCGAAAGGAAGTGAAGATGAAACCAGTGACACGTTGAAGACAATGATTTGTTGGACCAGTTCCAGTTGCTGTGACAACTGTACGTCTGGTTGGAGCGGCTAGGTATTTAAACCAAAGGACACACAGTCCCGGACACCCAGTCAAGGACACTTAGTCCAAGACACCCAGTCCTCACCGTTTTCTCCTTGAGCTAAGGTCACACAGACCTCGCCCAATCACTCAGGTAAGTCTTCAAGGTGGACTCCCAAACCTTCATAGACTTCGTTCACTGACAATCCACAATTTCTCTTGGATGCTCAGAACGCGACGCCTAACCGTCTGGAGGATGCACAGTCCTCAAGTGTAATAAGTCTTCAAATCACACAGACACGAAGACTTAAGTGATGCCCAATTTACTCTGGCTCTGGGTGGTTAGGGCTTTTCTCCTCACTGGGAATTTTTCTTTCAAAGGCTTCGAGGTGGGTTGCTCTCAAACGACAAAAGCCGTGCACTGAAATCTGAGCAGCCAACCGTTTATGGTTGTGGGGGGTGGACTATTTATAGACACTTGGCAACCCGACCTGATCTGTCCGAAATGACCCTGGGTCACTAAGGAACTGACACGTGTACCAACGATCGAATTTTGAACTCACACGGCAACTTTACTTGGGCTACAAGTAAAGCTGACTTGTCTGACTCTGGACAAGATTTTCTCTCAAAGTCTTCGCTCGAAGACATAGGATTTGAATTTGGCATCACTTCAGTCATTCTGACTGGTTCTCTTCGACCCCACTTAACAGTACGGTGGTTCCTATGACGCAACATGAATGAAATAAAACTACGAAGGATCTAGGTCTTCGAGTTTCAAAAGCTTCATAGGGAGTCTTCTCATGTCATTGTCTTCAATGAATATCTTCATAAACCACCATTGTCTTCAATGTCTTCGTACATTTTTAGGGGTCATCTCTGGTAGTAAAACCGAATCAATGAGGGACTTCTACCTATGTTTTCCTGCAATTCTCACAAACACATTAGTCCCTCAACTAGGTTTGTCATCAATACTCCAAAACCAACTAGGGGTGGCACTAGATGCACTTACAGGAGACGATAAAGCCCAGGAGCTTTCCGGCGGGTATGCCAAAAACACATTTTTCCTGATTGAGCTTAATGTCGTATGTTCGGAGATTGTCGAACGTGAGCCTCAAGTCATCTATTAAGGAGTCGACGTGACTGGTTTTAACGACCACATCGTCGACGTATGCCTCCACTGTTTTGCCGATCTGCTTTTCCAGACATGTCTGAATCATGCGCTGATACGTTGCGCCGGTGTTTTTGAGCCCGAAGGGCATTGTGTTAAAACAGAAGGGGCCATATGGAGTGATAAATGTTGTTGCGGCTTGATCGGACTCCGCCATCTTAATTTGGTGGTAACCGGAGTATGCATTGAGGAATCACAATGAGTCGTGTCCTGCGGTAGCATCGATAATTTGAACGATGCGAGGGAGGGGGAAAGGATCCTTTGGGCAAGCCTTATTAAGGTCCTTGAAGTCGAAGCATAGGCGCCAAGATTTGTCCTTCTTTGGTACCATCACCAGGTTTGCTAGCCAGTCCGGATGCTTTATTTCTCTAATGAATCCGGCCTCCAGTAACTTGGCTAGCTCCTCTCCCATGGCTTGTCGCTTAGGTTCGGAGAAACACCGAAGAGTCTGCTTGACCGGCTTGAATCCCTTTAGAATGTTAAGGCTATGCTCGGCCAGCCTGCGTGGGATTCCTGGCATGTCTGAAGGATGCCAGGCGAATATGTCCCAATTCTCGCGCAGGAACTCCCATAATGCGGCATCTACAACGGGGTTTAACTGTGCCCCGATTGATGCTGTTTTCGTGGGGTCCGTTGGATGGACTTGGAATTTGACTATTTCATCCGTTGGTTTAAAAGAAGTGGACTTGGATCTTTTGTCTAGTATCACGTCGTCCCTGTCCACTGTGGAGCGCAGCGTGGTTAATTCCTCCGCCACAAGGGCTTCGGATAATGCCTCGAGGGCTAGTGCGGCTGTTTTGTTCTCGGCGCGAAGTGTTATGTCCGGATCACTAGCTAGAGTGATAATTCCATTGGGCACGGGCATTTTGAGCTTCATGTACCCTGATAACCCACAAGTATAGGGGATCGCAACAACTTTCGAGGGTAGAGTATTCAACCCAAATTTATTGATTCGACACAAGGGGAGCCAAAGAATATTCTCAAGTATTAGCAGCTGAGTTGTCAATTCAACCACACCTGGAAACTTAGTATCTACAGCAAAGTGTTTAGTAGCAAAGTAATATGATAGTGATGGTAATGGTAACAAAAGAGTAACGAAAGCAAACTAATGTTTTTGGTATTTTGTAGTGATTGTAACAATAGCAACGGGAAAGTAAATAAGCGTAAACCAGTATATGTAAAGCTCGTAGGCATTGGATCAATGATGAATAATTATGCCGGATGCGGTTCATCATGTAACAGTCATAACATAGGGTGACACAGAACTAGCTCCAATTCGTCAATGTAATGTAGGCACGTATTCCGAATATAGTCATGCGTGCTTATGGAAAAGAACTTGCATGACATCTTTTGTCCTACCCTCCTGTGGCAGCGGGGTCCTAGTGGAAACTAAGGGATATTAAGGCCTCCTTTTAATAGAGAACCGGAACAAAGCATTGGCACATAGTGAATACATGAACTCCTCAAACTACGGTCATCATCGGTAAGTATCCCGATTATTGTCACTTCGGGGTTAATGGATCATAACACATAATAGGTGACTATAGACTTGCAAGATAGGATCAAGAACTCTCATATATTGATGAAAACATAATAGGTTCAGATCTGAAATCATGGCACTCGGGCCCTAGTGATAAGCATTAAGCATAGCAAAGTCATAGCAACATCAATCTCAGAACATAGTGGATACTAGGGATCAAACCCTAACAAAACTAACTCGATTACATGATAAATCTCATCCAACCCATCACCGTCCAGCAAGCCTATGATGGAATTACTCACGCACGGCGGTGAGCATCATGAAATTGGTGACGGGGGACGGTTGATGATGACGACGGTGATGAATCCCCCTCTCCGGACCCCCGAACGGACTCCAGGTCAGCCCTCCCAAGAGGTTTTAGGGCTTGGTGGCGGCTCCGTATCGTAAAACGCGATGATTTCTTCTCTCCTATTTTTTCTCCCCGAAAGCAGTTATATAGAGTTGGAGTTGGAGTTGGGAGGTCTCCAGGGGGCCCACGAGGTAGGGCGCGCCCTAGGGGGGGCGCCCCCCACCCTCGTGGCAAGGGTGTGGGCCCCCTGGTGTTCATCTTTGGCGAGGATTTTTTATTATTTATTGTAAGATATTCCGTGGAGTTTCAGGTCATTCCGAGAACTTTTGTTTTCTGCACATAAAACAACATCATG
Organism: Triticum urartu; assembly: GCF_056163025.1. Taxonomy (NCBI): domain Eukaryota; kingdom Viridiplantae; phylum Streptophyta; class Magnoliopsida; order Poales; family Poaceae; genus Triticum; species Triticum urartu. Next base: position 236,856,076 of record NC_141879.1, on the reverse strand, counting down.
GCAATTCTGCTGAAAATAGCGTCAGTCCAGGTTAGTTCCATTCAAATCATACAAGTTAGAGTCCAAAACAAGGGCAAAAGTGTTTGGAAAAGTAGATACGACGGAGACATATCAACGCCCCCAAGCTTAAACCCTTGCTTGTCCTCAAGCAATTCAGTTGACAAACTGAAAGAAATAAAGAAGAACTTTTACAAACTCTGTTTGCTCTTGTTGTTGTAAATATGTCAAGCTAGCATTCAATTTTTCAGCAAAGATTATAACTAACCATATTTGCAATAATTCTCAGGTCTCATGATTACACATATCAATAGCATAATCAACTAGCAAGCCATAATAATAAATCTCGGATGACAACACTTTCTCAAAACAATCATAATATGATATAACAAGATGGTATCTCACTAGCCCTTTCTGAGACCGCAAAACATAAATGCAGAGCACCTTTAAAGATCAAGGACTGACTAGACATTGTAATTCATGGTAAAAGAGATCCAATCATAGTCACACCCAATATAAATCAACAGTAATGAATGCAAATGACATCGATGCTCTCCAACTGGTGCTTTTTAATAAGAGGGTGATGACTCAACATAAAAGTAAATGGATAGGCCCTTCGCAGAGGGAAGCAGGGATTTGTAGAGGTGCCAGAGCTCGGTTTTGAAATAGAGGTGAATAATATTTTGAGCGGTATACTTTCATTGTCAACATAACAACCAAGAGATGGCGATATCTTCCATGCTACACACATTATAGGCGGTTCCCAAACAGAATGGTAAAGTTTATACTCCCCCTCCACCAACAAACATCAATCCATGGCTTGCTCGAAACAATGAGTGCCTCCAACATACATCAGGTCCTAGGGGGAGTTTTGTTTGCAATTATTTTTGATTTAGTTTGCATAAAGCATGGGACTGGGCATCCCGGTGACCAGCCATTTATCTCGTGAGTGAGGAGCGGAGTCCACTCCTCTTGAGAATAACCCGCCTAACATGGAAGATACGGACAGCCCTAGTTGATACATGAGCTATTCGAGCATACAAAACAGGATATTTATTTGAAGGTTTAGAGTTTGGCACACGCAAATTTACTTGGAACGGCAGGCAGATACCGCATATAGGAAGGTATAGTGGACTCATCTGGAATAACTTTGGGGCTTAAGGGATTGGATGCACAAGCAATATTCCCGCTTAGTACAAGTGAAGGCTAGGAAAAGACTGGGAAGCGACCAACTAGAGAGCGACAACAGCCATGTACATGCATTAAAATTAATAAACATTGGATGCAAGCATGAGTAAGATATAATCCACCATGAACATAAATATCGTGAAGGCTATGTTGATTTGTTTCAACTACATGCGTGAACATGTGCCAAGTCAAGTCACTTAAATCATTCAGAGGAGGATACCACCCTATCATACCACATCATAACCATTTTAATAGCATGTTGGCACGCAAGGTAAACCATTATAACTCATAGCTAATCAAGCATGGCACAAGCAACTATGATCTCTAATTGTCATTGCAAACATGTTTATTCATAACAAGTTGAATCAAGAACGATGAACTCATCATATTTACAAAAACAAAAGAGGTCGAGTTCGTATCAGCTTTTCTCATCTCAGTCAGTCCATCATATATCATCATAAGTGCCTTTCACTTGCATGACCGAACGATGTGAATAATAATAAGAGTGCACGTGCATTGGACTAAGCTGGAATCTGCGAGCATTCAATAAACAAGAGAAGACAAGGTAATATGGGCTCTTGGTTAAATCAACAATAAAGCATATAAGAGCCACCTCAACAATTTAATCATGATCTTCTCCTACTGACCTCCAAAAAAAAGAAATAAAACTATTTACACGGGAAAGCTCCCAACAAGCAAAAGAAGAACGGGAAATATTTTGGGGTTTTATTTTCAATTACTACTACAAGCATGGAAAGTAAATTAATTTAAAGCTACAACTATTTTTTTTGGTTGTTCTTAAGGTTTATTAAACACATAAGAAGAAAGCATAGAAGGAAATAAACTAGCATGGATGATACAATGAAAAAGTATGAGCACCGACATCTAGCAATGAGTGTGTGTGAACATAAATGTAATGTCGGTGAGAAATACGTACTCCCCCAAGCTTAGGCTTTTGGCCTAAGTTGGTCTATGGCCACGGCTGGCCTGGCTGATATCCATAATAAGTTGTTTGGGTCGTACTGTGATGCAGCAGTTATTGCCTGCTGAGCTGCAGCATGGCGACGAGCAGCCTCTTCTCTCCTCTCATACTCATCTGCCTCCTCTCTGGTAATAGTATATCCCCCTCTTGCCTAATAATCAAAGAATGCAGGAGCATGGAGAGTAATACGGACAGCACGACATCTGTCAAAGATTAGTCGGTACTGGAGAGGTGATTTGTTCCTCTCGACAAAATGGTGAGAAACCATAGAATCAAAATCTAAATAAGCAGGAGGCAACTCCATGTCTCCTTCACGAACGTCTATCTCAAGAAATTTAGCTAAGCGGGTTGCATAAATTCCTCCAAAGAAATCTCCATTATATCTATTATGATGCAACCTACGAGCTACAATGGCTCCCATATGATAAGATTGGTCTCCTGACACAGTACTCCTGAGAATGCTAAGGTCAGGGACACACATGTGACATGCTTCATCCTTAGCATTTATGCACCTACCTATGAAGAGAGCAAAATAATGTATAGCAGGAAAGTGAATGCTCCCTATGGTAGCTTGCGTTATATCTCTACATTCCCCTATAGTTATACTAGCAAGAAAGTTTGTAAATTCAGATTTAGGGGGATCCCTAACACTACCCCATTGTGGAAGTTTGCAAGCAAAAGTGAAATCCTCTAAGTCCATGGTATAAGATTTGTCATAAAGATCAAACATGGCTGAAGGATAATTACGCGAAGATGAATACTCAAACCTCCTCACAAAAGAGCTTGTGAGATCATGATACTAGGGGCATTTGTAAGGACGCACTAGAGCGTCTCTTGGTGGCTCTTCATCAGCATCAAGCATTGCAAGCCTGGGTCCTTGCTTCCTTTAGGAACCACCTTGGAACATTTTCCTAAGCATTTTTCTTCCTCTGAAAAATTCTGAAATTTTTTAGTAACTTCAAAATAAAAGTAAACCAAACTCAATAATATTGATAGCAACTACTCCTACAAGTGCCTAGGGCCTATATCATGCATCAAAACTACTTTTGACCATATAAATTTGACATGCAAGCTCAAGAACAGGGTCACCTAAGCAACACAAATTTGCAATGAATAAAGCACTAGAACAAAAACTAATTGGACCAATGGAGGAGTCACATACCAAGGAACAATCTCCCCAAGCAGTTTTGTGAGAGGTGCTTTGAGCAAGGAGATCGAAAATGGCAGCAAAGAGGGCTGGAACTCGTGCTTGAGTTGGTTTTTCGTGTTTGTGGGAGGAAGAAGAAGAGGATGGGTGCAGGAATAAGTGGAGGAGGGCCACCGTGGGCCCACGAGGCAGGGGGCGCGCCCTCCACCCTCGTGGCAAGGTGGTTGGGCCCCCTGGTGTGTTCTTTGTTCCATAGATCCTCAAATATTCTAGAAAAAAATCATATTTAATTTTCAGGGAATTTGGAGAACTTTTATTTTCGAGGCATTTTATATTACACGGATAATCAGATAACAGACAGAAAAGTATTTATTTTCACTTTATTTCAACTAAATAACATAAAGTAAAAGTGGGGTACAGAAGGTTGTGCTTCTAGTTTCATCCATCTCATGCTCATCAAAAGGAATCCACTAACAAGGTTGATCAAGTCTTGTTAACAAACTCATTCCGATTAACATGAAACTGGAGAAATTTCGAATAACACTAGGTTACCTCAACGGGGATATGCACATCCCCATTAATAAGTATATCATATTTCTTCTTGACAGTAGGAAGAGGAAATTCAAAACCTCCAAATATAATCGATGGAATTTTTCCGATAGAATTGATACTATGAACTTGAGGTTGTTTCCTCGAAAAATGTACCGTATGCTCATTACCATTAACATGAAAAGTGACATTGCCTTTAGTGCAATCTATAACAGCCCCTGCAGTATTAAGAAAAGGTCTTCCAAGAATAATACACATACTATCGTCCTCGGGAATATCAAGAATAACAAAGTCCGTTAAAATAGTAACGTTTGCAACCACAACAGGCACATCCTCACAAATACCGACGGGTATAGCAGTTGATTTATCAGCCATTTGCAAAGATATTTCAGTAGGTGTAAACTTATTCAAATCAAGTCTACGATATAAAGAGAGAGGCATAACACTAACACCGGCTCCAAGATCACATAAAGCAGTTTTAACATAGCTTCTTCTAATGGAGCATGGTATAGTAGGTACTCCTGGATCTCCAAGTTTCTTTGGTATTCCACCCTTAAAAGTATAATTAGCAAGCATGGTGGAAATTTCAGCTTCCGGTATCTTTCTTTTATTCGTAATAATATCTTTCATGTACTTAGCATAAGGATTGGTTTTGAGCATATCAGTTAATCGCATACGCAAAAAGGTAGGTCTAATCATTTCAGCAAAGCGCTCAAAATCCTCATCATCCTCTTTCTTGGATGGTTTGGGAGGAAAAGGCATGGGTTTCTGAACCCAAGACTCTCTTTCTTTACCATGTTTCCTAGCTACAAAATCTTTCTTATCATAACGTTGATTCTTTGATTGTGGGTTATCAAGATCAACAGCAGGTTCAATTTCTACATCATTATCATTACTTGGTTGAGCATCATTATGAACATCATCATTAAAATTTTCATTAGGTTCATGTTCATTGCCAGATTGTGTTTCAGCATCAGACATAGAGATACCATTTGGATTATCAGGTGGTTCAGCAATAGGTTCACTAGAAGTTTGCATAGTTCTATCATTTTTCTTTTTCTTCCTTTTAGAAGAACTAGGTGCATCAATTTTATTTCTCTGAGAATCTTGCTCAATTCTCTAAGGGTGGCCTTCAGGATACAAAGGTTCCTGAGTCATTCTACCAGTTCTAGTAGCCACTTTAACAGCACAATCATTTTGCTTACTATTCATCTCATTGAGCAATTCCTTTTGAGCTTTAAGTACTTGTTCTACTTGAGTGGTAACCATATAAGCATGTTTACTAATAAGTTTAAGTTCACCTTTGACATTAGCCATATAATCACCCAAGTGTCCAAGCATATTGGAATTGTATTTTAATTGTCTACCGAAATAAGCATTAAAGTCTTCTTGCTTAGCCATAAATTTATCAAACTCATCTAAGCATGGGCTAGCAATTTTAGTAAATGGGATTACAGCTTTATCATATCTATAGAGAGAATTTACCTTTACTACCTGTGTCGGGTTATCGAGGTCTGGAGGTTCTTCAATAAATAAAGGATTAAGATCATATGTTTCTTTGGCACGCGGTAAATTAAGACCATGTATTTCTTCAATAGGAGGTAAATTCTTAACATCTTCAGCTTTAATACCTTTTTCTTTCATAGATTTCTTTGCCTCTTGCATGTCTTCGGGACTAAGAAATAGAACACCTCTCTTCTTCGAAGTTGGTTTAGGAATAGGATCATTAATTGGACCAGGAGCTGGCTCCGGAGCTGGCTTAGGAGGTGGCCAATTATTTTCATTTGTCAACATATTATTCAATAAGATTTCAGCTTCATCCGGTGTTCTTTCCCTGAAAAGAGAACCAGCACAACTATCCAGGTAATCTCTGGAAGCATCAGTTAGTCCATTATAAAAGATATCAAGTATTTCATTTTTCTTAAGAGGATGATCAGGCAAAGCATTAAGTAACTTCAGAAGCCTCCCCCAAGCTTGTGGGAGACTCTCTTCTTTAATTTGCACGAAGTTGTATATTTCCTTTAAAGCAGCTTGTTTCTTATGAGCAGGGAAATATTTAGCAGAGAAGTAGTAAATCATATCCTGGGGACTACGCACACAACCAGGATCAAGAGAATTAAACCATATCTTAGCATCACCCTTTAATGAGAACAGAAATATTTTAAGGATATAAAAGTAGCGAGATCTCTCATCATTAGTGAACAGGGTAGCTATATCATTTAATTTAGTAAGATGTGCTACAACAGTTTCAGATTCATAGCCATGAAAAGGACCAGATTCAACCAAAGTAATTATATCAGGATCAACAGAGAATTCATAATCCTTATCAGTAACATAGATAGGTGAAGTAGCAAAAGCAGGATCAGGTCTCATCCTAGCATTTAGAGATTGCTTATTCCATTTAGCTAATAACCTTTTGAGTTCATATCTATCTTTGCAAGCTAAAATAGCTAAAGAAGCTTCTTGATCAAATAAATAACCCTCAGGAATAACAAGTGATTCTTCATCATCAATTTCATCATCATAATCAGATTCAATATTTTCAATCTCTCTAGCCCTAGCAAGTCGTTCCTCGAGAAAATCACTAAGTGGCATAGTAGTATCAAGCATAGAAGTAGTTTCATCATAAGTATCATGTATAACAGAAGTAGCATCATCAATAACATGCCACATATCAGAACGAATAGCAGAAGCAGGTGTGGGTGTCGCAAGCTTACTCAAAACAGAAGGTGAATCAAGTGCAGAGCTAGATGGCAGTTCCTTGCCTCCCCTCATAGTTGAGGGATAAATTGTTGTCTTAGTGTCTTTCAAATTCTTCATAGTGTCCAAAAAATATAAATCCCAAGTGACTCAAAGAATAGAGCTATGCTCCCTGGCAATGGCGCCAGAAATTAGTCTTGATAACCCACAAGTATAGGGGATCGCAATAGCTTTCGAGGGTAGAGTATTCAACCCAAATTTATTAATTTGACACAAGGGGAGCCAACGAATATTCTCAAGTATTAGCAGCTGAGTTGTCAATTCAACCACACCTGGAAACTTAGTATCTGCAGCAAAGTGTTTAGTAGCAAAGTAATATGATAGTGATGGTAACGGTAACAAAAGAGTAATGAAAGCAAAGTAATGTTTTTGGTATTTTGTAGTGATTGTAACAATAGCAATGGGAAAGTAAATTAGCGTAAACCAGTATATGGAAAGCTCGTAGGCATTGGATCAATGATGGATAATTATGCCGGATGCGGTTCATCATGTAACAGTCATAACATAGGGTGACACAGAACTAGCTCCAATTCATCAATGTAATGTAGGCATGTATTCTGAATATAGTCATACGTGCTTATGGAAAAGAACTTGCATGACATCTTTTGTCCTACTCTCCCGTGGCAGCGGGGTCCTAATGGAAACTAAGGGATATTAAGGCCTCCTTTTAATAGAGAACCGGAACAAAGCATTAACACATAGTGAATACATGAACTCCTGAAACTACGGTCATCACCGGTAAGTATCCCGATTATTGTCACTTCGGGGTTAACGGATCATAACACATAATAGGTGACTATAGACTTGCAAGATAGGATCAAGAACTTGAAGGAAATATGCCCTAGAGGCAATAATAAAGTTATTATTTATTTCCTTATATCATGATAAATTTTTATTATTCATGCTAGAATTGTATTAACCAGAAACATAATACATGTGTGAATACATAGACAAACAGAGTCACTAGTATGCCTCTACTTGACTAGCTCGTTGATCAAATATGGTTATGTTTCCTAACCATAGACATGAGTTGTCATTTGATTAACGGGATCACATCATTAGGAGAATGATGTGATTGACTTGACTCATTCCGTTAGCTTAGCACTTGATAGTTTAGTTTGTTGCTATTGCTTTCTTCATGACTTATACATGTTCCTATGACTATGAGATTATGCAACTCCCGTTTACCGGAGGAATACTTTGTGTGCTACCAAACGTCACAATGTAACTGGGTGATTATAAACGTGCTCTACAGGGTCTCCGAAGGTACTTGTTGGGTTGGCGTATTTCGAGATTAGAATTTGTCACTCCGATTGTCGGAGAGGTATCTCTGGGCCCACTCGGTAATGCACATCACTATAAGCCTTGCAAGCATTGCAACTAATGAGTTAGTTGTGGGATGATGTATTACGGAACGAGTAAAGAGACTTGCCGGAAATGAGATTGAACTAGGTATTGAGATACCGACGATCGAATCTCGGGCAAGTAACATACCGATGACAAAGGGAACAACGTACGTTGTTATGCGGTCTGAGCGATAAAGATCTTCGTAGAATATGTAGGAGCCAATATGGGCATCCAGGTCCCGCTATTGGTTATTGACCAGAGAGGTGTCTCGATCATGTCTACATAGTTCTCGAACCCGTAGGGTCCGCACGCTTAACGTCCGTTGACAATATAGTACTATGTGAGTTATGTATGTTGGTGATCGAATGTTGTTCAGAGTCCGGGAAGAGATCACGGACATGACGAGGAACTCCAGAATGGTCCGGAGATAAAGTTTGATATATGGGACAATAGTGTTTGGTTACCGGAAGGGTTCCGGAATTCACCGGAAGGGGTTCCGGATGTTTCCCGAAATGTTTGGTTACGAGAACACTTTATTTGGGCCAAAGGGGAAAGCCCACAAGGTTTTTGGAAAGCGCAAAAGGAAGTTTTGCGGAGTCCAGGGGCCAGACGCCAGGGTCCCTGGCGTCTGGGTCCAGACGCCGGGAACCCTGGCGTCTGGCCCTGGAGTCCGAGAAGGACTCTTGCCTTTCGGGTGAAACCGACTTTGTGGAGGCTTTTACTCCAAGTTTCGACCCCAAGGCTCAACATATAAATAGAGGGGTAGGGCTAGCACCCAAGACACATCAAGAAACACCAAGCCGTGTGCCGGCAACCCCGTCCCCTCTAGTTTATCCTCCGTCCTAGTTTTCGTAGTGCTTAGGCGAAGCCCTGCGGAGATTGTTCTTCACCAACACCGTCACCACGCCGTCGTGCTGCCGGAACTCATCTACTACTTTGCCCCTCTTGCTGGATCGAGAAGGCGAGGACGTCACCGAGCCGAACGTGTGCAGAACTCGGAGGTGCCGTGCTTTCGGTACATGGATCGGTCGGACGTGAAGACGTACGACTACATCAACCGCGTTGATATAACGCTTCCGCGAACGGTCTACGAGGGTACGTAGACAACACTATCCCCTCTCGTTGCTATGCATCACGGTGATCTTGCGTGTGCGTAGGAAATTTTTTGAAATTACTACGTTCCCCAACAGTGGCATCCGAGCCAGGTTTTATGCGTTGATGTAATATGCACGAGTAGAACACAAGTGACTTGTGGGCGATATAAGTCATACTGCTTACCAGCATGTCATACTTTGGTTCAGCGGTATTGTTGGATGAAGCGGCCCGGACCGACATTACGCGTACGCTTACGCGAGACTGGTTCTACCGACGTGCTTTGCACACAGGTGGCTGGCGGGTGTCAGTTTCTCCAACTTTAGTTGAACCAAGTGTGGCTACGCCCGGTCCTTACGAAGGTTAAAACAGCATCAACTTGACAAACTATCATTGTGGTTTTGATGCGTAGGTAAGAACGGTTCTTGCTAAGCCAGTAGCAGCCACGTTAAACTTGCAACAACAAAGTAGAGGACGTCTAACTTGTTTTTGCACGGCATGTTGTGATGTGATATGGTCAAGACGTGATGAGATATAAGTTGTTGTATGAGATGATCATGTTCTGTTGAAGTTATCGGCAACTGGCAAAAGCCTGTTGAAGTTATTGGCAACTGGCAAAAACCTTATGGTTGTCTCTCTATTGCATAAGATGCAAGCGCCAAATAATTGCTTTACTTTATCGCTATGTGATAGCAATAGTTGCAAGAGCAATAGTTGGCGAAACGACCATGTGACGACACATTGATATAGATCAAGATGATGGAGATCATGGTGTCATGTCGCTGACGATGGAGATCATGACGATGCTTTAGAGATAGAGATCAAAGGCACAAGATGATGATGGCCATATCATGTCACATATTTTGATTGCATGTGATGTTTATCTTTTATACATCTTATTTTTCTTAGTTATGACGGTAGCATTATAAGATGATCTCTCACTAAATTTCAAGATAAAAGTGTTCTCCCTGAGTATGCGCCGTTGCCAAAGTTCGTCGTGCCCAGACACCATGTGATGATCGGCTGTGATAAGCTCTACGTCCATCTACAACGGGTGCAAGCCAGTTTTTGCACACGCGGAATACTCAGGTTAAACTTGATGAGCCTAGCATATGCAGATATGGCCTCGGAACACTGAGACCGAAAGGTCGAGCGTGAATCATATAGTAGATATGATCAACATATTGATGTTCACCATTGAAAGCTACTCCATTTCACATGATGATCGGTTATGGTTTAGTTGATTTGGATCACGTGATCACTTAGAAGATTAGAGGGATGTATTTCTAAGTGGGAGTTCTAAAGTAATATAATTAATTGAACATTAATTTATCATGAACTTAGTTCCGGTAGTATTAGCATATCTATGTTGTAGATCAATAGCTCGCGATGTTGCTCCCCGTTTATTTTTTATATGTTACTAGAGAATACTAAGTTGAAAGATGTTAGTAGCAATGATGCGGATTGGATCCGTGATCTGAGGTTTATCCTCATTGCTGCACAGAAGAATTATGTCTTTGATGCACCGCTAGGTGACAAACCTATTGCAGGAGCAGATGCAGATGTTATGAACATTTGGCTAACTCAATATGATGACTACTTGATAGTTTAGTGCACTGTAGCGACCCGACCTCAGATGGTCAAGTCTCTGTGCTTCAGTGTCATCCCTGGATCGGTAATGCTGACACACACAGTACTCGAAGGATTTATAACAGAGTAGCAATCACACACTTATTACATCGAATGTCTCCAGAGAGAACTTATTACAATAATATGGCTTAAGGCCATCTAATACGGTAACAACGGAAGGCTTGGAAGATAAAGTGAGTCCATCAACTCCAACGGCATAGCTGAGCTGCACGGCAACGACCTAACGAACCTTACTCCTCGTCTAAAAAGTCTGCAACATAATACGTTGCAGCCCGAAAACGGGTCAGCACATGGAATATGCTGGCAATGTAACACAGTAGAGCAAGAACAAAATAATGCTATCACTATATGCATATATGGCTGGTGGAAAGCTCTATGGTTTATAGTTTTTGCGAAAAGCCAATTTTTCCCTACAACAAAGGAATAGATTTTAATTTTACTATCATGGTAGTTGAAACATCATTGAGAAGGTTCCTCCAACTCAATCCCAATTAAAGTGATTAACAACCCAACAATATTAATTAAACATGATGAGACACATGTGATAACCCAAGTACTAGATACTCAAGAATTGTCCATAACCGGGGACACGGCTAACCATGATTAGATTGTACACTCTGCAGAGGTTTGCGCACTTTTCCCCACAAGACTCGATCTCCTCCATTGGATTTCTCGCACTACAGGGTGTTTGAGAAACGGATGACCGAGACATAGTCTTTCAGAAACATTAACTCTCTACTCCGGACAGACCATACCGAACCTACATCCCACTACCTGCTGATCTACCTCTTCAAGAGCTTCACGTAACTTACCCAACTATGCTAGAGCCCATAATAGCTTGTGGGTGCACACGGAAGTTTCTAGCATGAATCATCTTAGTTCCCTTTGAGCCTGGGTGGCGGTCCATAGGAAGATCACATGGGTACTCCGGGATTTCCAAAAAAATACAGGCAACACTGGGTACTCCAGGTGCCTCAATCCACCCAGTTGTTTGATTAAGTTGCCACCTTAAGTTGAACCATTAATTTAACAATCTCACATCTGTCATGGATTTCACTCAACCCAAACCACGTCTACGAGCATAGCATAGCATAGTAATATAAGCAACACGTAGAGTAACTCCCAAGGGTTTGAATGTAACAGGGCAATAGGTTCTACCTCATCAACTACTTCCCAACCCACAAGTTAATGACATCCTAATCATGCAATGTTTGAGGATTGGAACTAATGCATAAAAACTGGGTGATAAAGTGGTATGATCAAAGTGTTACTTGCCTTGCTGACGATCTGCGAAACCTAGGGACTTGTAGTAGCACGCTTCGTACTCCGGGTATTCTATCGCAAGCAAACAATAGCATACATAAGTAACAAGCAACGATGCACAAGCAAAACTGAAATAAGAGAGGTTGACCAGAAAGTTCAAATTAAGAACTCTGGTTCGTAAAAAGAATCAAATCAAACGGAGCAACGAAACTGAAACGGCGAAAGAAAGACGCTTCATTTACTAATCTGAAACTAGGTCAAATTTTACAGTAGAGAAAACTTGTTTGAGTTGGTTAAATGGAAAGAGGGTTTCGAGATGAAACTCTAGGCGCTTGAATCGCCTGATTCCGACTAACGAGCGAAAAGAAAACAGAAACTAAGATCGGATCAGAAATCGCGATCAGAGAAAATCGCGGAATAAATCCGATAAAAGAAAACTGACGAACAGACTAACGAATGAGCGTTCGTTAGCTGTATCTAACGGGCGAAGAACCATTCGTTAAAACGAACGTTCGGACGAACGTCCGCTAACTAGAAGAACCGAGAAAAACCGGCGAATCCGGAAAAAAATGGATCTAGGGTTTTCAAAAAAACTGAACGGTTTAAAAAAACCGGTGGCGAGGAATCGGGTGCTACCTCCGGCGAGGGGGCTCCGGCGAGGCGGGGCAGCGGCGGGGCGGTGGCGGCGCGGGGCTGCGGCGGCGGCGGCTGCGGCGGCGGCGGTAAGCGGCGGCGGCGGCTAGCGCGGGCGGCGGGGCTGGTGGCGGTGGCGGTGGTGTTTGGGGGCGGGGGTGGCGGCGTATATAAAGGGGGCGGGGCGGCGGCTTGGAGTAGGGGCCAAGGCGGGGCGGAGGCGGAGTCCAACTCGGACTCCGGTCCGAGTGGCGGCGGCGGCGCGCGCGCGCAGGAGGCGGCGGTGGCAGGCGCGGGCCGGCCTGGCTCGGCTGGGCCTTAGGCCCAGTCAGGCGCGGGAACTTCTTTTTTTTAAATAATTCCGCCGATAGAAGAAAAATCCTAGAAAAATAAATAAAAATCTAAAAATGCCAAAACAAAATTTTCACCATCTAAATAAATCCTCGTTTCAAAATTTGATAAAAGAATCAAATATGAAAACCGGGAAATCCCCAACTCTCTACGAGGGTCCTTGAGTTGCTTAGGATTTCGAGGATTACGGAACGGAAAAGCAATAAACATGATATGCAATGATGATCTAATGTATAACATTCCAAATTGAAAATTTGGGATGTGACAAACTTACCCCCCTTAAGATGAATCTCGCCCTCGAGATTCGGGCTGGCTAGAAAATAGGTGCGGGTGGTCTTTGCGAAGATCATCCTCTCGTTCCCAGGTGGCTTCGTCCTCGGTATGGTGGCTCCACTCAACTTTACAAAACTTGATAACCTTACTTCGGGTGATTCTACTGGCAAACTCAAGAATCTTAACTGGTTTCTCCTCATAAGTCAAATCACTGTCCAACTGAATTGCCTCCAGGGGTACTGTATCTCTTAGCGGTATATCTGCCATCTCAGCATGACACTTCTTCAGCTGTGAAACGTGAAACACGTCATGAACTCCTGACAATCCCTCGGGTAACTCCGACTTGTAGGCAACTTCTCCCATCCGTTCCAAAATACGATACGGTCCTACAAATCTTGGGGCTAACTTTCCCTTAACTCCAAAACGTTTCACTCCTCGCAAGGGTGATACTCGCAGATATGCTCGGTCTCCAATTTCATAGGTTACCTCCTTGCGTTTTGAGTCAGCCTAACTCTTCTGCCTGGACTGAGCAATCTTCAATCTGTCACGAATCAATTTAACCTTCTCCTCAGACTCCTTGATCAAGTCTAGTCCAAACAATTGTCGGTCTCCTACCTCGTCCCACATTAACGGTGTTCTGCATCTTCGTCCATACAGGGCTTCAAACGGTGCCATCTTCAAACTGGCTTGATAGCTATTGTTGTGGGAAAACTCTGCGTATGGCAAATTTTCATCCCAACTAGATCCATAATCTAGCGCACAGGCTCTCAACATGTCCTCCAGAATTTGGTTGACTCTTTCTGTTTGTCCATCCGTCCGCGGGTGAAATGATGTACTAAACTCCAATCTCGTTCCCAAAGTCTGGTGCAACTGGTGCCAAAACTTTGAGGTAAACTGTGTTCCTCTATCTGATACAATGGTCCTCGGAACTCCATGCAGACATACGATCCTGGACATATAAATCTTGGCCAACTTTGCACTGGTATAAGTTGTTTTCACTAGGATGAAATGAGCTACTTTGGTCAAGCGATCAACTACTACCCATATGGAATCATATCCTGCTTTGGTCCTGGGCAATCCGGTGATAAAGTCCATGCCCAGTTTATCCCACTTCCATTCGGGTATCGGCATAGGCTGTAACAGTCCTGCTGGCTTCTGATGCTCTGCCTTCACGCGCTGACATACATCACATACGGCGACATACTCGGCAATATCCTTCTTCATATCGGTCCACCAGAAATGTTCCTTCAAATCCAAATATATCTTGGTGTTTCCGGGGTGTATCGAGTATGGTGAGTCATGGGCCTCTTGAATTATTAACTTCCTGATCTCCTGGTTATTGGGCACATAAACTCGATCCTCAAACCATAGGGTATCGTGCTCATCTTCACTAAAACCTTTGGCCTTTCCTTTGCTCATCTTCTCCTTTATCTCAGCAATCTCTTTGTCATCCTTCTAAACTTCCCGAATTTTGTCCAGCAATGTCGACTGGACCTCCATTGTTGCAACGGATCCTCTAGGAACAATCTCCAATCGAAGTTCCATGATATTCTCTGCTAATTCCTTCGGCAGTCCCTTACTTTCAAGGATATTAGCATAACTCTTCCGGCTCAAGGCGTCTGCTACGACATTGGCCTTTCCTGGATGATAGTGTAGCTTCATGTCATAATCCTTTATAAGCTCCAACCATCTCCTCTGTCTAAGGTTCAGTTCCTTCTGGGTGAAAATGTACTTCAAACTCTTATGGTCTGTGTACACATCACAACGGTTTCCAATAAGGTAATGTCTCCAGGTCTTCAATGCATGTACTACGGCTGCTAACTCCAAATCGTGCGTGGCATAGTTCAACTCATGGGGTTTTAGTTGTCGTGAGGCATACGAAACAACTCTCCCATCCTGCATAAGCACACATCCAAGTCCTAAGCGTGAGGCATCGCAGTACACATGGAACTCCTTATGTATATCTGGCAGTGTTAGTACTGGCGCTGTAGTCAAACGTTTCTTCAACTCCTGGAAACTTGCCTCGCAATCTTCTGTCCATTTAAACTTAGTATCCTTCTTTAACAGTTCAGTCATTGGCTTTGCAATCTTGGAAAAGTTCTCAATGAACCTCCGATAGTATCCTGCGAGTCCAAAAAAACTGCGGATCTCGCTAATTGAAGTGGGTGCCAACCATTCAGTGACTGACTGAATTTTTCTGGGGTCTACTGCTATACCTTCTCCCGATATAACATGTCCAAGGAACCCGACTTACTTCAACCAAAACTCGCATTTGCTAAACTTAGCATACAACTGGTGTTCCCTGAGTTTCTCGAGAACTAAGCACAAATGCTCCTTGTGCTCCTCCTCGTTTTTCGAGTATACCATAATATCATCAATAAACACCACAACAAACTTGTCCAAATACTCCATGAACACCTTTTTCATCATGCTCATGAAATAGGCAAGGGCGTTAGTCAGTCCAAATGACATGACCATGTACTCGTATAATCCATATCGTGTTGTGAACGTTGTCTTCGGTATGTCCTTCTCTCGTATCTTCAACTGATGATACCCTGATCACAAATCGATCTTCGAAAACACTTTAGCTCCTTGCAACTGATCAAACAGATCATTGATCATCGGCAGTGGGTACTTGTTCTTAATCGTCACTTCATTTAATGATCGATAATCAACAACCATCCTCAGGGATTTATCCTTCTTCTCAACCAAAAGTACTGGGGCTCCCCAAGGTGATGAACTTCTTCGGATGTATCCTTTCTCCAATAACTCCTTGATCTGTTTATTAATTTCTTCCAGGTCATTTGCGGGCATCTGATAGGGTCTCTTGGATATTGGTCCTGTACCTGGCAACAGCTCTATCAAAAACTCAATGTCTCTATCCGGTGGCATGCCTGGTAACTCCTCTGGAAAAACAACCGGGTAATCCTTCACTACAGCCACTTCCTCCTGAACAACTCCCGTAAGGGCATTCACTTGACTCCTCCTAGGCACATGCCTAGATACATACTTAATCCTTTTCCCTTCTGGGGTGGTGAGATAAATCGACTTACTAGCACAGTCAATGCTTCCTCCAAACTTTGACATCCAGTCCATACCCAATATCACATCCAATCCTTGTGACTCCAAGATAATTAGGTCGGACGGAAAAACATGTGTACCAATGGTTAAGGGTATCTGGTCACACCATCGGCTGGCCATACACCTGCTCCGGGTGAACTTACTAAAAGAGGGGTCCTAAGGGTTTGGGTTGGTAGTTTAAACTTATCCACGAATCCCCTTGATATGTATGAATGTGATGCACCAGTATCGAAAAGAACAAGAGCGGTAAATGACTTAACCAAAAACTTACCTATTACCGCGTCCGGCTGCTCTTCAACCTCCTCCACGTTAAAGTGGTTCACTTTTCCTTTGTTGAATGGATTTGGCTTCTTCCCAGCGCTCCCATTTCCATTTACATTCTTTCCTTCAGGGCACTCCGTGGCGTAGTGTCCAGTCTTCCCGCACTTGAAACAAGTAACATGACTTAAGTCCCTTTTGGCGGGTGTGGCTGGGTTGGGGCGGTTATGATTATTATTGGTTCTATTCCCATTCCCATTCTTAGAACCATTGTGGTTATGCGATCCTCCTCCAGTGTGGTTGTGACCTCCATGGTTATGAACAAGTCATCCCGAGTTCGGGGTTAGGCGAGGTTTCTGCTGAGCTCCTGAGTTATACTTTCCTTGTCCATACTTCCTCTTGCGGCTCTCAATCTGCTGATGCTTCCCTTCAATCATAAGAGCCTTAGCTACCAACTCCTGATAGTTGTTGAAGATTGCTACCATCAACTGCATACACATCTCATCATTCAGCCCTTCCATAAACTTCTCCTGCTTCGCGGCATCTGTGGCCACATCATTAGGGGTGTAGCGAGATAACTTGCTAAACTCATCCACGTACTAAGCCACAGTATGGTTCCCCTGGCGTAGGTTGCGGAACTCCAACTTCTTGATTTGCATAGCTCCAGTGGAGACATAGGCTGTGCGGAAAGCTTGCTGAAACTGGTCCCAAGTGACATTGGCTATAGGAAAAGTGGTTGTGTAATTCTCCCACCATGAGGCTGCTGGTCCATCCAATTGATGTGCGGCAAAGCGCACTCTCTCAGCATCTGTGCAACCTGCGGTGGTCAACTCCCTTCCAATACAGCGTAGCCAATCGTCCGCAACTATGGGCTCGGTGCTACTGGAAAACACCGGCGGTTGTAACCTTAGAAAACGGGCTAGGTTGTCCACGGGCGGCGGGTTGTTGTTGTTGTTGTTGTTGTTGTTGCCCTGATTCTGAACTAGCAATTGCATCAATGTATTCTGCTATTGGATCAACTGGGTGAGCTCCGGTGGGAAGGCAAAACCGGTGTCACGTCTCAGAGGCATCTGAGGGGTTTAGATGGAAGAGATTTAGAATAGAAAAGAGGTCTAATGAGAAAACACTACCCATATGCACATGAGACAAACACAATCAATTCACTCAATCAATCAAGCAAGGGCATACAAACGGTCTAGAACTATCGCACAAGTGCTCAACTACTACTAAATACATGGTGGAATACTAGTGATATATGGTAGTCATCTTAAAATTTTGATCGGTGGAAGACTCCATGATGTCTGCTCCACCTTCGTCTTCAAAGTCATCATCACTAGGATCGGAATCGGTGTCGTCGATGATGATGTAGTCCTCGGGGCGTATCTCCTTGGGTTCTTCTTCTTCTATTGGTGCTGGTCCTCCCATGAATACTCCGATCTTCTTGACTAGGTCGTCATTCTTCTCCAGTAGTGTCTTGATTTCCTCCTCATATCCATCGCGTGTAAACTTGAGTTCTTCCTCCATCTCAATGATCCTAGTCTTCGCCTTCTTTAAGTCCATCATGTCCGCGCACATCTGGTTTTCCTAACGTCGGATGTGCTGGCTTAACTCCTGGATGAAAGCTGCAATGGATCTATCCTTCCTGGTGCTGATTACTTCCCATTGCTCGTCTCGGCGCCCACATATTTGGTAAATAGTGTCCTTAAGCTCCCTGTTGTAAACTTCTCCAATGCGTCCAATGGTAATGTGGGCTGCCATGCTCTTGCCTAGACTCCAGGTGGGTTCTTCGAAAGAAAACTCTATGGGTTTAGAAGTTGGCGAGAACGTCCTTCCTGGAACTTGTACTTGAATCATCCAGCGCTCCTCTTCAGGTAAGGTGGCGTTGTACGTCCCGGTGAAGCTTGGTATTCCAATGTTCAGGTACCTAGTGACTTCCTTCAAGTGACGTCCAAAAGGAGTGTCTTCATCCGATTGTGCAAACTTGTTCTTCATCTCCATCATCCTAAAAAGTAGAAAATGGAGAGGAGTCAAAAATGAGAAGAGAGGTGTGACCTAGGGTTTATCTTAATGGTCGTGTCCTACACTCAGCGTGTGCTCTGATACCATCTTGTAGCGACCCGACCTCAGATGGTCAAGTCTCTGTGCTTCAGTGTCATCCCTGGATCGGTAATGCTGACACACACAGTACTCGAAGGATTTATAACAGAGTAGCAATCACACACTTATTACATCGAATGTCTCCAGAGAGAACTTATTACAATAATATGGCTTAAGGCCATCTAATACGGTAACAACGGAAGGCTTGGAAGATAAAGTGAGTCCATCAACTCCAACGGCATAGCTGAGCTGCACGGCAACGACCTAACGAACCTTACTCCTCGTCTAAAAAGTCTGCAACATAATACGTTGCAGCCCGAAAACGGGTCAGCACATGGAATATGCTGGCAATGTAACACAGTAGAGCAAGAACAAAATAATGCTATCACTATATGCATATATGGCTGGTGGAAAGCTCTATGGTTTATAGTTTTTGCGAAAAGCCAATTTTTCCCTACAACAAAGGAATAGATTTTAATTTTACTATCATGGTAGTTGAAACATCATTGAGAAGGTTCCTCCAACTCAATCCCAATTAAAGTGATTAACAACCCAACAATATTAATTAAACATGATGAGACACATGTGATAACCCAAGTACTAGATACTCAAGAATTGTCCATAACCGGGGACACGGCTAACCATGATTAGATTGTACACTCTGCAGAGGTTTGCGCACTTTTCCCCACAAGACTCGATCTCCTCCATTGGATTTCTCGCACTACAGGGTGTTTGAGAAACGGATGACCGAGACATAGTCTTTCAGAAACATTAACTCTCTACTCCGGACAGACCATACCGAACCTACATCCCACTACCTGCTGATCTCCTCTTCAAGAGCTTCACGTAACTTACCCAACTATGCTAGAGCCCATAATAGCTTGTGGGTGCACACGGAAGTTTCTAGCATGAATCATCTTAGTTCCCTTTGAGCCTGGGTGGCGGTCCATAGGAAGATCACATGGGTACTCCGGGATTTCCAAAAAAATACAGGCAACACTGGGTACTCCAGGTGCCTCAATCCACCCAGTTGTTTGATTAAGTTGCCACCTTAAGTTGAACCATTAATTTAACAATCTCACATCTGTCATGGATTTCACTCAACCCAAACCACGTCTACGAGCATAGCATAGCATAGTAATATAAGCAACACGTAGAGTAACTCCCAAGGGTTTGAATGTAACAGGGTAGTAGGTTCTACCTCATCAACTACTTCCCAACCCACAAGTTAATGACATCCTAATCATGCAATGTTTGAGGATTGGAACTAATGCATAAAAACTGCGTGATAAAGTGGTATGATCAAAGTGTTACTTGCCTTGCTGACGATCTGCGAAACCTAGGGACTCGTAGTAGCACGCTTCGTACTCCGGGTGTTCTATCGCAAGCAAACAATAGCATACATAAGTAACAAGCAAGGATGCACAAGCAAAACTCAAATAAGAGAGGTTGACCAGAAAGTTCAAATTAAGAACTCTGGTTCACAAAAAGAATCAAATCAAACGGAGCAACGAAACTCAAACGGCGAAAGAAAGACGCTTCGTTTACTAATCTGAAACTAGGTCAAATTTTACAGTAGAGAAAACTTGTTTGAGTTGGTTAAACGGAAAGAGGGTTTCGAGATGAAACTCTAGGCGCTTGAATCGCCTGATTCCGACTAACGAGCGAAAAGAAAAACAGAAACTAAGATCGGATCAGAAATCGCGATCAGAGAAAATCGCGGAATAAATCCGATAAAAGAAAACTGACGAACAGACTAACGAACGAGCGTTTGTTTGCTGTATCTAACGGGTGAAGAACCATTCGTTAAAACGAACGTTCGTACGAACGTTCGCTAACTAGAAGAACCGAGAAAAACCGGCGAATCCGGAAAAAACGGATCTAGGGTTTTCAAAAAAACCGAACGGTTTAAAAAAACCGGCGGCGGGGAACCGGGTGCTACCTCCGGCGAGGGGGCTCCGGCGAGGCGGGGCAGCAGCGGGGCGGCGGCGCTTGGCGGCTAGCGCGGGCGGCGGGGCTGCGGCGGCGGGGCTGGCGGCGGTGGCGGTGGTGTTTGGGGGCGGGGGTGGCGGCGTATATAAAGGGAGCGGGGCGGCGGCTTGGAGTAGGGGCCAAGGCGGGGCGGAGGCGGCGGCGCGCGCGCGCAGGAGGCGGTAGCGGCAGGCGCGGGCCGGCCTGGCTCGGCTGGGCCTTAGGCCCAGTCAGGCGCAGGAACTTCTTTTTTTCTTTTTTTTTTAAATAATTCCGCCGACAGAAGAAAAATCCTAGAAAAATAAATAAAAATCTAAAAATGCCAAAACAAAATTTTCACCGTCTAAATAAAATATTTAGAACAAGATGAACATTTTCTTGGCCCTAAAATGCAATTTTGAAAACGTGCAATTTTTCTAATGCAACAAAATTGCAATAAAATCCAAATGGAACAAATATTTGATTTTAATATTTTTCCTCCAATATTTCATTTATTTTGGAGAAGTCATCTTATCTCCTCTCTTGTATTTTAATATGAAATATTTTCGGAGAGAAAAATAATTAAAACCAAAATCCTCGTTTCAAAATTTGATAAAAGAATCAAATATGAAAACCGGGAAATCCCCAACTCTCTCCGAGGGTCCTTGAGTTGCTTAGGATTTCGAGGATTACGGAATGGAAAAGCAATAAACATGATATGCAATGATGATCTAATGTATAACATTCCAAAATGAAAATTTGGGATGTTACATGCACCATGCTTAAACGGCTTAGAATCGGGACTTCAAAGACGTTTTGAACGTCATGGACCATATGAGATGTTCCAGGAGTTGAAGTTAATATTTCAAGCAAATACCCGAGTTGAGAGATATGAAGTCTCCAACAAGTTCTATAGCTAAAAGATGGAGGAGAATAGCTCAAGCAGTGAGCATGTGCTCAGATTGTCTGGGTACTACAATCGCTTGAATCAAGTGGGAATTAATCTTCCAGATAAAATAGTGATTGACAGAATTCTCTAGTCACCATCACCAAGTTAGTAGAACTTCGTGATGAACTATGATATGCAAGGGACAACAGAAACGATTCCCAAGCTCTTCGTAATGCTAAAATCGACGAAGGTAGAAGTCAAGAAAAATATCAAGTGTTGATGGTAGACAAGACCACTAGTTTCAAGAAAAGGGCAAAGGGAAGAAGGGGAACTTCAAGAAGAACGGCAAGCAAGTTGCTGCTCAAGTGAAGAAGCCCAAGTCTGGTCCTAAGCCTGAGGCTAAGTGCTTCTACTGCAAAGGGACTGGTCACTGGAAGCGGAACTGCCCCAAGTATTTGGCGGATAAGAAGGATGGCAAAGTGAACAAAGGAATATTTGATATACAGATTATTGATGTGTATTTTACTAGTGTTCGTAGCAACCCCTCAGTATTTGATACTGGTTCGGTTGCTAAGAGTAGTAACTCGAAATGGGAGTTGCAAAATAAACAGAGACTAGTTAAGGGTGAAGTGACGATGTGTGTTGGAAGTGGTTCCAAGATTGATATGATCATCATCGCACACTCCCTATACTTTCGGGATTGGTGTTGAACCTAAATAAATGTTATTTGGTGTTTGCGTTGAGCATAAATATGATTGGATCATGTTTATTGCAATACGGTTATTCATGTAAGTTAGAGAATAATTGTTGTTCTGTTTACATGAATAAAACCTTCAATGAAAATGGTTCATTGGATCTCGGTCGTAGTGATACACATATTCATAATATTGAAACCAAAAGATGCAAAGTTAATAATGATAGTGCAACTTATTTGTGGCACTGCCGTTTAGGTCATATTGGTGTAAAGCACATGAAGAAAATCCATGCTGATGGGCTTTTGGAATCACTTGATTATGAATCAGTTGATGCTTGCGAACCATGCCTCATGGGCAAGATGACTAAGACTCCGTTCTCCGGAACAATGGAGCGAGCAACAGATTTGTTGGAAATCATACATACTGATGTATGTGGTCCGATGAATATTGAGGCTCGCGGCAGGTATCATTATTTTCTTATCTTCACAAATGATTTGAGCAGATATGAGTATATCTACTTGATGAAACACAAGTCTGAAACATTTGAAAAGTTCAAAGAATTTCAGAGTGAAGTGGAGAATCATCGTAACAAAAATAAAAGTTTCTACGATATGATCGCTGAAGTAAAATATTTGAGTTACGAGTTTGGCCTTCAGTTAAAAACAATGTGAAATAGTTTCACTACTCGCGCCACCTGGAACACCACAGTGTAATGGTGTGTCCGAACATCATAACCGTACTTTATTAGATATGGTGCGATCCATGATGTCTCTTACCGATCTACCACTATCATTTTGGGGTTATGCATTAGAGCCAGTTGAATTCACGTTAAATAGGGCACCATCTAAATCCATTGAGACGACACCGTATGAACTATGGTTTGGCAAGAAACCTAGGCTGTCGTTTCTTAAAGTTTGAGGTTGCAATGCTTATGTGAAAAAGTTTCAACCTGATAAGCTCAAACCCAAATCGGAGAAGTGCGTCTTCATAGGATACCCAAAAGAAAATGTTGGGTACACCTTCTATCACAGATCCGAAGGCAAGATATTCATTGCTTTGAATGGATCCTTTCTAGAGAAGCAGTTTCTCTCGAAAGAAGTGAGTGGGAGGAAAGTAGAACTTGATAAGGTAACTATACCTGCTCCCTTATTGGAAAGTAGTTCATCACAGAAATCTGTCCATGCTACTACTACACCAATTAGTGAGGAAGCTAATGATGGTGATCATGTAACTTCAGATCAAGTTACTACTGAACCTCGTAGGTAAACCAGAGTGACATCCGCACCAGAGTGGTACGGTAATCCTGTTCTGGAGGTCATGTTACTTGACCATGACAAGCCTACGAACTATGAGAAAGCGATGATGAGCCCAGATTCCGCGAAATGGCTTGAGGCCATGAAATCTAAGATGAGATCCATGTATGAGAACAAAGTATGGACTTTGATTGACTTGCCCAATGATCTGCGAGCCATTGAGATTAAATGGATCTTCAAGAGGAAGACGGACGCTGATAGTGGTGTTACTATCTACAAAGCTAGAATTGTCACAAAAAGGTTTTCGACAAGTTCAAGGTGTTGACTACGATGAGAGTTTCTCACTCGTATCGATGCTTAAGTCTGTCTGAATCATGTTAGCAATAGCCACATTTAATGAAATCTGGCAAATGGATAAAAAAATTATATTCTTTAATGGATTTATTAAAGAAGAGTTGTATATGATGCAACACGAAAGTTTTGTCAATCCTAAAGGTGCTAACAAAATATGCAAGCTCCAGCGATCCATCTATGGACTGGTGCAAGCGTCTCGGAGTTGGAATATATGCTTTGATAAGTTGATCAAAGCATATAGTTTTATACAGACTTGTGGTGAAGCCTGTATTTACAAGAAAGTGAGTGGGAGCACTACAACATTTCTGATAAGTATATGTGAATGACATATTGTTGATCGGAGATAATGTAGAATTATTCTGAAAAGCATAAAGGAGTGTTTGAAAGGAGTTTTTCAAAGAAAGACCTCAGTGAAGCTGCTTACATATTGAGCATCAAGATCTATAGAGATAGATCAAGACGCTTGATAAGTTTTTCAATGAGTACATACCTTGACGAGATTTTGAAGTAGTTCAAAATGGAACAGTCAAAGAAAGAGTTCTTGCATGTGTTACAAGGTGTGAAACTGAGTAAGACTCAAAGCCCGACCATGGCAGAAGATAGAAAGAGAATGAAATTCATTCCCTATGCCTTGGCCATAGGTTCTATAAAATATGCCATCTGTGTACTAGACCTATTGTATACCCTGCCCTGAGTTTGGCAAGGGAGTACAATAGTGATCTAGGACTAAATCACTGGACATTGGTCAAAATTATCCTTAGTGGAATAAGGATATGTTTCTCGATTATGGAGGTGACAAAAGGTTCGTCGTAAAGGGTTACGTCGATGCAAGTTTTGACACTGATCCAGATGACTCAAAGTCTCAATCTGGATACATATTGAAAGTGGGAGCAATAAGCTAGAGTAGCTCCGTGCAGAGCATTGTTGACATAGAAATTTGCAAAATACTTACGGATCTGAATGTGGCAGACCCGTTGACTAAACTTCTCTCACAAGCAAAACATAATGACACCTTAGTACTCTTTGGGTGTTAATCACATATCGATGTGAACTAGATTTTTTACTCTAGTAAACCCTTTGGGTGTTGGTCACATGACGATGTGAACTATGGGTGTTAATCACATGGTGATGTGAGCTATTGTTGTTAAATCGCATGGCGATGTGAACTAGATTACTGACTCTAGTGCAAGTGGGAGACTGAAGGAAATATGCCCTAGAGGCAATAATAAAGTTATTATTTATTTCCTTATATCATGATAAATGTTTATTATTGATGCTAGAATTGTATTAACCAGAAACATATACATGTGTGAATACATAGACAAACAGAGTGTCACTAGTATGCCTCTACTTGACTAGCTCGTTGATCAAATATGGTTATGTTTCCTAACCATAGACATGAGTTGTCATTTGATTAACGGGATCACATCATTAGGAGAATGATGTGATTGACTTGACCCATTCCGTTAGCTTAGCACTTCATCGTTTAGTTTGTTGCTATTGCTTTCTTCATGACTTATACATGTTCCTATGACTATGAGATTATGCAACTCCCGTTTACCGGAGGAACACTTTATGTGCTACCAAACGTCACAACGTAACTGGGTGATTATAAACGTGCTCTACAGGTGTCTCCGAAGGTACTTGTTGGTTTGGCGTATTTCGAGATTAGGATTTGTCACTCCGATTGTCGGAGAGGTATCTCTGGGCCCACTCGGTAATGCACATCACTATAAGCCTTGCAAGCATTGCAACTAATGAGTTAGTTGTGGGATGATGTATTATGGAACGAGTAAAGAGACTTGCCGGAAACGAGATTGAACTAGGTATTGAGATACCGACGATCGAATCTCGGGCAAGTAACATACCGATGACAAAGGGAACAACGTATGTTGTTATGCGGTCTGACCGATAAAGATCTTCGTAGAATATGTAGGAGCCAATATGGGCATCCAGGTCCCGCTATTGGTTATTGACCAGAGAGGTGTCTCGGTCATGTCTACATAGTTCTCGAACCCATAGGGTCCGCACGCTTAACGTTCGTTGACGATATAGTACTATGTGAGTTATGTGTGTTGGTGACCGAATGTTGTTCGGAGTCCGGGATGAGATCACGGACATGACGAGGAACTCCGTAATGGTCCGGAGATAAAGTTTGATATATGGGATAATAGTGTTTGGTCACCGGAAGGGGTTCCGGATGTTTCCCGAAATGTTTGGGTACGAGAACACTTTATTTGGGCCAAAGGGGAAAGCCCACAAGGTTTTTGGAAAGCGCAAAAGGAAGTTTTGCGGAGTCCAGGGGCCAGACGCCAGGGTCCCTGGCGTCTGGGTCCAGACGCCGGGAACCCTGGCGTCTGGCCCTGGAGTCCGAGAAGGACTCTTGCCTTTTGGGTGAAACCGACTTTGTGGAGGCTTTTACTCCAAGTTTCGACCCCAAGGCTCAACATATAAATAGAGGGGTAGGGCTAGCACCCAAGACACATCAAGAAACACCAAGCCATGTGCCAGCAACCCTGTCCCCTCTAGTTTATCCTCCGTCCTAGTTTTCGTAGTGCTTAGGCGAAGCCCTGCGGAGATTGTTCTTCACCAACACTGTCACCACGCCGTCGTGCTGCCGGAACTCATCTACTACTTTGCCCCTCTTGCTGGATCGAGAAGGTGAGGACGTCACCGAGCCGAACGTGTGCAGAACTCGGAGGTGTCGTGCTTTCGGTACTTGGATCGGTCGGACGTCAAGACGTACGACTACATCAACCGCGTTGATATAATGCTTCCGCGAACGGTCTACGAGGGTACGTAGACAACACTCTCCCCTCTCGTTGCTATGCATCACCATGATCTTGCGTGTGCGTAGGAATTTTTTTGAAATTACTATGTTCCCCAACAGAACTCTCATATATTGATGAAAACATAATAGGTTCAGATCTGAAATCATGGCACTCGGGCCCTAGTGACAAGCATTAAGCATAGCAAAGTCATAGCAACATCAATCCCAGAACATAGTGGATACTAGGGACCAAACCCTAACAAAACTAACTCGATTACATGATAAATCTCATCCAACCCATCACCGTCCAGCAAGCCTACGATGGAATTACTCACGCACGGCGGTGAGCATCATGAAATTGGTGATGGAGGATGGTTGATGATGACGACGGTGACGAATCCCCCTCTTCGGAGCCCCGAACGGACTCTAGATCAGCCCCCCCCGGGAGATTTTAGGGCTTGGCGGTGGCTCCGTATCGTAAAATGCGATGATTTCTTCTCTCCTATTTTTTCTCCCCGAAATCAGTTATATAGAGTTGGAGTTGGAGTCGGGAGGTCTCCAGGGGGCCCACGAGGTAGGGGGCGTGCCCTAGGGGGGGCGCGCCTCCCACCCTCGTGGCAAGGGTGTGGGCCCCCTGGTCTTCATCTTTGGCGAGGATTTTTTTATTAATTATTGTAAGATATTCCGTGGAGTTTCAGGTCATTCCGAGAACTTTTGTTTTCTGCACATAAAACAACATCATGGCAATTCTGCTAAAAACAGCGTTAGTCCAGGTTAGTTCCATTCAAATCATACAAGTTAGAGTCCAAAACAAGGGCAAAAGTGTTTGGAAAAGTAGATACGACGGAGACGTATCATACCCATAATGGGGTATGGCTTGGAAGATCATGAATGCCTCCCGCCCTAGAAGGGCGTGGTATCCGCTACTGAACGGGGCCACTTGGAATATAATTTCTTTGGACCTGTAATTCTCCGGCGTGCCGAATACCACATCTAGTGTGATTTTCCCAGTGCAACGTGCCTCCCGACTAGGGATGATTCCTCGGAAGGTCGTGCTGCTTTGCTCAATGCGGTTTCTGTCTATTTCCATTTTTGAAGAGTCTCCTCATAAATGAGGTTTAATCTGCTGTCACCGTCCATGAGCACTTTAGTGAGCCGAAAGCCGTCCACAATTGGACTGAGGACCAAGGCGGCTGGTGCTCGGGTTGTTCGGAATTTAGGTTCATCACTGGCATTGAAGGTGATAGCCGTGTCGCTCCATGGATTTATTGCTACCACGTGGCAGACTTCGGCAAGGCTGTGGAGTGCTCGCTTGCGCCTATTATTTGAGGCGAAGGTCTCGAAGACTGTCAATACTGTATTGTTATCCACGGGAAGGTGCTCTGAGGTGTTTTGGATGAGGAGATCCTCACCGCTCTTGGCCACCTGCCGGAGTACCCAACATGCTCTAAGGCTGTGTGTTGGTATGGTATCCGCTATACTATGAATTTTGCAGGGCCTGTTAAGCCATCCCTCCAATACGGTTCCACGCCCTATAGTGGCCTTTTGCTTCTTTGTAATCGAGTCGGGCGACTTATAAGAGTGCACCCTTTTAGTTCGGACTGGGGGTTTTGTTAGAGCCGGATTATCCCAAAATTTTCTTTGGGTTTTCCAGGCGCTTTCCATCGCACAGTACTTCCGTACTATGGCCGCCAAGTCAGCGAAGTGTGCTATGTCACGGCGACTTATGGCATTGAGGATTCCCTTGTCCATGCAATTGTTGCAAAAGAACGAAATTGCGTCTTCCTCGCGACAGTCCTTGACCTTGTTCATTACGAGGAATCTGGCCCAATAGTGATGTACTGTCTCTTGGGGCTCTTGCCTAATGTGGGAAATATCGTTTGTATCTGGGTGGGTGGGTGGATTTATGTCCAGACCTTGACCCAATCTGAGACCCCGGGGCGGGGGAGTTTCCGATCTTGGTAGTTCGGGCTCCAGGATGTTGCCCTGCAGGTTCGGCATGGAGCCTGATTCTAGGTTCAGGGTTAGGGCAATGTCCTCCCGTGGGCGGGTATCCGGCTCAGAGAGCTCAGGAATCCGGACATAGTTCGTCCTCCGGATTGAGCGAGAATCGCCGCATTGCTCCTCCACCACCACAATCTGTTGGGTGACCGGTGGAGAGTTGATCTCCCTTTGGTCGGGTTTAAGCCCAATCCGATCGTAGTCCGTAGCGACTCCCAGAGCGGTGATGCAATCCAAGAGCTCATTCAAAGAGGAGAGCTCTATTGGATCCATCTGCTCGGTGAATTTCAAGCCGATGTGGAGGCTATTTTCGATGACCCGAGAAGTCATCATTGGCGCAGCGGCCGAGCGGGCGGTCATGACGAAGCCGCCTAGTCGGAGAGTTTGGCCTACAGCCAGGGCTCCCCCAGAGGTGATGTTGTCCTTGACAACGAGATGAGTCATCCCTCCTTATGATGACGACACAGTGGAACTCTCAAGGAAAGCACCAATGTCGGTGTCAAAACCGACGGATCTCGGGTACGGGGTCCTGAACTGTGCGTTTAAGGCGGATGGTAATAGGAGGCAGGGGACACGATGTTTACCCAGGTTCGGGCCCTCTCGATGGAGGTAAAATCCTACGTCTTGCTTGATTGATCTTGATGATATGAGTATTACAAGAGTTGATCTACCATGAAATCGTAGAGGCTAAACCCTAGAAGCTAGCCTATGGTATGATTGTTGTTGTCCTACGGACTAAACCCTCCGGTTTATTTAGACACCGGAGGGGGCTAGGGTTACACAAAGTCGGTTACAAGGGAGGAGATCTACATATCCGTATTGCCAAGCTTGCCTTCCACGCCAAGGAGAGTCACATCCGGACACGGGACGAAGTCTTCAATCTTGTATCTTTATAGTCCAACAGTTCGGCCAAAGGATATAGTCCGGCTGTCCAGAGACCCCCTAATCCAGGACTCTCTCATCGAGCAAGTTTAGAGGAAAGCATGCTAGAGTTCTTCAAGCGCCTCAATAGCAATGAAGATATAGTACTTCCTTACAACTTCCTGTGAGTCACACTGTCTTGTACTACAAATTCTGTTTTTGCTTACTAGCTAGCTAGATGTTAATAATTAAGTGTATAGGGTTTAGGCTAGTTGATTAGTGTTGTGCACATGCCCGCTTAATTAAGACATGCAAACGTGTGCGCATGCAGTTTCCACTGGATCTTGTTAATCATTAAAGTTGATAAAGGAATAGTTGAAGTACTGGACTCACTACTTAAGGAAGAAAGTGACTTCGCCATCGTGAAGGGGATAGTCGGCAGGTAATTTAAATCATTATTAACTATCTCGGCCTATTTAATTAGTTCGTCATTTCCTGATATCAACTATTTAATAACCCCTTTATTCATTTTCTTTGCTGGCGGGCAGGGCTTGGGCAAAGTTCAGCAAGGTGACTCCAGGCAAATGGCGACAAAAGCTGCTTTGGTTTTGACCCAAGGTAAGTAATTAAGTATTACTAGCTAGCTTACCATCTCTTTAATTCTTGTTTCAATACCATTAATTAATTATCATGCTTGATTAATTATTATCTGATTAAATTACATTCTCGTAAAGGCCCTGAAGCAGGCTCCGGGGACTAATCTGTGTGCATACTACATTTGCGAGAACATTCGCATGATGGTGTCCGAAAGGAGCAAATCTCAAAGACAGGAATGGGTACGTTTGCCAGAACACTATTCACAATTTTTACATGATTATCAATATCTAGTCACACAACTAATACACATGCATATTGATCTCCTTCTTAACGGTTCAAAGAGGTGCGGGAGAAACTCCTAGCAATGGAGCGCATACTAGCACTTCAAGAGGAAATAGCGGGATTTTTGCTCTACCAGGTCATAGATCCCAAAGGAGAATACTATTACGCGCTACCGCCCCCATGAACCACTTGTCATCATGCTTCGAAGGCACCAAGGCAACATATAGGAGAAATTGTGTATGTGTGAATATATAATTAATGGTGGTTGTGAGACATTCAATGATATATATATATATATATATGATCGGTTCTACAAGAAAATCTATTTATATATATATGCATAACATGTACAATACGTAGTATCGTAAAATACCAGCGAACAAAAAAGAATTAAATGGAAAACACAAAATTAATGGAAAAATAAAAATAAAACCAACCCCCCCCCAAACATTTAGTATCGGTTGGTGTTACCAACCGTTACTAATGATCTACCCGCACCCGGGGCCAGGCTCGTGCCACGTGCTGGCACTTTAGCGCTGGTTCGTGCCGAACCGGTACTAAAGGGGGGGTTTTAGTCCCCACTCTTTAGTGCCGGTTGTAGAATCGGCACTAAAGACCCTTACGAACCGGCGCTAAAGCGTGGTTCTGCACTAGTGCACTAATCCCGAAAGTATAGGGAGTGTGCGATGATGATCATATCAATCTTGGAACCACTTCCAACACACATTGTCACTTCACCCTTAACTAGTCTCTGTTCATTCTGCAACTACCATTTCGAGTTACTAATCTCAGCAACTGAACTAGTATCAATAACTGAGGGGTTGCTATAAACACTAGTATAGTACACATCAATAACATGTATATCAAATATACCTTTGTTCACTTTGCCATCCTTCTTATCCGCCAAATACTTGGGGCAGTTCTGCTCCTAGTGACCAGTCCCTTTGCAATAGAAGCACTTAGTCTCAGGCTTAGGTCTAGACTTGGGCTTCTTCACTTGAGCAGCAACTTGCTTGTCGTTCTTCTTGAAGTTTCCCTTCTTCCCTTTACCGTTTTCTTGAAACTAGTAGTCTTGTCAACCATCAACACTTGATGTTTTTCTTTATTTCTACCTTCATCGATTTCAGCATCACGAAGTTCTTGGGAATCGTTTCTGTTATCCCTTGCATATTATAGTTTATCACGAAGTTGTAGCGACCCGACCTCAGACGGTCAAGCCTCTGTGTATCTGTGCCATCCCTAGATCAATATGCTGGCACACACAGTACATCAATCTATATATCAAAGTGCAATCACATGTATAAATAACGTAAAACTGATAAATATATATACCTTATAAGTCTCAGCGTAAACAATCAATGGGTGCGGAGTCCCATCAACGACATTGCCAAGTTGAGTGTAGACCGTAACCCTGTATCGTAACTCTTACTTGTCGAGGAAATATCTGCAACATGAGACGTTGCAGCCGCGTAGGTCAGTACATTGAATGTACCGGCAAGATCACAATAAGAGGAAGCAGATTGATAAAACTATTCTATATGTAATAATGCTTTGTGGCTCTGGGTCTGAGTTTTGTTTGCGTAAAAGCTAGTTTTATTTTCCCTACAATAAAGGAATATCAGGAGTCTGTACTACGGAGTTTTCTATCATGACATGGTTCCGCCAACCTATGTCTCATACCCAAATCATCATAAGTCGCCCACAATTATGTTATCAGTCCGGTGTTGAGAGTTCCGAGATAGATCCAAGTCCAGAGGCTCAAATTGTCCGTAACCGGGGACACGGCTAATCGATTAGGTTTTAACCCTCTGCAGAGGTTTGTACACTTTACCCGCAAGATTTGATCCCTCTTTTTACGTTCTCGCACTTCAGGTTGTTTGAGAACAAGACGACCGAAACATGGTCTTCCGAAGAGTTCCCCTAACCATTGTCCGGTGCTCATCCAATCCTACCATAGTTCTACATCTGCTAGCACCGTCCCAGCCAGAGTCACCACTAGGGTCAACCAAGCCAGAGCCCATAGTGACTTGCGGTTGCACAGGTAAGCTTCCAGGCATGAAGTAGTCTTTCGTCTCTTTGAGTCTGGGTGAAGCTTTCCGCAAGATGTCATGGCGCTTCTCCATGCATCCCGGCCATCCACGGGTTCCTCCAGGGTGCCCGTCAACCGTCCTTCACCCAGTAGTGTGTATTGAATTCTTGTCACGAGTCTCGAAATCTTGAGGCCTTGGAGTCCTGAAGATGCAGTCCTTGCCGATGCCATCATGAAGTTGTCGCCATTGACGTAGAGTCCTCCTTCTTCACATCACTCATGCACTCATACCAAACCCCGTCTACTATAGCGTAGCATTAAAACTATATAACGTCTCGGGCTTGGTAACAGGGAGATGGGTTTCTACCCCATGCATTCTACTCAACTACAAGATTCAGTAACACTACTGGAGGGATTGTTGAAAGGGTGCTACTACATGCAAATAAAACATAGGTATGGAAAACATGGTCAAAGTGAACTTGACTGGTAAGTTGATGAAGAATAATAACGCTCTCAGAAACTTGATAAGACTATACGCAACTCTCCGATGAAATCTATAATAATAAACATGGCATTCACATAAGCAATCATTCTACCACTCAAAATAACAATCAAAACAACAAGGAAACTCAATAGTAAAACTCAAACAAATTCCAAAGAACCCTCGAATAAAACTACAAAGAAAACTACTAGGGAAAGTCTAAGACTTTACTACAAACAACTAATATAGTTTTGCCCTAAGTAAAACTTAATAGCAATTAAAACACTAAATTAATTAACGGAAAGGAAATATAGTGTTTATTAAAATAACAGAAGGTATTTTTCATAAACTTTTCCTAGCAAAAAGAAACACCTAAAAACTAATTTTTAAACTCTAGTTATGATTAAAAAAACAAGAAAAAGAAAATAAACATTATATTTTTCTGTAAATAAAATTTCACCCTCTATAACTACAGAAACAAATCTGAAATAAAATATAACAAATGTTAAAATAAATTTT